>NW_012267255.1:6390469-6394525 GCF_000151885.1 Dipodomys ordii | reverse complement strand
TGTGAAGGGTAAACAAAGGAGGAGGCTGCAATGCTTGGTAAGAAATGTACGCATTATCCTGCCCATGCAATTGTAACCCCTCTGTACAGTATTTTCACAAATAAAATAAAAAAAATTTAAAAAAAAGAGTATATAGCTGATATTCTAGTGGACTGTGCTGTTATAAGCTACACTATTCAGTAAGCTACATCACCAGCCTGTGGGAAGGGACCACCCACATTAAGAGCTCCCCTGCCCCCCTTAAAGTTCCTTGGAGACATTCTCATAGATATATCCATAGGTGTGCCTAATCTAATTTCCTAGGTGCTTCTCAATCCAATTAAGTTGATGCTAAAAATCAACTGCCACAGATTCCAAGGCCACATTTGCTTATCATAATGAACTATGGGTTTGTGAAGATGAGTTTGAGGGTCAGTAGCACAGCTAACTATCAATTTAGAATATTTTGAGCTGAGCACCAACGGCTTATGCTTGTAATCCAACTACTCAGAAAGCTGAGATCTGAGCTTTGTGGTTCAAAGCCAGTCCCTGTAGGAAAGTCTGTGAGATCCACCTCCAATTAACCATCAAAAAGCCAAAGTAGAGATGTGGCTCATGTGGCACTAGCCTGAAGAAACAAGCTGAAGGACATCACCCAGGCCAAGTTCAAGCCCAAGTACCAGCAACCAAAAGGAAAAGAAAAGAATATTTGATATTCTGTTGTTTCCTAGAAATAAAAATTCTGTTAATTTTGTTCCTGCCTTATTTGATAATAGAGCATACAAAGAGATGGTTAATGAACTTTTGAAATCCCAAATAATTATTTCAATTGGGAACCTGACATTGTCTGTATTTAAGCCTACAAATATAGTAGAATCTCATATATATTAATCATATGGTTTGGGAACCAGAAAAGCAGATTTCTAGTCCTATGTACCCTAAAAGTCACTGATTCAATTGCTTCGTCAAGAAAACAACCTTGATGTTTTACAGCTCTAAAATTTTTGATTGCTTGATTGGCCAGGGAATGGAAAAGTAGTGATAAGGACAGTCTTTATTTATTATAGGGAAAAAAGAAATTAGAATACAGTCGACTTGATACCAGATGATAGGAGTAGATCTTGACATAATCCTGATTTAACTGTTGGTTTTTTTTTTTGGAACTGGGGATTGAACCCAGACAGTTGTATTTGCTTGTGAAGCACTTTGCCACTGAGCTACATCCTAGCTCATAATCCTGATTCTTAAATCATCAAAGGGGTCTGATCGGATAAATGGTTACTTATGCTTTGAAAGATTTGTTTTGTCAAGTTCATGGTTAACCTATGAGTAAAGTTCTAATTCATGAAAAGGGTGGTTTTAGGTGAACTGCCTTAAATGCCTGCAGGCACTGCAGAGCCAGCATATATTTGGGTCTTAAGACTTGTAGACCAATTGAAGAAATAAGCCTATTTTTCATATAAATACCAGTGTGAACAAAAATGGCATATTTGTCTTGAAACAAGTCTCATTGTAGACAAAAATGGCATGCTGGACTTATGATATTCTCAGGATACAAAAGGAATTTTAGATAAAAGGGGTTCTCATAGAGAATAACACAAAGGTATAAAATTAGAATTTATGTTAGAAAGGAACTAGAATTTTTTGGTATATGCCATCAAGACCTTTTGACTGTTTTTCATAATTCTAAAATATCAAGAGAATATTTTCAGCAAATTTCTGTTCACCTAAGTACAAAAAATTATGTTTTTAAAGGGACAGAAGTATCTTGCTCTGCATAAAGCCTGTTTTATGCTGTGAGACCCTCTTTCATCTAAAGTGTCTTAATATATCCTGAGGAAATCCCAAACACACATTACAATAATGCTCTGCTTCCTAAAAGGTATTTGAATGCCTAGTTACAAGCATGTCTGGGGTGGAGGGAAGCTTACAATATTCGACAAGAAATGTACTCATTACCTTACTTATATAACTGTAACTCCTCTATACATTACCTTTACAACAAAATAAAATTAAATTTAAAAAAGAGTATCTCAAAGTCTGTATTCCAAAAATGGAAAAAGCTTAAGACTGAAAATCAGCTTCAGGAAGTAGTGCTGGGGCTCAGAATGGTAGAGCATTAGCCTTGAGCAAAAAGAGCTCTGGGACAGGCCCTGAGTTCAATCCCTGTGACCAACAAAAAGAAAGAAAATCAGCTTCAGGGATACATTTGAACACAGAAAACCAACCTAATCTTATTCTTCTATTGCTTGAAACAGAACATATCTCCTTATGAAGGAATAGAGTTTTTGAGGCATGTTTGGTGACTGACTTTTACCTCTTCATTTTTACCTCTTCAATTTTTGAGAAGCCTTTTGGAAGGGACTGTAAGACTTATAAGTACTGAGCTGAGTTAATCTGCTTTCTCTTTCTCTGATTATGACACGATATCTGAGATAATCGACTTAGAAGATTTATTGTGGTTCAATATCAAAGGTTTCCTTCTATAGTTACTTAGCCAGTTGTGTTGGGCCAGTGGCAGCACAGTATTCCTTGACAGTAGTGAAAGCCAGAGGAGGTAGGAAGTGAAAGACAAAGTACTAGGTTTATAATATCCTCTTTGAGGTCACTCTTCTAGGCCCCCTGACTACAGATTTTACCACCTTCAAATATCATCATAGGCTGATAACCATGTCTTTAGTATATGGGCCTTTGGGGAATTAATATAGTAAACGAATATTTTAGAGTAAGGATATTTAGTGATACCTTATTGCCTAAAAATAGGTTATTGAGCTAAAAATGCAATGAAGTTACATGACCTATACTATTGTTGCATATCTTAAGACTTTTTGCAGTATCATCAAATTGGATTTCCTTCTAGCTCTACATTCACATGTGGAAACTATTATTATGTTATATGATCAGTGTCATGGAAAGAATATAGTGTGTATGTGTATGTAATAGAATAAAAGAGATGTATTAATTTAGTTTCTCTTCTGCCAAAACGAGGTGATAGATATAAGCAAGTAATTCATTATTTTCAAACCTCAATTTCCTTAGCAACTATAAAAGGGCCGGGAAGGTGGCTCAGTGGTAGAGCGCTTGCCTTGCATGCATGAGGCCCTGGGTTCGATTCCTCAGTACTACTTAAGCAGAAAAAAAAAGCCGGAAGTGGCGCTGTGGTTCAAGTGGTAGAGTGCTAGCCTTGAGCTGAGGGACAGCACCGAGGCAGGCACAGAGTTCAGGCCCACGACGGGACCCGAAAAGAAAAAAATATAACTTCACTATTTGAGAGTCATTAACATGAAGTTCTGTTTTAAATTTTACCCTACAGATTTGGTTTTTAGTTAAATGACAAAGTAAGGCACATACATTCTGAATTCAAATACTAACATAGACCTTATGAACTAACAAAGCAGAGTACTAATTGAGTAAGGTGAAGATCTCAGGTAAATTTAAACTTAAACTGACAAAACATAATGACATTTCTTTCTTGCTATCCATTATTTTACATCCTCTTGGTGTCAAATTGTCTTTATAGCATGGTCTATAGGTCTTTAACTCCTTTAAGGTCTGAACTCTGATAAGACCTTTGGAATATTTTAGATTGTGAAAAGTCAAAGAACCAAACTTGCTTATTTAGGAAATATGTAATTCATGAACTACATTTGTTACTAAGCATTTCAGATGCAACTGAAATTAAAGGGGCTCTGTTTTATTTATTTAGCATTTCTTCATGTATTTATTAGCCATGTGTATTTCTTTTTCTAAGACTATCCAATTTGTCAACTGACTGTTGCTCTGAGATTCTTGTGTATTTTGGATATGATTCCAAAATTATTGTTATTCATTTTATAACTGGCAGATTTATCTCCCATTTTGTAGATTTTCTTTTTTTCTTACCCCAAGTCACATCCTTTATAAGACACACAGGTACAAAAATGAATATATCTGGTGTTGAAGATAGCAATATATTCCATAAAACTTAAAAATAAAAACAATTGGGGCTGGGAAGTTGGCTCAGTGGTAGAGCGCTTGCCTTGCATGCATGAGGCCCTGGGTTCGATTCCTCAGCACCACATAAGCAAAAAGAAAAAA
>NW_012267255.1:6332503-6388314 GCF_000151885.1 Dipodomys ordii | reverse complement strand
GCCCGCGCGCGGGTCACGCCCTTCCCCTCCGGCCCCGCCCGCGGCCCGCACCTTTCCAAGTCCATGCCCCCGGCCTGAGCGCCAACTTTCGATTCGGAACCGACGTGTTTCTCCGTGTCACCCGATCGTTCCCGAATCTACTCCCACGACTCGATTCTTCCGTTCCCGTCGCCCCGGAACACCGACTTGCGATTCTGGGATAACTTACTCCGTCGAGAAGCATCTTTTCCGAAAGTCCCGGAGCCGCGGGGTCCTTCCGGTGCCCCGTGAGCCTAGAACAAAGCCTGCCTTTCATACTTAGCTGGGCACTGCTTGCTCCGACTGACCCCAAGGATGGCCATTTACTGACGCGCACGTTCGAGAAAGTGATTGGGGTTGGCCGGTCTTGGTCCCATTTTGGCGTTTGGTTAAGATTACGCTTTCTTTGGGATACTTTGGGGGGAGAAAGCCATTTGTGGGTATTGATAGGACAGCTAGACAGTCAAGCGCCTTTCCAAGTGATTGGATTTACCTTGCAAAGTCTGTTTAGGATTGGTCAGGTTTCAAGTGAAAGGAAACAGTGTGAATCACAAATTTTGCTACAAGCAGCCATGCTCCAAGATGATTTTGATTTTACCTTCCCCAGGCTAGTCTCAATTCTTGAAATGTTTTGTGGAGTAACAGCTCCGATTTAGCTTCCTTACTAGTACTGTGTAGGACCTAGTCAACTTAATTGTGCCCCAGAGGGAAATTCCTATCAGTCTTGGTTTGGAATCTATTTCTATAATCTACAAATTCTTGCCTTATCCTAGTGACTAAGTCCAGCCTTGGCTGGATTTACCTGTGCAACTTGAAATCTTTTTCTTAACCATTATTCTATCGTACAGTGCCACTAGTGTAGATTTAAGTAAGCTAGGAGAGGGAAAAAAGAATGGCTGTTTAGGATGATGATGAGAGCAGTGATTACAATTATTATGGTGGTGTTTAGCTTTCCTGGGTTGCCAAAGAAAATGAGTTGAAGCCTAAGACTCGTTAGATTTCCTTCACCTTGAAAACACTGCTTTCTTCTCCAGCTCTCTTCTCTAGGCTTCTGGTTGGGATGGTTAAAATGATCATAAGTGACCTGACCTTTCGAGCTCTGAATTTGCCTGATTTTAGGGTTGAGGTAAGAGGGACAGGATATCCCACTTGGGTTTTTAAATGTTTTCTCTGCACACACTGATGATATGGTTAGATACCATTTCACTTACACCTTTGTGCTAGCTGCTTTTTGAGGTATTTTTAAATTAGCACACTCTTACACACTTATGTTTATACTGTTTGAGTACTGCTGATTTAAAAAAAAATGGGCAGGGCAGTTAAGTGAAAAGTGTCATTACCTTGTGGATGGTGGCTAAGCCTGTTTGAGTCCTGTTTTCCTGCTGCTTTTCAGTGGTAGTTATGTCCCTAGATGTTGGTCATTGTGATCCCAGCAAAAATGTCAACTCAAATGGTTTGGGTGATTCATGTCTGTAATCCTAGCTACTCAGGAGGCTGAGGTCTGCGGGTTGCAATTCAAATTCAGTAGTCAGGAAAGTCTGTGAGACTTATCTACAATCAATCAGCAAAAAGCCGGAAATGGAGCTGTCGATAAAGTAGTAGAGTGTCATCCTTGAGCAAAAAAAGCTCAGGAATAGCATCCAGGCCGCCGTACCAGTACCAAAACATTAAAAATGTCAACTCGGACATTTTCTCTAACGTTGCCACCTAGTCAGTCATTATTTAACTAATTGCTCTTCTTGCAGGCACTGCCAGCTACTAAGCAGCAGTCATTTTACCTTATTCTTAGTGCCTAAAAGGATAACTGCCACATAATGGTATTTGAGAAGTCTGTGGAAAATGATTCCATTTGGGCATTGATTACATTTTAAGGAAAAAATTAACAGGCATTTTTTAAATTGCCGGTTAATGTAAATGAACAAAATACTGCAACCTACTAGGCCCTGTCTTTAGAGACCAGGTTTTTGTAAAATTCCTGAGTACAAGTATTGAAATACAGGGCTGGGAAGGTGGCTCAGTGGTAGAGCGCTTGCCTTGCATGCCTGAGGCCCTGGGTTCGATTTCTCAGCACCACATAAGCAAAAAGAAAAAAAAAGCCAGAAGTGGCGCTGTGGCCCAGGTGGTAGAGCGCTAGCCTTGAGCTAAAGAGCTGAGGGATAGTGCCCAGGCCCAGAGTTCAGGCCCCACGACCGGACACCCCCCCAAAAAAGTATTGAAATACAGGGACCTTCCACAGTTAACTAACCTGTGGAAATTGACTGCTGTATGAGCTAATAAACACATAGTTTCAAGAGTTACATATAGTTGCATTCATCTCAGGGTGGCAAGATTCTTTTATTAAGTCTGGAAAATAATACTAATAGAAAATATTCTTGTAAGAAGTCCATATAGTAGGCAGGGGTTTGTAAATATGTGGTTATTCTCTTTTAGGGATGGCTAATATTAAACCAAATGAGGAAGATATTTGATGTCATTGGTATATTTTTAAGTCATTCATGGTATACATCAAATCACTGAATTCATTGTTTTGGTATTAAGAGTACCATCATCTGTTTACAAAACTGTAAACAGTGACAACTGTCTACTCCGTGTTACATTCTTTTCTCTTTCTCTCTTTTTTTTGGTTGGTTGTGGAGCTTGAACTCCGGGCCCCTCAGCTCAAGCTGAAGCTCGAGCCACAGCACTACTTCCGGTTTTCTGGTGGTTTATTGGAGATAAGAGTCTCAAGGACTTGCTTGCCTAGGCTGGCTTTGAATCTTGATCCTCAGATCTCGGCTTCCTGAGTAGCATGTCACATTCTTGAAAGGTTAATTAGCAAATCTTAAGACCCTTTCTGGGTGAGCAAGACTCAAGTCTTATTGAAAGTACTTGGGGAAACCATTAAACTTTACCAACTGGTATTTCCCTTCTCTTATGTATAGGTTTCTCAGGCAGCTGCAGACTTGAAACAATTCTGTCTGCAGAATGCTCAACATGATCCACTGCTGACTGGAGTATCTTCAAGTACAAATCCCTTCAGACCCCAGAAAGTCTGCTCCTTTTTGTAGTCTAGTAAATCTTTCAAAGGTAAGTTGTCTTAAATAAAACAAAATCCCATATAATAGGAATAACAGTCAAGTCTTCATTTTCAGCCTTAACCATATAATTTTGTTTGGCTCCATTAAGTTATTATGAAACCATTGTATCATCAGCCATGTGTTATTTTTTTTTCATGGCTTTGGCCAGATACCTGTTGTATTCACTTTATAAAGTGGCTTATTTTTCATTTTATATAAAACTTGGTTAAGTGGCCTGATCATATTTTGCTCAAGTATCTTAAGAACCCATTTCATAATAGAAGCTGTATCTCAGCCATACTTTGTGGATACAATTTGTAGCAATTTAGGAATAGGAAAGGATATCTGACTGTACAAGCATTGCTTCTTAAGAATTTGAATGCATCTCCAAATTAACTTCTTACAGTGCATATTACAATATAGTAGATCTGAGGTGAGGCTCTGGAACATGCATTTCTTAAAAGCCCTCTCATTTTAAGTATAGATGCTGATATTCCTAGTCTTATCCTGAGTATGATCTGGTTTTTTTTGTTGTTGTTGGTCGTGGAGCTTGAATTCTGGGCTTGGGCACTGTCTGCACTCTTCAGCTCAAGGCAAGTACTCTACCACCTGAGCCATAACGCCACTTTGTTTTCTAATGGTTTATTGGAGATAAGAGTCTCATAGACTTTCCTGCCCAGGCTGGCTTTGAACCCTGATCCTCAGATCTCAGCCTCCTCTCCACTTTGTTTTCTAAGGGTTTATTGGAGATAAGAGTCTCATGGACTTTCCTGCCCAGGCTGGCTTTGAACCCTGATCCTCAGATCTCAGCCTCCTGAGTAGCTAGGATTACAGGCGTGAACCACTGGCGCCTGGCCTAGGTATGATAAGTAATTTAGTAGTAAGTAGTACAGGAAAGGAACTTTCCTTGATCAGCATACGTAGAATTTGTCCATTAACAGAGTTTTCCTCTAAAGAGGAAAAAAATTTTTTGTGTAAAAATTTTTTGTGTGTGTGCTGGTACTAGGGTTGAAATCAGGGCCTCCTGCTTTCTCTTAGCTTTTTTGCTCAAGGCTGAACCAGACCTCTACTCCCAGCTTTTTGCTGGCTTTTTATTGGCTTTTCTGCCTTACATTTTAGCCTCCTGAGTAGCTAGGATTGCAGGCATGAGCCACCAGTGCTCAGGTAAGGATTTTTATTTTAAAAAATTAAACATCACTGGGAAATTTTATATTCTGCCTTTTAAAAACACTAATAAGCTGTGCATCAGGTTCACATCTGTAATTATAGCTACTCAGGAGGCTGAGATCCGGAAGACAGCAGTTTCAAGCCTGCTTTGACAGAATCTATCTCCAAAATAGCCAGCAAAAAGCCAGTGGAGGTTTGGCTTAAGAAGTGGTGTTAGTGGAGCAAACCCAAGATCCTGAGTACGAAACTTAAGTACTGCCTCTCCCTCAGAAAAAAATCACTAATGAATTTCCCTGTGTTCTTTATAAATAAGTTGTACTATAATTGTGCATCATTTAATATTTAGGTTTCCAAATCTGAGGTTACAGGGAGGAAAACATCTTTGTGACGTATTTATTCTTTGCCTCTTATTAACTTAAATTTCTAGAAGTAAAGTCATACAAGGAATAGACATTGAAAAGTTTGATAATATTTTAAAACCGTTGTCAATTTATTATTTTCCATGACCAGGAGCATGAATGAGTGGTTTCTTTGCTGGAACTCTTGCCAATCATGTTTCTTTTTCACCATAACATTTTGTTTATACTTCAAATCTGTGGTAAAATGCTTCAAATTTTCAAATACAAAGGTAGACAGTCTGCTATTCTGAGTTTAAATGCTTTACTTTGTTTTTCAAAATAAAACTGATTAGTATACCTTTTTTTATCTTTTCATTACTAATTAATGCCATAGTCAGTATGTGGGTTTGGGGTTTATGTGTGTGTTTTTTAGGTTTTTTTTTTTTGCTTTGTACTGTACTGTATTTTAAAAAATATTTGTTTTTAAGACATGTTTGTGGGCTGGGAAGGTGGCTCAGTGGTAGAGCACTTGCCTTTCATGCATGAGGCCCTGGGTTCAATGCCTCAGCACCACATAAGCAAAAAGAAAAAAGCTGGAAGTGGCCCTGTGGCTCAAGTGGTAGAGTGCTAGCCTTGAGCTGAAGAGCTGAGGGACAGCGCCCAGGCCCAGAGTTCAGGCCTCACGACTGACTCCCACCCCCCAAAAAAAGATATGTTTGTTAATATTAGATAATTCAGTTATGTAAACTAATATGTGCAAATGTTAGTTTATCCACTTTACTATTGAGTTACATTAAGGCTGTTCATATTTTTATGTTCTAGAAGCACTACTTACAGTCAATAACCTTAAACATTTCCTGTGTAAAGGTTTAGGTAAACAGATGTGTGATTATATCCTAAATATTGCCAAACTGTTCTAAATATTTTTGCCCATTTTTCAAGAGATGTTCAATCTTGCTATGTAATTGTAACTCCTCTGTATGGTATTTTCACAATTAAAAAAAGAGATGTTCAGATTTTTCTTGATACTCTTTTATTTTCCTTTATTATGACAATGTGTTTTAGCAGTAGTCTTACTAAATCAACTTGTAAGGTTTTGTTTTGTTGTTTTTTGGTCATGGGGCCTGAACTCTGGGCCTGGGTGTTGTCCCTCAGCTCTTCAGCTCAAGGCTAGCTAGTGCTCTACCACTTCCGGCTTTTTCTGCTTATGTGATGCTGAGGAATTGAACTCAGGGCCTCATGCATGCAAGGCAAGCACTCTTCTACTGAGCCACCTTCCCAGCCCAACTTGTAAGTTTTAAGTATTAAAAATAATGCTAGGTACTTTACAATGCTTATGAAAGTGGAAAAATAATTAGATTTACTCCCTACCACATAACAGGCTTTTCCTATCCTATTTCTCATTCTTCAGAATCCAGTCATACAGGCTTAAAAAAAATTCAGGTAAGTAAACAAGCTCAGATTTGATATAATTGATAATTGACTTTGCGGTGAATCCTTGGTGGTGAATCTTATCAGTGACTTAGGAAAGGATTGTTTAACAATAAACCCATTGTAAGTTGAGAGTGCATTTAGTATATCTAACTTAACAAACACAATACCTTGTTAGCTCTCAGTATGCTGTAGATATTAGTTGTTTGCCCCTTCACTTTTATTTTTTTTTGGTTGGTTGTGGGGCTTGAACTTAGGGCAGGGCCTGGGCACTATCTAGTGTTTTGCTCAAGACTAGTGCTTTGAGCCACAGTTCCACTTCTAGTTTTCTGGTGGGTAACTGGAGATGTCTCACAGACTTTCCTGCCTGGGCTGGCTTTAAACCATGGCTAGGTGTTCAGGCATGAGCCACTAGTGTTGACTAGGAGCCGTGGCTCGCTGCTGCCGTCAGCTATCTGGAGAGTACCGTACCAAATATCTCCAACCTAGGAAAAGATCACAATCAAAGTCTGAAGTAGTTTCTAATGATTGTGTATATTATAAACTTCGGAAATATAGTCCAGTCAGGCACCTTACGCTGTTAGAACTGTTCAGAGAATGAGCAATTTGTAAGAAGCTGTGAAATACATAAACAAGGACAAAGGTAATTGAGTGTTGTGTGTGTATGTATATGTATAAACCTATGTATATACAGATACTTTACCCTAATTCACCTTTATTTCCCCTTTCAGGATCTCCAGACTATTTCCTATGAACCAGTGAATATTCAAGAGAGAGAAAGTTGAAGCCTGTACAGAACCTTCTCTGTAACACACGTGCCATAAAATACCAACTTCTACTTAATGTCAGTCCTTAACATCTACCTCTCTGAATTTTCATGAATTTCTATTTCACAAAGTTAACTGTTTTATATACACTGGCAATGGCATACAATAAAATACTTAATGTAAAGGTTTTCTGTTTTGTCACTGATATTAATGTAAAGCTTTTGTTTTGTCACTGATATGAAATACACTGTACATTATTCTGTTTTCAATAAGGAAGGGGTTTCTAGTGTTCCAGTTAACTTTGTTTGGAAGCTGTACTGGGGTCTGAAGTCAGAGCCTTGGATTGTTTGGCAGGTTCTCTACCATTGGAACCACACCTTTACTCTTATACCCCTAACCCCTCTACTACTTTTTGTACATGTATTACCAGTTATATCCAGAAGCCAATTAACAGATGACATCATTTAACAAAGTTGTAATGGAGGAACCAAAAGTTAGCTTCAGTAGTTTGTAACTTCAAGTCATAATAAATCATTTTGTTTTTAAATTTTACCTTCTAATGAAAGGCAAAGAATTACCTTAGAAATTTGACCTCCAGTTTAATTAAGATTGTGTGCCAGACACTTGGGATCCAAAATTTGTCTAGTATTAAATCAGGAATTACATGCTATCACCCGTAATTTCTAACTTCCAAGTTCTTTGAGTATGCAAATGGGAAAATTAAACTGAATCTTGATCCCAGTTTATTCAGTTACCCTAAAGTAAGAGAATTAAGTACTAGTAAATGTAACTACAACTTCTATGCCCATACCCAAAATACTTTTATTTGTAATTGCTAAATAAAAATACAATAGAACTTATGGCATTATTTTTGACATGACTGGCCTATGAACTCAAGAAAGACCATTTGAAAAGGATGTTAGATCAAATAATTGATCAAGTTCAAGATAAGCTTTTACAGCAAAATCTAATACTATCCCTCCAGTATTTTATAAATGGAACTTTCTTCGACTTGTATCCATTTCCCGTGGCTGAAAATTAGAGAGGAGAAAAAAATATAATGAACAATTTAGGGTAAGGCTTTTCAGAAGTAGAACTTGCACTGAAAAACTGGTTTTGTCTCTGAGATCACTGAATACTCATCCTAGATCTGACATAAAGATGTTGCAAGTTAACTTCCACACCTGTAACTTTTATTAAGTATGTACTACTTACTAGACAGAATTACAAAATGGACATTTGCATTTCTGATTTAAGATGCCTTCTAAACCAAATATGGTCTCAAGAAATATGTAGAAACAATGTAACACAAGCTTAAACTGAATGTTGGGCTCTGTTCTCCATGTCCAATACCTCTGGGACCCAAGAATTACCATTCCTACAGTGATACTGCTGGTCCCAATTTAAACCACTGATCTGTAAGTTGTTTAACAGTTAATCAGGAAGCCAAGATACCACATCAGATTGGTTCTTTTCCAGAAGCATACCTTAAGGCCTAACCACCTAAAGTTTAAGGCATATTTTTTTTTCTTTTAAAATTATTTAAATAGGGGGCTGGGAAGTTGGCTCAGTGGTAGAGCGCTTGCCTTGCATGCATGAGGCCCTGGGTTCAATTCCTCAGCACCACATAAGCAAAAAGAAAAAAGCCAGAAGTGGTACTATGGCTCAAGTGGTAGAGCGCTAGCCTTGAGCTGAAGAGCTGAGGGACAGTGCCCAGGCCCAGAGTTCAGACCCCACAAATGGACCCAAAATAAATAAATAAATTTATTTAAATAGGTTTTCAAACAACACATACCTTGTGGACCCATTCATACTCTCCATATTTAGAATCAAAGGTTCCTTTCTGTAGAGATCTTAGTTTTAAGGTAAAACGTGGCCCAAGTTCCTGGATTCCCACTTTCTTTTCACTCTTGAATATGTATCTTCAAAAACAGATTTAATATTAAGTAACGGGTGGAACTACATGCAATGGCTCAGATCTGTAATCTTAGCTACCTGGAAGGAAACTGATTCCTTTGCCACACCCCCTTGACCAATGTATGTATGTGCCTGATATCCTGACTAGATAATAAGTATAGTAGGAGGATCATAGTCCAGGTGCATGCTGGAAGAAGTGAGAGATCTGAAAAAAATGCAAGAAAGGGATGGAAACATGGCTGAGCAGCAGGGCACCTGCCTAGCAAGTACAAGGCCCTGAGTTTAAAAAAAAAAATCAAAGTATTACCACATGGGGAAAAAACAGTTGGGTTCACCAAACTATTCCTGACAGAGGTTAATGCATTAATGATTTGTCATAATACATAAGGAAGTAAGTTTATGTTGAAAATATTTCAACATAAATATTGACACTAAAGTCCAAGATAGATGTCTTACCTGTGAAATCTGAAGAAGATATAATCTCGCTGATTGTGGAATGTAGCAACCTGCCTTCCAATAAATTGAGGGTTATGGGGGAAAAGGGAAGCAAACATACGTCCAATTGAATGACCCAGCCGTGTAGTAAAATTATTCAGAATGATTTCAGGTACATGTTCAGTAGGGTCTTTCCCTCTTCTCTAGAAAAGAAAAAAACAGTTTAAGCTAACAAAAGTCCATCTCAATGCAGTTAAAATCAGATTTTACTTATTTTTTGTTGGTCGTGGTGCTTGAACTCTGGGCCTGGGCACTGTCCCTGAGCTCTTCAGCTCAAGGCTAGTGCTCCACCACTTGAGCTACAGCGCCACTTACAGTTTTCTGGTAGTCAATTGGAAATAGTCTCATGGACTTTCCTGCCAGGGCTGGCTTTGAACCATGATCCTCAGATCTCAGCCTTCTGAGTAGCTAGGATTATAGGTGTGAGCTGAAGAGTGCAAGCCCCACGACCAGAAGAAAAAAAAAGGAAATCCTTACTATAAATTAACATGCTTCGGGGCTGGGAAGGTGGCTCAGTGGTAGAGCGCTTGCCTTGCATGCCTGAGGCCCTGGGTTCGATTCCTCAGCACCACATAAGCAAAAAGAAAAAAGCCGGAAGTGGCGCTGTGGCTCAAGTGGTAGAGTGCTAGCCTTGAGCTGAAGAGTTGAGGGACAGCGCCCAGGCCCAGAGTTCAGGCCCCACAACCGGACCCAAAAAAATTAATTAACATGCTTCATAGTAATGAGCCATAACTCGATCACAACGCCATAAGAATAGTCAATAGATAACCTTGCTTTAATCAGAACAAATTATTACAAAATCAATTAAATCTAGAAGCTATTCTAATCAAGTGAGATCAAGGAGTACCAAAAACTCACCTTAATTTCTTTTCGAAGCCGAACGCTGCTCATTTTAAAATGAGCAGTTGGACCATTTGGCAAGTGACACAAAATAAGTCCATCTGTTCACAAAAGTTAAGAAACAACTTTAATTTTAAATCTAAATAACTAGTGTCCAAAGATTCCTAAAATCAGTTGGTGGATATTTATTCCTTTGGGTTTACTGAACTTTTAATTCCATACCCAAAGCTCAAACATGTCAGTCTAAATATTTCAAAAAATATATTTAACCTAGAGTAGTCCTCTTCCTTTCCTTTGTTCCTGCCTCTTCCCTTTTCTTTGCTTATCCTTCTTTCCTCTCTGGTTGGTTGTTACGTAGGTCAGTTTGGCCTGGACCTCAAAATCTTGCCTCTGCCTCCTGAGTGCCTCACTTAATTTTTTTCTTTTCTTAAAATGATAAATACCCATGCATTACTGCCAATGGGGGTTCCTAGGTTTTCAACTAAAATATATATGTGGGGTGGGGGGGAGAGGCTATTTATACTGACTTTTACTGAGATACTTTTACTGAGATACTTTGAGATTTTCTACCTAAGGTTGGTCCTATATCTTATTTCAAGTATATCTAATACAGACTGTAAACTATCTAGATTTAGGCCTTGGTTCTCTAATAATCTATGAGACTTGGAACTGTACTATTTTACATCATATTTTTCAACATGCTAAGTGAAGAACTAGATACCTTCATAGTCCCAAAGCTGTATCTAATTCCTTATTATTATCATTATTGACTCACCCATCTTGTAAAGACATATATATATACAAACATATAATACTCATATTGCTACAAACTGCCTTTTTAAATATCCTTTTTTTCCCAGTAACTTGTTTCTTGACTAATAGGCAATCACAATCTTAACATGTATTTTTTGCTCACACTATTTTGATCATCTGCATTATTTCTTTCACTTATTAAAAACCCATTTCAAATCCCACATTCCTCCCAACCTAGTATTAGGTTTTGAACTCAAGAGCCTTGTGCTTAAGAGACAGGTGAGCTAACACAAGTTATACGTCCACTCTTTCTTTGCTGGTTAATTTTGAAATGAATCTCAAGAACTTTGCCTGAACTGGCCTTGAACTTTGATTCTTCCACTTTGTCCTGAGTAGCTAGGACTAAAGACATAAGGCACTAGTGAATGGCTCAGGTCCCACCTCTTTGCACAAAATTAAGGTCTAAGTCTTATTAGCTTTCTTTGGTCTTATTATAGCACTCAACACTTGAAGAGCGATGAAAATGCCTTTCTTCACAACTTCTTTTAACTCTTGGAATTAACCTGTTTCATTTAAGCATTAATTAGTGTCAACTACATCACAGATTAGTAGCAAACATTTGAATTCTTTTTAAAGATTCACAAAAGGTTCAACTTCATGAAGTATAGCCATGTATTTCTTTATTAACTGTACACTGAAAAAACTCACAAAAAAGAAAGTGGCTAGATGTAAAAGTAATTTCTTTAGAGCCAAACAAAGGCTTGAATCTTTTCTAGAATATTACTATGTTATGGTTTGTATACAAAAATCTAACTTCATCAGCTCCTAAAATACATGCTTTCCTGGCACATACAATACCCAAGAAGCTCTGTTATTGCCTAAATAATGCAAAACAGGAGTAATATGCCTATTTTAGTAATGAGAAAAGGTGGCTGACAGTTTGTCCTACAAATTGTCTAATATGTATGGCAAAGCAAAACAGTTGGATACATTTTAAGTAAAATACAATTTTTACAAAGAAAACTCTATAGGCTTTTGGAAGGCTATAGATCATATTAGTGAAAATTCTGTGCCTTTAGGAAATATCTCAGTTCAACAAGAAGATATTTATTGTATTGATAAATGCCAGCTCTTTAGTTATTAGCAGTCTGGAAACAATGTTAACTGCTAAAAGAAAAGAGAATCAGGCTGGGAGCTGGTGGGTCATGCCTGTAAATCCTAGGTACTTCCCAGAAGGCTGAGATCTGAGGATTGCAGGTCAAAGCAAGCCTAATTAACCACAGAAAACCAGAAGTGGAGCTATGGTTCAAAGTGGTAGAGGTCTAGCCTTGAGCAGAAGAGCTCAGAGACAGCCCTCAGACCCTGAGTTCAAGCCCCATGACCAATGAAAAAAACAAAAAACAGGTTTTACAATTATAAAAAGGATATTAATAGTTTTTTTCCTAGAAAAGTAAGGAGTTTAAAAGATTTTAGTGTATTAATTTTGCCAATCCAAATTATAATAAAGCAACAAAACACATGAACAAGCTATACAGTTTTAGTTTCTAGAAAAATAAGTCATAAAAATCATGTTTGAAAAATATAGCTTTTTAAAACATTAATTTAAAATGATTACTCTTCATTAATATAAAAAGAATGTATAATCCTATTAGTTGGGGAAAGTCCTCTTGTTATCTCATAATTCCTCAATTTCAGATTAGTAATTCTGACTTATCTAACTGGTCATTTTAGCTACTGATTTCACTGACACTGTTCAATAACTAAGTAAAATAAGAATAAAAACAAACCTAGATATCTTTTATATGATCCCATGTCAAAACAGAAATGTGTTATTTCTGACACTATTTACTTCAGATCTGAAACTCATAGCAAAAGTTTTACTGTTACTGTCTTCTACAAGGCTGCCAACTTGGGTGTGTTTGCCTATAATCCCAACTTCCTAGGAGGCAAAAATCAGTTCTTGGTTTAAGGCCAGTCTGGACAAAAATGTGAGAACCTGTCTGAAAAATATCTAAAGACAAGAAAGGCTGGGGCCTTGGCCTAAGTGGTAAAGTACCTATCTAGTAAGTACAAAGCCCTAAGTTCATATCCCAGTATAGCCAAAACTTTTAGGATACTTGGTACTTTACGATCTTCATTGATAACAATCAGATCTGTGAAGTCTCTTGAGATACACTGTGGAATAATTTTCTTCAGAGCCAGTCCTCTTCTATAATAAACATGTGAATCTGGTATAACTGTGGAAAGCTGTTCACAAAGTCGCACTGTTCTCTAAAAAATAAAGTAACAAAATCTCTGAAAAGTGAAAAGGAATGTTATATAGTATACACTCATAGGAGAGGAGTAAGATAGTATTATCACTAGAGAAAAAATCTGGGAGAAGAATCAAATCAGACAACATCTCATCTTTTAATAAAGGCGGATTGTCAAAATCAGTAGTTCTCAACAACAGATGACTTTGCTCAACCAAAGTAGATGTGACAACATCTATAGAGACATTATCATGGTGGGGCAGAAAGAAGAAGTAGAAGTAGTTGCCACTAGCATTTAACTGATAAGACCCTGGGAATGCTACTAACATCCTAAAATGAAGATAGTGTACTATAATAAAAATTGCCCAGCCCAAATTATTAATAGCACAGAGGTTGTGAAACGTTATCCTGAAGTCATGCTTAGTACTCGTACATATCACTAGCTACTTTTATTTAGGTTATCATAGGCATTATCTAAGGCAATTACCTAATTCTTCTTAACAGAATACTTTAAATCACAGAATATAAGAAAATTAACTCAAAAGGTGAAATAATCAACATTTTTACCCCATGAGGTCTATCTGAAGTAGTGATAAGAATTTTGGGAGAGGTTTGTCTGTTGAAGTAAGAAGAAAATTCATCTGTGGCTTCATCATAAGCAACCTAGAACAGAGAAGAGATGAATTTTACAGGATTGTCCAACCTAGCTGACAAGATTTAAAGAACCAAGATAGCATGATGTTAATGGCATCATGTGAAGAGGTTGAATGATTTCCTTTCTGCAAGCATACAAATGTAAAACTGGTAAGACTGTCAAAAATCATCTCAAGGCACAAACTACACGTACCCTTTTGAAAAATGGTTAAGAAGAGCTAGAAGCTTCTTTATGCTATTTCTATTTCCCTTATTTGCTTGATTGTTTCAAACAACCAACTTTAAGGGTGACAGTAAGAACTACCAATCTGAGATTCACAGGTGAGAGATTCAAAGACAAGGAGAGTAAATGGTGATGTTAAGGTGATAACACAAGCCTGGATTGCAAACCAAGTTCAGGGTAAAAACAAGCAAGAAATTAAAGAGGTGCTAGAAGTGACAGAGCCATAGAAGTGACAGAGCCATAGAGGGGCTGAGATAGCTTCCTTCCAAATTGGTGACTGACACCAATCTTACACGTGAGCTGGAGAAGACCTGAGAATCTACTGAGGCAAGGTAAACTTGAAAATTGGCTGCAACTGTGAAGGCATTCCTAGAGCCAGAGCTCAGATGGAAAAATGTATGTATGTCTTAGGAGCTTAAGGTGTCTCGACAATCCTTGCCTAATCATTGGCTGACTGTTAAGCTGTCCAAACACAGAAGCAATTCCTAGGGAAGTACATTAAAAATAATAAAAAGTAGCTGAGTGCTGGTGGCTTACACCTAGAATCCTAGCTACTCAGTAGGCTGACATCTGAGGATCCCAATTCAAAGCCAGCCCACGCAGGAAAGGCTATGAGACTCTTATCTCCAATTAACCACCAGAAAACTGCTGTGGCTCAAAGTACTAGAGTGCTAGGCTTGAACAGTTAAGCTCAGGTGCTGAGTTCAAGCCTCATGACCAACAACAACACAAAAGAGTAATTATTAAAAGCAAGGATTTGAAACATGATTCAAGTGATAGAACACTTGCCTAGCAAGGCTCTGAGTTCATATGCTAATACTGAGAAAGAAAGCAAGAAAGCATGAAAGAGAGAGAGAGAGAGAGAGAGAAAGAGGGGAAGGAAGAAAGGGAAGGAGGGAAGAAAGAGACCCAAAAGCAAAGCAAAACAACAACCAAAAAAAAAAAAAGCACCTCCCCGAAAAAACACATAAAGCAAAACTGATCAAAGAAATAGTTCTATTGTCCAAGACATACTACATCCCACACCAGAAGGCCAAGTAAGTTACAAAACAGCAAAAAAGCCCAGAGATTCTACAGTATGTTTTCTAAAATGTCTAATTTTCATTGAGAGAAAGAAAAGGTTAAACCAGTAGAGAACTTCCCAAACAAGCCAAAGGCCCTGAATTCAAACACCAGTATTGCCAAAGGGGTCAAAAAAGTGTGCAGGTGCTTATATATATAAGCAAGCATATTAATCCAACTATTCAGAGAGCAAAAGATAAATCAGAAAATTACTTAGGCTGAAAACCCAATACATTTGTATAAAGTGCTTATTGCATTTTCTCATAACATTATTAAGAAGGTCAGTTATGAAACAATCTGTATTAAATGAAATAAGCCAACATTATAGGAGAATCAGTTCATTATATGACAGTGATGGTCTGCAGTTTCACTTGTGACTTCTAACATTACCTCTTCATCATTAGGATCTACAGTGGTTTCATCATAAACTCGTTGGTTGTCAATTGTCTTGGGTACAGGTTTTGGTGGAGCCTAAATGAAAGAAAGAATTAAGTTGCACAAATAATCAATTTACATTAAAGTTACAAACATACTTCCCAAGACACATTCTATTCTTCATTTCCACTCATTGCAACTAGCACTATCAATCTCAGCTCTAGCAATCTCAATAAAAAAAATATTTAGTATTAATACTGCTTCCAAGCAATCTGACCAGAGACATACACATGACTGGAAGAATGGCTAAAATTAAACAAAGTGGCTTAAAAACAGGCAGAAGCTGGGTGCCACTGGCTCAAGCCTGTAATCCTAGCTACTCAGGAAGCTGAGATCTGAAGATCCCAGTTTCAAGCCAGTCTGGGCAGGGAAGTCCATTAGATTGTTATTTCCAACTGACCACCAAAAAGAGCTGGAAGTAGAGATGTAGCTCAGGTGGTAAAGCACTAGCATTGAGCAAAAAACAGAGATATGACAATAATTATTCACCATTGAGAAAAATATCAAGTAGTAAAATATCAAGTAGTAAAATATCAAGTAGTAAAAAAGCAACAACTAAAAAAAAAAAGTAAAAAGCATGTGATTTTGTTTAAGTACTTTCAGAAAACTATCAGAATATATAACCAAAGTTTATCCAGTGACCTACTAATTCTACTTCAGAGACTCTACTACAGTAAGAAATGAAGGTAGGAGTCATTTACACAAATGCCCAACATTATTTCCACTGGACATGCAGCAGATTTAAAATAAGAGGGTAATGACTGCACATTATAGAACATTAGCTTGGCGCAATAATGTTTAAAGATATTAACATTGCTTGATGTTATATTAGAATTATATAGGTTAAAATAGCATAATATTGGCAATTTCACATGATTTGATCAAATACTATTAGGAGAATGCATGAAAAAGCAGTATTAGTTTGTATATATTCTTAATTTTTCCCTTCCTCAAAAAATCTTTATTCTTACGTGATATCCAGTAGAAGAACTATGTTTTTAAAATACTGTAAGTCATATCTTAAAAATATGGATAAGAAGTGAAACTAAATAAAAATAACTTTGTTGTGCAACAATGTGCAAGTACTTCATAGTTCTTTCTTTTTGTTTTTTAGTTTTATTGTTGGTCCTGGAGCTTGACTCTGGGCCTGGCACTGTTCCCGAGCTTTTTTACTCAAGGCTAGTGCTTTATCACTTGAGGCTCAGTTCCATATTGGGCTTTTTGGTAGTTAATTGAAGATAAAAGTCTCATAGACTTTCCTATCCAGATTGGCTTAGAACCATCATCTTCAGATCTCAGCCCCATGAGTAGCTAGGATTACAGATGTTGGCCACCAGTGCCTGGCCTTTTAAACATATTTTATAAATGTTAGAAGTAATCAATGTAATATCAGAAAACATTATTTAATAGTTAATATTTTTATTTACCTTATCACCAAGAGCATCTCTCTCTTTTTTAAGCTTCTTCTTAGCTGCCAACTTTTCCTAAGGGGTTATAAACAAAAGAAGAATATTAAGAAACCACCACTTCCATCACAAACATGTATTGAAACTACAATTTACTCATGAATATTTCAACTGGGAAAGCTCTGTAATCTATTAAAATAACCATCCAAATATGTTTTAATTTCACTTTATTATTATTTTTTAAATGTAGTTCGGAACAGTATAAACTCTCTACCTTCTACCTTCCCAGTACTAGAATTATAGGCATATATCACCAAACCCACCCAGATACAAATATGTATAGTTACTATAAGGCAAATGAGCAATCTAACCAATAAGGTTTACTTAACAAAAATCCTGCTTCTTCAAAAAAATTTATCTAGCTTGAACTTTCTCTGGTTTTAACTTTTCTACAAAGCTTCAAATTAATGAATAGCAATGCAAAATGTGTATCCAAACAAATGTAAAAGTTTTGTTTTTCCTTAATGTTTGTACCTAAAGAGGATGATGGGTAAGGACTGCTTCTCTTGGAAAGCACTAAAAATAAACAGAAACGGTCATTCTCATATCTTATAATCAAAATATGCTCTTAAAATTAGTAAGAACTTGAAAGGTTGATTAGGATTAATTTGCTACAAATCTTTATTTTCTGAATTCAAGACACAATACTTGATTCACAATAGAAAATATTTTTTTTTCTTAGTGCCTACTGACTGTCAATCCATCAGGTCTCGAGTGAGAAAGCGTAGTCCTAAGAAGTCATGGAGGGATTCCTCCCTTACATTACTAGCACATCACAATGGGGCACTTGTCCCTCCTATGTACTCCAGTAATACCTTGACACATTTGTAAGATTTAGTGTCAAGGCTTCTAGTTTGAATAAGTAAATAAGCACACAAAGGATATTATGTCTATGCTTTTATGATTTCCAAAAACACTCAAATACTTTCTTCCTATTGCAATTTGCCACACAGGAGCACTGTGACTGTTGGCAAGTCGGTTAAGGCTCTCTACAGTCAGTGTATGCTTCTTTCCCAGAGAAGTGTGAGTAGGCGGTGGTAAGAAGCAAACGCTATTAGCAGAAACTTTACAGACTTCACTAAGTTTCTGTGGGAAACGCATGTATTCACCATGTTCATGGAATGCTTGGCTGACAACATATTTATGCAGATGAACCAAAGCTGGGTAAACTGGGCAAAACAAAGAGGATTTCAGATTTGCTGTCTAGGTAGTGGGGCAGAGCAGGACCTCTGACAGGACGCCGGGAGGAAGCTAGCCAGGAGGGGAAGCCCTTGACCTAAACGCGAGGAGCGAGCAACCCACGTACCCACCAGCCACCCAACCCCCGGGCAGAGCGCCGACTGGCCCGCGCGCCCCGGCGTGCCTGGCGCGGGCAGACGGCGCATGCGTCGGGCCGCCGCCAGCGCCCGCCTCACCTTCCGCTGCTGCTGCTTCCACCGCGTGAACATCAGATGTCGTCGCTGTTTGTTCTTGATCTCTGAGATGCTGAAGCCTGGCGGAAAGGCTGCTGCCTTCGGCGGCGGGACCCCGTTTTCCGTCGCCGCATCTCCAGCGACCACCGTAGCCTCCTGAGGTTCTTGGGCAGCGGCTTTCCTTTTGAGGCTTTTCTTTCCGCCACCGCCACTCGTCCCGCCGGCCTTCGCCATGTTGTGTTTGCTCCTAGGCCGCTGTACGGAACCGGAAGTGCCTTTCCTCTCTGACCCGGGCGTGTTTACTTCCGGGGTCGCGACGTTTCGGAAAAAGTGGCGTGGTGACTTTCAGACCTGTAGAGGGGAGGGCTGAAGACGAGGCTTGAGGAAAGCCTCGCTGGGTGAATAGTGAAAAGGAGATGCATCCCTTGAATGTCTGCTATCCACGCTCTGCAGCAGACTAGAGCAAAGCAACCCTGGCCCCAAGTGAGCTCACAGGTGTTTTAGTTCCCAGCCTTGCACTTGTATGAACACCCTGAACACTTGATCCCTGCCTCCAGCCCTTTTAACTTTAGCCGTTTCATTCTTAACAGCTTTAACAGTTACAACTTTAAGCAGTTAAATACATGATAAATCCACCTGTCTGCTGGATTCACAGGCATGCACCACCACTCCTGGCTTGTTCTTTGACATAGGATCTCACCAATCCCTCTCCCCGCTCCCCAAATGCACACACACACACCAGGTTGGCCTCAAACCCATAATCTTCCTCTCTCTGCCTCCCAGTTAACAGCTGGGATTAGTCCTGAGTCACCGCACCTAGTCCTTTAGCTTGAACATTTTGATGATGTAGTACTGTGTTGATGCTTCATGTTTGCACCTATTTTAATTCTCTTAAAAACAGGATGTTGATAGCCATCAGCTCTCTTTTCCAGAATATAAATCCCATCGTTAACCTTATAGGCTACCACTCCAAAATTGTAACAATACAATAAGAAGAGAAAGGTGTATTTAAAGGTATTGAGTTTGAAATTATATGTGAATTTAATGTACTACACCATGCCATCTCATACATTTTATTCAAACAGGGATAATCACACCAAAAATAGGGAAGGGGAGTAAGGGCAGTAAGAAGAGAAAAGGCATGACAGACAGAAATACTGTCATCTGAAATAATATAGACTACAAAAATATATATCTATGTGTGTGTGTGTGTGTGTGTGTGTGTGTGTGTATATATATATATATATATATATATATGCTTTTGGGGCAACCATTCTGTTACTTGAACCACTTTCCTTCTTCCTTCACCAATTTTTTTTTTTACTATGCTTACTAGCATACATTAGTGTACAAGGGAGTCTCATTGTGATAATTCCGTTTATATGTACAGTATACTCTGAACAAGTTTATACCCTTCCTTATATTCCATTATCCCTCATCTCTTCTCCTTCATCTTTTAAGCAGTGTCTGGTGAGTTTCATGATGCTGTTTTCATATACTTCATTTACCTTCATGTACTAGATACATTAACATGTTTGATTAAGGGATTTCTATGATCATAACAAAATGCTTATTCTGATGAAGTAAAAAACAATTTTGAAAATTTGAATTTAATGATACTCATTATAGTTTGTTTCTCTCTCCCAATGCCCCATATGTTAATGGCTTGTTTAGTTATTTAACATTTAACAATTTAAATTTCATCAGTAAGAAATGCATAAAGTGCTGTATACAGACAATGAGATAGTAGTCTCAAAAATGAAGGTAATCCTGCCATTTATGATAACATGGATGGGTAAGGAGGAAATAAGTGAACTAAGTTGGTCATAACTAAAAAAGTAGTATATGATCTTATTGTGTGAATATAAATCAACTGAACTCATGAAGTAGAGTAGAATAGTGTTTACTAGAAGGCTGGGGAAAGGGAAAACAAGAAGATATTAGTCAAGGAATTTCTCTTAGTGTGACAAAATACTGAAATAATAAAAAAGAATAAAGTTTATTTTGGTTTACAGTTTTAGAAGTTTCAGTTAATGATCATTTGTTCCCCTTGCTTTGAGCTTGTGATGAAGCACCATATTATGGCCAGGAATGCATGGTAGAGCGGCCTGCTTAACTCACAGCTGTTGGGATCCAAGAAAGGAAAGAACTGAGTCCCAATATCCACTTCAAGAACACAAATCTAGGAACCAAAATTTCTTGCATCAGTCCCTATATCTTAAAAGTTTCACCACTTTTCAATAGTGCTATAGGCTGGTGCTGTGTCTTGGACACACAAACCTTTGCTCCCTCTTTCCCTCCCTCCCTTCTTCTCTTTCTCCCTCTCCCTTTCCCTCTCCCTCTCCCTCTCCCTGTCTCTCTCCCTCTCTATCTCTTTCTCTCTCGCCTCTCTTACACACACACACACATACACACACATTAGAGTTCTCTCTCACACACACACACAGACACACACACTAGAGTATCTGTGAGGTGCTACATCATTAACTTGATAATTTAGAGTATAATACACATGTACAACAAATAAGTCGTACACCTTAAATATAACCCCCAAAAAAGAACACAATAAAAATCAGAGTAGAATTAATACAATTTTATGAGGAGACATTGGAGACATTACACCATCTCCCATTCAAAAGTCAATGAAAACATTAAAAAATCTGAGGAATAATTGTATAGTAAGTTGTAATCCTCACTAACAAATAATATTATACATGTGCTGGCCTTGTCAAAAACCCAAACTATATTAGGAAATCTACAGATAGATCTTCAGATTCTGTCTTTTCATTTCTCACCATTTTCTTCAGGCTTCTAACTTTTTCAGTAAATTTTAAGATTGCCATGACACAATGACACTATGTTTTCCAAGTATCTCTATCCTTACCAATAAAATGAGCTGTTTAGACAAACAGGAATTTAATGTTGACATGTTAATATGTTCATGCTTATATGATAATATTTACATAAAATATACACATAATTTCCACATATGCATTTCCATGTGTCCCAAATTTCTCACTAGAAAAATCAATACCACAATCAAATATCATCTCTTAAAGGTTAGTGTTGTGTGAGTTTACCCAAGGATTTTCTTGTTACATCTTTGGAATATTTGGCTCTCTAACTGGTGTTTCTGAAGTTGAAGTTACCTCTACTACAACACAGTGTAGAGGAAGGGTTTAGGGAGTGTGGGATTTATGGGTCTCTTATTGATGTAAATTTCCAGAGCTCTTTATCAGGCTGAGATCTCGCTCTTACCTTGTTTTATCTGTGAATCTTTAAAAATAGGCTTACTTTCTATTCCTGTCTTTAATTAACAAGAATAATCTTAGCATAAAGTTTTAATATAGTCTGGGACTCTACTTATGAAATCAGTATGAGTGCCTTGAGATTCCTTCTTCCTACTCAGTTGTTCACTGTGCAAGCCACACTTCACTGTATGAGAGGTTCTAAGGGAGACTCAGAGTTCCTACTGAAGGTTTTTCTCTTTTTCTAACTCACTACAGAAAATGTATCTCACAGCCTTTATTATTAAACTACAGGTAGTCAATAAATGTTTTAAAATTTCTCCTGAACTTTATTGTTCTCCTTTATAGCAAAGAAATGAAATACATAAAAGTCTCTTTATCCTTTTTTCCTTTGTGGATGAAAAGGTCTAAGATGATGCTGGTTTAACTCCATAGAAAATTGAAAGAAAGTTAAGCTTCATTTAGGGAGAAAAATAAAATTCATTCTTTCCTGCTATTGCCATCATGAAAAAATTGAGGGGAAGGGCTTCTCCTAGAGAGGGAAAGGTAAAGAGATAAAGAACAGCCTGAGTAACGGAAGATGTGTTAATGAGATCAGCATTAAAAGTGGTGGTATGGAGAATTGGATTACTCTCCTACCTTCCTGTTTCCCTTAGTATGTCACTGCTACTTACTAGACTGTCATTGGACTGAACTCATAGGGATTAGTGATAAAGAAGAGTTCATTCTCAGCTACAGGAAGAATTTGTTGATTGTGCTTCCCTAAAATGATCCTCTTTTATTCTAAGCCCTAGAGATCAGGATAGAAAGCCGTCTATCCCAATATCTGTCCTAGTCAGTTGCATTTGTTTGTGACTGAAATATGCTAGGAAATTCCAGAGATCTCTAGATACTAGACTAAATTGTATTTTGCTAAAACCTTGCAAAAGGCCTTTTGAGCTACTTGATGTATAAAACATGGGGGCACAAATGGAGGCTTAGTGGAAATACAGAATTTCAGAAGTCTACCAACTGAAAGACCCCTAGGTAAATAAACATTGAAGATTGAGGGCTGTGGGGCTGGGAAGGTGGCTCAGTGATAGAGTGCTTGCATGCATGAGGCCCTGGGTTTGATTCCTCAGCAGCACATAAGCGGAAGAAAAAAAAAAAAAAGGAAGTGGCACTGTGGCTCAAGTGGTAGAGTGCTAGCCTTGACCTGAAGAGCTGGGGGACAGCACCTAGGACCAGTGTTCAGGCCCCATTACCACCAAAAAAAAAGAAAAAAGAAAGAAAAGCACTGTCCAAGATAATGTATGTTGATAGTCTTCTCACAGATCAATTATTCATCAATTAGAGACCGTTTTGGAGGCCAAAAGTATTCTGATTTTTTTTTTTCAGTCATGGGGCTTGAACTCTGGGTCTGGGTGCTGTCCTTGCGCTTTTCAGCTACCACTAGAGCCTCAATGCCACTTCCAGTTTTCTGGTTAATTGGTGATAAGTCTCACGGACTTTCCTGCCCAGGGTGGCTTTGAACCATGATCCTCAGATCTCAGTCTCCTGAGTGTCTAGGATTATAGTCATGAGCCACCATTGCCTGCTCTGATTATTTTTAAACAGTATTTTGTGGTTTTTAAAAACAGTGCTTTATTATTATTACTATTACTTTTGAGTGCATGTCAGTTTTGAGTCTTGATCTCAGGGCATGGATACTGTCCCTGAGCTTTTTGATGCTCAAGGCTAGAGCTCTACTATTTGAGCCACAACTCCACTGACTTTTTTTCGGTGGTTAATTGGAGATAAGAGCCTCACACTCTTTCCTACCCCAGCAATCTTCAAACCTCAGTCCTCACATTTCAACCTCCTGAGTAGCTAAACCTACAGACATGAGCCACCAACACCCAGCTTTGTTTTTACTATTTTTAAAAGTGATTTATTGCCTGAAAGTAAGACAGACTAGTAAAAGTACATTATGAGAAATGGATTGGTTTCTCTTTCTAATTTAGTCTTTGCACATGAGTGAAGTAAGATTTAACATGCCTCCTACCCTTATCCCTATCTGACGTGACCAATAGGCAACGTATTGATATTAGGGATAGTAAAATATTACAATTAAACCTTGCAAAAAAAGGCTTTTTCTTTTACTCAAGTATTCATAAAGGCTGGCTCAGGGAAGATCTAAAACAGTGATTCTTGCATAGTTCCCAGATGAGGAGAATTCACATTAGCTGGGCCTATGAACCAGAGGCTCTAGGGGTGGCACTTAGATATTCATAATTGCAGAAGCCTTCCAGGTGATCCCGATTTATACCCAAGATAAAGACCAAATAGTCTTGATTTGCTATCATTTTATGACACTCCCAAGCAAACATTTAAGGGGTTTGTTTCTCTGGTGTCTAAATTAGTCTTCCCTGATGAGCAGATTTAGTTACCAAATCAGACTCTTTCCATGTTTCATGCAGAAAAATCTCGATAATACTGAAAGAATTGTTATAGCAACATGGCATTATGGACATACTATAAAAATTGCAATTAATGGCAAAATTTGGAATAGTTACTACCTGTAGGTAAGTAAGTTCAATTAATGGTACTATAAAATTATGTCTTTTTCTTTAAAGTTAAAATTTTGATATTCTGGTTTATCTAGATGATTCTTGAATACTTTTTTTTTTTTTACTGCTCACATTAATATCTAACCCTAATTTGCTGCATTGCCCAGAAACTGATTTTTGAATCTTAGTTCTACTACTGAGTCTTTGAAGTCTCTTTCTGATAAATGTAATTGCTGTCCTGGGTTGAACTCTGGAACAGGTAAACAAACCCTAGCAGAAAAAGGATAAAATTTGAAATATTATTTATCCAAAATTTATTTAATTGTAATATAGTAATGTTGGCTCTTAATTTAAAAATGTATTTATGACAATGTAATGTAAGATGTTAATATTGGGAGGGACTTGGGAATGATATATATATATATATATATATGTATACATATATGCCTGTGTTGTTTTTATAATATTTCTGTACATTTAAAACTATTCCCAAGTAAAATATTTCTTTACAAAATACTTCTCTATGATGGTACACTTAGCAAAGCCCTTTAAGTATTGCCAGGTCAGAAAAATTAAAGGACTGCTCTGCACCAACTCAGTCTGTCTATCCATAGCTAGACCAACAATTTTAATTTGTTTTGTTAGATGCCCACAAAGCTACTGAAAGCTATAAAACACATTTGCTAAATTATATAGGTAGACAACTAAAGGAAGTGCTTCCATTACTCTGTGGTTGAACTTTTATATATAGCATTTCTACACAAGCACTTTGCACTTGGTGATATACTGTTTTAATAATAATCCTTAAATCATTTCATGGTGACTGTTCCCATCCTCCCCCGCCCTCCCCCAGAGCACTTAAGGCAGAGGGCTGCAGGAAGTAGGCATTCACAGAGCTCAGATCTCTGACTAACTGACTGACTCAATGTGCTACCTGTAATTATATTTTAAATTTTAATCAGGACAGTTCTAGGAACTCAAGAAGAGAAAGTCAAAATCAACTATTCAAGTTAGGTTTGCATAAATTGTCTAGAGTGAATAGACTTCATCAAAACTTGTCAAAATGCAGAATTTGTCAGTAGAAACCAGAATATCAAAAAATTCAAATCATCCACATGAAATACACAAGACTGAAGGTGAATAGTTCGTGCTGAAGTTAATATTTCTAGAATCAGTTTTGAGCTGAGCACAAAGTTACTTATTTCTTTCATCTTGTTCACTTTGTTTGTTTTAAATAATCAAGATGCCATATAGAAATGAAAAACCCTTCAGCCATTGTGGTTAATATGCAATCTCGCTTAAAGACAATGTATCAGTAAATTTTATAACAGTATTTGATTACAATAAAATTCTTAAGTAAAAAAATAATCAAGATGCACAGTATTATCTCCATATGGCTGTTGAACCTCTAGAAAACTGTCTTTGAGCCTTCTGTAAAATGTTGTGTCCAGCATGCTTCACATATTTGATTAAAGATATACTTATTCTCAAAGCTGACATGAGCATTTCTGCATTTGTTGTGAAAGTAACATCTAATGTAGAGAGATCATGTAGTTTGTTCTCATGAGGTACATTACAGTGTGCAATGTCTTCCTAAGGCACATTGTACAATCATACTATCACATTGAAATAGGAGATATGGTATTGATCCACAGAGATAATCCTAATTAAGGACTTAGGGTGTCTTTTCAACTCTTGAAATGTATTTAGTTATTATAGCATATTCCATCCATATACTACTAAATAAGATTATTTCATAATCATTTATACCTTCCCCAAAATATTTCTGAGCACTCACAAATGTACAGTATCCATGAGGAAATTGAAGAAGACAACATGGAGTTTCTCTGCCCAGAATTTAAAATCTGATTCAGAAGCAAAACACTTAAGAAGTCATTATCTCAATCAGGTATTTAAATAGCACTGGTCCATTTCTGCAGGGATCAGAAGATTGAACAAACCAAATAGTTGTTCTATAAGTACTGAGGTATTAAGGAAAGAGATATACCCCTGTGCTTGGGAAGCAATGCATTATTATGTTCAGAGCGTATGGGTTTTAGTTAATCAGATTGTATTCAAGCTCACCCCAGTTAACTGTGATCTCAAACAGTCCCTTAACATCTCTTGGCTCCTGTTCCTTTCTTCTGTAAAAAAAACAGCAACTAGCTTATGGGATTGTTGGGGGTGATTTGATGATGTGTGAAACAGCTCTTGACTCCCTCTGTCTAGCAGTCAGTATGTTTTAATGAAATAACTCTTGTTATTCATAGTGTGTTAATATAATCAAAAGATATTTAAAGAAGCAAAAACCCTGATGGACAAGTTCAAACTGAGTGCAAACTCAACCTCATTTACTGTTGATACTGAAGATAAGAGATCAGTGTTGCCCCAGATAAATTCACTTATTTATGTATTCAGTAACTTTATTTATTTATGTATTTATTCATTAGTTTATATTTCAAATAGTTCTTGTGTGCATTCTCACTGTTAGCTAATGCACTAGTTACCAAGAATACAAAGAGAAGTTAAAAATACTCAGGCTCTTCTTTAAGACTAGTGGAGAAGGGCTGGGAAGGTGGCTCAGTGGTAGAGCGCTTGCCTTGCATGCCTGAGGCTCTGGGTTCAATTCCTCAGCACCATATAAGCAAAAAGAAAAAAGCCGGAAGTGGTGCTGTGGCTCAAGTGGTAGAGTGCTAGCCTTGAGCTGAAGAGCTGAGGCACAGCGCCCAGGCCCAGAGTTCAGGCCCCACAACCAGACCCTCCCCCCCCCAAAAAAAGACTAGTGGAGAAAACAGACATTCAACAGTTACATAAAGTATTATGATGGGTATTTTGAAGATAGTATGCTGTACCCCTGAATGTGTGTAACAAGGAGACACCTGCCACGTTCTGGAACTACTTTCCTATGGAAGTGACTTACCTAGTTAGAAGCTGAACTCTTATAGACTTGAAAGTGGAAGGAAGGATAGAAAGAGTGTATGGGCAGGAGAAACAACATATGTAGAAGCTGAATGTTGTGTACATTAGGCTCAGAGAAACCAGTGTGGATGGAAAGCAGAAAAAAGGAAGGAGGGTCCATGAATTATGATGTCATTTGGGGCCATTGGTAAAGAACATAGATCTTCATTCTGGGTATATTGAGGGTAAATCCATTGAAGAGTGTAGGTAGGTGCAGGATGTGATCAATGTGTTTTAAACCCTTCTCTGGCTGTAGTGTGTGTGAGGTCTGAAAGTACAGAATTAAGTATCTCTGTAGTTGAGTGTGAAATCAGGTGATTGAAGGGACTAAAGTCAGCGGGTTACCAATTTGAAAATAATCTTCTTTTGCTGCTGATCACTGCCTTCAAGTGTGCTGATAAATTTTCCCTTCAAATTCTGTAATGTTTCCAACAAATTGTCATATCTCTCAGATGATTTTCTGCTATTAAAAAGTACAATGAATCCTGGTGCCAATGACTCATGCCTGTAATCATAGCTACTCAAGAGGCAGAGATCAGAGGATCATGTTTCCAAGGCATCCCAGGCAAAAGGTTTGAGAGACCTCTTCTTGACCAATAGCTGAGCACAGTGATGTATATCTGTCATCCCAGTTGGAGGATGATAGTTACGGAATACCTTGGGGACAAATGTTTGTGAAACCCTCATCTCCATAGAAAAAGCTGAGTGTTGTGGTATGCGTTTGTCGACCCAGGGGACATAAACAGAAAGATCATGATCTTGACCAGTCTGGCAAAAAGCAAGACTCTATCCTAAAATAATCACAGCACAAAGCCTTGGAGATGCGGTTCAAGCAGCAGAGCACTAGCTTAGCAAGCATGTAGTCCTAAGTTCAAACCCTGGTACTACCAAGAAATAAAACAACCAAGGTCCCATCTGGTTCATTCTTTTTTTTTGTCTTAAAATCCTTTTAGACTTTAAATTCCATTCAACCTAAGACTCTTACCAAGGCAATACATTTCTCTTACTCTCTAAAACATCCCCACATTTTGTCCCAAAGATGCTCAAATAGAAATTAACTTTTCATAGGTAGTAATTTTAGTTTACTTATGAATGAACTTTCAAAATAAAGGTAAATAATGTGTAATTAAAAACTACAGAAATAAGTGAGTTTGTAAGCATCTTCCCAGAGAAATAAAGTGATGATTTGGAAATTCTCAAATAAGCTTGAATTATATACCCATTACTGATTAACCAGCATGCTTTAAAAAACAGGAAAAAATTTCACATGCCACCAACGTTATCTGAACTTGAAGGTTTATTGGTGAGAGGATAAATTATTTAAATTCCCCTTAACACCAATCTGTTTCTAAGTAAATGAATTGGGACTCTGATATATAACTGATTAGTAAACCTGGTAGCTGTCATCGCAGAACATAAGAATGACTGAAAACCTAAACTACTGATTCATGAATTAACTGGGTTCATTAATTAGTTCTCTGGGGTAGATGAGGTAAAAAGCTTATTTTTATCCATAAATATAAAGATTATTTTCACTGCTGTCTTTCTCCCAGATTAAAAGACAGTTCCTTTCCCTGTTTTGGCTACTTCAGATTAGGTAACCTCTATCCTTAAACACTTTGCTGTTGTGGTGGTTTTGAATTATTTACATCCCCCAAATTACTTCACCAAAACCCTAGATCCTACTCTGATGGAAGCAAATACTTGCATTCTGTTACTATACTTCTCATTTACTGTATCATTGTAATGACTCAAATTTATTTGTAATACAGTAGGAAGTATTACTATATTACTGTAATTTACAGAATTACAGTATATTATTATTACTATAATAGCAGCATATATTTGGTATTTTTACATGCCACATTAGGTTCAAAGTGCTTTGCATTTACAACTCATTTAATACTCTTAATAACCTAGTGCATTTGGATACTATTATGGGCTTCACTTTTTTAGAGTACACTTGTGAGGCACAGGGAAGGTAAAAACTTGGCCCAGAGTCACCTGGCCAGAGCCAGATCCACAACCAGGAAGTTTGACTCTTGAGCTCACATTCTTCAGGGTTATGGTGGTATGGTTCACTATATAAATCCAAGATCTCAAAAAAAAATCCAAGATCTCATTAGTGATCAAACATATGTTTATGTACATAAACATTTATATGTATATACACACACGAATAAAAGGCAAATAAAAGGCACATCATGCTTGGAAGAAGGTAAGAGTATTAAGAAGAATGAATATTTGGTGATTCCAATAAAAACATTTATACTAACTCCACTATCCGTCTTCTATAGGCCCTGGTAGATACTATTGCTTTGGTTAAACATTCTACACACCTATTAGATATGAGGCTGCCTAAGCAGAGTGGTCCTTGGAGAATGTCAGTCTCATTTAACAAATAATTGTTTTCCAAATGTAATCCTAAGGTTCATAGATCTATAGGGGAGACAAACATGTAAAGAAAGAATTACAGCACAGTAAAAGAGGCATGTGGGAGAAACGTGCCACAAGTACAGTGGAAATACTGAAATGAAGAAGGGTACTAGGGAGAAGGGACCTGGGATGCACCTTTGTAAACAAAGTGTTTGCATTGGGAAAGCTTATTCTTCAGATATGTAGGGAAGTCCATTGCAAGCGGAAGTAGTTGCATGAATATGTAATAGGATAATATATTCAAAGGGGACATATTAATATTATAGAGACTTAAGTAAAGGAAAGGAAAGGAATTGAAGAGGAAGCTGGATGAGTATGGCAAGGACTGGAAGAATATAAAGCAGTTGGGGGCTTTATTGGAGGGTATAACGAGTCAAACTGTTATAAGAAGGGAAACGACATAATGAATTTAATGTCTACACAAATTGTAGTCTTCTTTGAATTGATTATTACATAGGAAGCATATGAAATTTTTGTTTATAATTGTTTATTGTTTATATTGTTTATAATTGTTTATAATGTAGGCACATATTTTTGTCTACCCATCATCCCATTTTCCCCTTTTTTAAATAAATAAGTACACACTTTTGAAACTTACTTGGTTGGTTAAAGGTACCTGATTTTTCTTTGTGTAATTACCTTTAGTCCCAATGTCCATAGTTCTCTATATCCTTCAAATTGTCTTACTTAAATAAGTTTGTGCAAAATATTTGAGCAAGGACCTTCCTACTACTTTAGGTATTTGTTTTTGGAGGAGTGACTTAGAATGGGGAAAGATTGGAATTGATCCAACTGGTTTTAGCACCTAGAAAGGGACAATCTGGTACTGCCTGTTACCAAGTTGTCAGTTACTTATCTCACTCTTACCTTTCCTGAAGCTAGTGTTCCCAGATTGCCTTTGTGTCTCTAAACTTTCTCCCTAAATCGCAGTAAATTCCATTTGTCCTATGTGTAAGGATTATTTTTCTCCCCAGATAGAACACAGTAGGCAGAACTTTTCTTTATAGATCCTGCTGCTAGAAGAAAATTAGCTCTGGTTGGCTTTGCTCTCACAACTTGCAGCGACCTTCCTCACTTTCATCCTCTCCACATAGCCACCTGCCCCAAACAGAAGGCATATGCATTTGTGAATGTCTTCTTCACTTTATTTCTGGCCAACACATGTGTTCTATACTTACCATAGAAACTCATCCCCTTCATAAGACACCTATGTTCTTCTAAGTTCTTGGAAGACTAACAAAGGCAAAAAGACCATGAGCTTCGTTTGTTTTCCACCTTGCACCATTGCTACTCTGAGGGCATAAATACATAGTTGTGTACTTTAATGGAGAGAAAGAATGCAGACAGAGGAAAAAAATAAATCAGATGCTGGTAGATCATGCTTATAATCCTAGCTGCTCAGGAGGCTGAGATCTGAGCATCTCTGATTGAAGCCAAACAAGAAAGTCTGTAAGACTCATATATAATTCACCACCCAAAAGCTGTGGCTCAAGTGCCAGAGGACTAGCCTTGAGCAAAAAATCTCAGGGACAGTGTCCAGGCCCTGAGTCCAAGTCCCAGAATTGGCACAAGGCCACAAAGAAGGAAAAGAAAATAAGCAAACATTTCAAAATTCCTCAGTTTTTAGTAATGATAAAATAATAGTATTTGTATTCATTATCATTTATTATTTTAACAGATGTTTTGCTTATATATTTTATTTTGTGTTTTACTAACAGATGCATGATACAAATATATAGCTAGCTGTGTTAGATTCTTTCTCTTGGCCCATAGTGGCTCTTTCAATCATTGATTCCAGCAGTGATGATTCTTCTATCTGGGCACTCTCTGAGCTCTTTTGCTCAAGGCTGGCACTCTACCACATAAGCCACAGACTCATTTTTGGCATTTTGTGGTTAATTGTTGATAAGAGTCTCACAGACTTTTCCTGCCTGGGCTGTTTTCAAACAATGACCTTCAGATCTCAGCCTCTTCAGTAGCTAGGATTACAGGCATGACCTACTGATACCCAGCTTGCCTGTCTGCTTTTTAAAAAAATCTGTTGTGGGACTTGAAGTCTGGGCCTGGATGCTGTTCCTCACCTCTTCAGCTCAAAGCTAGTGCTCTACCACTTGAGCCACAGCACCACGTCCAGTTTTCTGAGTGGTTTACTGGAGATAAGAGTCTCACAGACTTTCTTGCCCAGGCTGGCTTTGAACCTTGATCTTCAACCTCCTGAGTAGCTAGGATTACAGGCATGAGCCACTGGCACCTGACCCCTTGTCTACGTTTATGTCTTAAGAAATTCAGGTGTCAGAAGATAACGGAATGCATTAAACAATTGAATGTTTTAGAAGAGTCTTGGCTGAATTTACAATGGTGCTTCTTTTGTGAGTCTGCATCCTTGCCATGTTAAATAACAACTTTCACCAGATTAAGTAGACATAGTGATAGAACTAGCACTCAAGAGAATGAGATGATTCCTTCTCTCATCTGATCACATTCTTGTTTTTCCTTTCTCAAGTATTTTTTCTTTTTCATTTCAGTTACGTGTATGTATGTATGTATGTGTTTTAAACCTTTTTAGCATACAATAGTTATACAACAGAAGTTTCCTAATGACATTTCCATACATGTAATACAGTGTAACCCCTCTATCACTCTCCTCTTTTCTCTCTCTCAGCTTCTTAAAAAACTTTTTCAACAGGTTTCGTTGTTCTTTTTACATACACAGGAATAAACTGCTTTGACCGTATTCATCCTCATTCATCCTCTACATTAGGGTTCTTCTGTCTCACTGGTACCTACTCCCCTCAATAGTCTAGCTTTAAAATTCTGCAAATTGTTCATTCTCTTTCACTATCTCCAACCTCCTATTGATCAATAGTTTTCACTGAGATTTCTTTTTTGGGGGGGGGGTCCGGTCGTGGGACCTGAACTCTGGGCCTGGGCGCTGTCCCTCAGCTCTTCAGCTCAAGGCTAGCGCTCTACCACTTGAGCCACAGTTGCTTATGTGGTGCTGAGGAATCGAACCCAAGGCCTCACTCATGCAAGGCAAGCACTCTACCACTGAGCCACTTCCCAGCCCCTCACTGAGATTTCTTATGCTGTCTTCATACATAATTGAAATTATTCACCCTCCATCATGTTTTTATTTTTGTTTTTGGTCCGGTCGTGGGACCTGAACTCTGGGCCTGGGCGCTGTCCCTCAGCTCTTCAGCTCAAGGCTAGCGCTCTACCACTTGAGCCACAGTGCCACTTCGGCTTATTTTTCTTTTTTGCTTATGTGGTGCTGAGGAATCGAACCCAAGGCCTCACTCATGCAAGGCAAGCACTCTACCACTGAGCCACTTCCCAGCCCCTCCATCATTGTTTTTCTTCTCCCCTTCCCTTCAACGAACTAAATAGTTCCATAGTTAGAATCATGTTCTATGTGTGTGTATGTTTATAAGGTTTATATGTATTTTTATAAGGCATATCCATAAATATATGTAGATATATACGTTTATATATATATTTGTATCTATGTATACAGGTGTATATAAGGATGTTCATGTCCATGTGTATGTATGTCTTTTATGTCTACCTTCCACAGATAAATGGAAAATTGTCTCAGATCATTTCTTCCTTTGCCACAGAAACTTAGAGCACAGAAGACTCATGCAAAAAGGCAGAGAAAAGTGACCAAAAGAGGGAAAGCAGCCGGGCATTGGTGGCTCAGGCCTGTAATCTTAGTTACTCAGGAGGCTGAGATCTGAGGCAGGAAAGTCCATGAGACTCTTATCTCTAATTAACCACCAGAAAATTGGAAGTGGCACTGTGGCTGAAGTGGTAGAGCACTTGCCTTGAGCTGAAGAGTACAAGGACAGCACCCAGGTCCAGAGTTCAATCCCCACAACCAATCAAAAAAAAATTGGGGAGGAGGAAGCAAATAGAAGAAGCTGTATAGAAGACTGAAGATTTTAATGTGAAGAAGGAATCAATACTCAAGACATTTTAAAGTGTATAAATATAAGAAACCATTAGAATTGATCAAAAAAGTATTAAAACAATGTCAGATAGGCTAGCTCTCCCTTCTGCTTCCCTCAACCTTCAGATACAGAATGTTTTAGCTGTCTGTGCTGGGTTAGAAGCTGAATCACAAATGTCAATGAAAACATTCTTTTGAGGTATATCTTAGAATTATGGCTTCTTATTGCTTAGGTTCCTTCCTGTAATTAAACAAAGAGCTACTTTGAACTACTTTATCATTGTTGTATGTAGTAAAATTATCTCTGTTCCAAGAGACTCCTGGTGAGGATGACCAAACACGCGAAGATTTAACCAATCTCTTGCTATCTTCAGAATGGACACAACTTGCATTCTCACCATCCTAAATGATTAACCACCTTCTATTCTTATTTATGGTTATAGTTTGTCTTCTGTGATTTCTTTCTACCTGAATAGCCTTGATGATACTTTTAAACTTTTGTTTGGCTTTAGCACATGTCTTTGAATATGAATATAGTTATAGCAATCTAAATGATGATTTATCAAAAGCAAACGCCTCTCCTTTTATGACAGATGTTTTTTTCTTTCTGTTTTGTGAATTTTAAAAATTGTAATCATAAAGCCGGGTGCCAGTGGCTCACACCTGTAATTCTAGCTACTCAGGAGGCTGAGATCTGAAGATTGTGGTTAAAGGCCAGCCCTAGCAGGAAAGTCCATGAGACTCTTATGTCCTTCCTTCCTTCCCTCCCTCCCTCCTTCCCTCCCTCCCTCCCTTCCTATCTTCCTTCCTTCTTCTTCCTTCCTTCCTTTATTCCTTTCTTCCTTCCTCCCTCCCTCCCTTTTTGTTCTTTCATCTTGATATAATAATAAACTCTTTGCTTTTATCTAGTCGTCTTACAAGGGAAGCATGAAAGGTGACTTCATCCAATGACACAACATTTCCTTCTATGGAGCCTTGCTTTCATAACTTCTCAAGCTTTGATGTTTGTTTCCATATTTGCTACCATTCCTTGATACTATAGTTGGTTTCCCTCATAAGCTTTTCCCTTGTAACTTTACTTCACAGAGATAATGTACCTACCTGCATTACGAAACACTTGGGTTTGTCTGACACACCTTTCCATAGTTGTACCAACCAGGATAAAATTGTCTTGACTGGAGGTTAGCTGTGCTGTGCTGAGTTCTGATGAACTTAAACCAACATGGAAGCTAAAAGATCAGGCTCTACACCATCATCTCTGAACCTCCTTGAAGTAAGTTTTCAGCAAGATTGCTAGTTGTTTTAATTGTGTTGGCTCTTGCAGTGCCATTTCGTTGGGCCTCTAAAAATCTGATAATTAGCATGGAAAGGTGAAGTCTGCAGATGTAGGACTTCATTGGGTCAAGGTGATCATTAGCAGGCTCTCACTTCTTTTCCCATTGTGAGAATTTCTTTCTCTTTTGTTAACTTATACTCTGTGCCTTTGGAGAAATACTTCCTAGGGGTTAACACCAGTTCATTTTGTGATGGGCCAAAGGGTCATAAAGAAAGGAGACTTGAAAGGGGGTGGGGGCAAAAATCCCTGGTTTAATGAATAATATCTGGACATTTTTGTCTTCAGTTTCACAAGACCCATAGCCCATTTTTGTGTTTGTCTGCTTCCCATAGATTACAGTATTATCCTTCAAACATTTGGTAAACAATGAGCATTTTGAAGAGAGGCACAGAAATACAGAGGGAGATTTCAACTAGAAAGAAAGCTCAAAAAAAGAAAGAAAGAAAGAAAGAAAGAAAGCTCTTTGAGCAGAGGACTTTTGTCTATTTCATTCACTGCTGTATCTTCAGAATGACAGGAGATGCCTGGAACGGACATGATAATCAATAAATATTTGTGGATGACTGAATTAATAAATCAATGTAATGTGATTAAAAAATAAATTCCAGGCTACTCCTAGCTACTCAGAAGGCTGAAATCTGAGGGTCACGGTCTGAAGCCAGCTGGGATAGAAAAGTCCCTGTGAAACTCTTATCTCTAACAAACTACTCAAATGCCAGAAAAATAGTGCTGTAGCTCAAGTGGTAGTGCCTACCTTGAGCACAAAGAGGCTCAGGGACAGCACCCAAGTCCTGAGTTCAAGCCCCACAACCAACAACATCAACAACAACAAAAGCATCCTAGAGCAAGAGATGTATTATATATGGATATGGAATTGTGACTAACAAAGCTCATTAGGAGACTTGCAGCTCTCAAGGGTCAAAGGATATTGCTCCTTTATGTGCAGACTGGGAAGCTATTTTATGTTTCACACTATTTTACTGGAAGAAGGCATGTGCTTCATTTCTCCCTTTTCATTTTCACCTTAATTTAGAAGGCAAAAGTACTCCAATTTATAAGAACAATATATCAGTTCAATTTGTTAGTATTTTTTCCATGTCCATTAAAGCCTGTCTCTAAGGAACCTCAAGATACCAGTCACACAGTTGTATTGAGCCCCAGAGCTCAGCCTGGAGGTTGTGAGCAGAGCCAGCATTTGGGATCCAGCATGGTGTACTTCTCTTCAGAGCCCTTGGGTAGTGCCAAGCAGACTTTTACTATAGTCTCTGTGAATTCTCTCTCTCTCTCTCTCTCTCTCCCTCTCTCTCTCTCTTATCCTTATTAGGCAAGTAGTAACAATACGGGAAATTACAGATGAGGGTCTGAGGTGCTAATGGAGGCGTTGGCTTGCACCTCTGAGCCACTGTCTTTCCTGTCTGCTCAGCTCAGAACATCATTTTTCTTCCTTTGCTTTTCCAGCAGTAAAGTACGAAGTGCAGGTTTGGCTGAGTGCCCTCTCCAGGTGCTGAGGGCACCAACACTTATTTGTGTAATCACTGTAGCCTTGATTCAGAGTGACTTTTTGAAGGCTGTGCTGTGTCTATGACAGTGAGACCAGAAGTTCTGTCTGAAGCTCTAGCTCATATATATATTGTGCTATAAAAAGGCTATATTTCAGTCTAGTTCTTTTATGTTGCACTTCAAGTGTATGCTATTTCATTTTATAAGAACTTAAAGTCAACACATAAATCTCTTTCAGGCCAGCTACGCTTTGTGGGTTTTTAAAATTGTTATCATTACCATTCTCTCATAACTTTGAGTTCATTCAAGGCAAACATTTCCAAACTAGCCAGTTAGAAAAGACAATGTGGTATACTGGGAAAAGTACATGATTACAAATCAGGACTCAGGTCTAGATTAGACTTCATTCCTAACCACATTTATTTTTTATCCAGAATAAATCAAGACCACATGTCTCATATTTTTGGGTTATGAATGAAGGGAATTTCATAAAATTGACTATAAGATAGTTGTCAGCTCTTATGGTAGATTTAGGCTACAGACCTTTGTTCTTTTCTTCCTTTATGAATAGTTGAAAATGTTTATTAAATCTGTGAAATTGATTTTAGTCACCCCACTTATAGAAGACAAAACTAAATGAGCATAGAAAAGTCAAGATATTTGCCTGATTTATTCAAATAATTAACAGCAGAAAATTTTTACTGATATTTTTTTACCATCAGTCATGAGGGTTTATTTAATGGGGGAAAAATTCCCTTATTACCTTTTGGTGGTGGTGATACATAGAGAGAGAAAGCAGCATTTTCCACAAAAAAGGTGAAATTCATTTTTTTCCTCTGGCACTGCCTATGATGATAATTTCTATTTAACTTGTCATGAAAAAGTTATACAGAGTCATGGTTTAAGTGCTGTAGACTTAAACACAGATCAGAAACTTCTACAAAAAAAAGATCACTCCTTTCTTTAAGAAATGAACTCCTCTATCTTTTCTCTGACTTTATTTTTTTTAACATGTAGATAGATCAAAGAGCAAGTAATGGGAATTCCTGTCCATAGTTTGCATGGATGTTGAAAAATGTGATCAATAAGTAACAAATGAATACAGCTTTCTGCACTATGCACTGCTTTCACGCCTCCTCCTGCTCCTGGAAGCTGGGACCTCTCTCACTTCCCTGTTCCTTTGAACAGTGTCACTATTATTCTATTTACCTACACTTCAAACTTGAGTCATCTTTGTGTGTGTGTGTGTGTGTGTGAGAGAGAGAGAGAGAGAGAGAGAGAGAGAGTTTATGTGTACTGGGACTTGAACTCAGGGGTCTTAAACTCTTGCTTAAACTCTTTTTTCTTTTTGCCCAAGATACTAACCTATCATTGGAGCTACAGCTCTAGCTGGTTAATTGAAGATATGACTTGAATTTGTCTGTCCAGAACGTCTTTGAACTATGATTTTTCAGATCTCAGCTTCCTAAGTAACTATGGATGATCATGAGCCACTAATACCAAGCTCCTTAGAATTCTCTCTCTGTCTCTGTCTCTGTCTATCTTTTAGTAGGGTACCAGGACTTCAACTCAGGGCTTTGTACTTTTGCTCAGCTTGCTTGCTCATCCTCTAATCCAGCATTTTGCTTTTTATTTAGAGATAGAGTATCAAAGATTTTTCTGTCTCAGCTGGCTTCCAATTGCAATCCCCTATGTCTTAGCCTGCTAAGTAGCTAGGATTACAGATGTGAACTACCTGTTCTGGTCCCTCAGTCATCTTTAAATCCTTTGCTTTCTCTGATACATTGAAGCATTCAATAAACTCCATCAATTCATCCTTTGTCAGAACTTCGGTTTTATATCTTCATCCATTATTACTTTTCACATGTCACATAAAGTCATATTTTGTGAACACTTAAGAACATGTGTTTGGGGGTAGGCAGAACTGGATTGGAATCCTACTTCTTCCACTTTATAATGATCTCTTTGACTCTTAGTTACCTGTAAAATAGCAATAATAAAAATTATATTGCCTCAAACACTTGTGATATTAAGTGTAAAACATTCAATAGAGTACCCAGCATATAACACCAAGTAATAATTGTCTTACTTTGAATTACCACCTTCATGTTCCTAAGGTCTGGCTCTGGCATTCTTTTCTTTACTTTCAAAGGGAAAGGCCATTACACAGTGCTTAACAGTTGATCTCTACACTGTGACTGCTTGGGTTATCTTTTACTAGCTCTGTGACCTTGAGCAGTTTCTTAACTTCTTTCTGCTTCAGTTATCTATGAGAACTAGTTATAGCTTCGTCCAAGGGATGTTATGAGGTTTATATTATATATATAAAATACATATGAGGTTTATATTATATATATATTATACTGATAGTGTTTAGAGTAGTTCTGTTTATGTGTCAATGTTAGTGTTTCATAAATAAAAATGGACAATGATTTGTTTTTGCTACTTTATGAAATTATTAGTATTTCATTTCTTTTTTATTATTTTAATTTTTTATTGTAAAAATGTTGTACAGAGGGATTACAGTTACATGAGTAGGGTAATGAGTACATTTCATAGTGAGCATTGTTACCTCCTCCTTTATTTTCCCCCTACCATCACTTCCCTTCCTGCCTTCCCAACTCTCCCCCCCCCTCCTCGCTCCTGACATTGTAAAGTTGTTTTCAATATAGTGCCCTGTACATCTCATCCTCACACTGGGTCAGCCTGCATCCTCATTTAAACGTTCTGCAATATCCCTTCCCCTCCCCAAATTACAAAAATATATATACAAGGTGCAGAAGACCAGCATCAAATACAGTGAAAACAGGATTATACCATGGGGGAAGAACATACAATAGAAACAAAACAATCACATAGTGAATTGTAAGTACATTAAAAACACTAGCAAGAAAGAAACAAAAACAAAAACAAAAACAAAAAAACCTCTTGTGTCCCTGTCTTGGGGTACATTTTGCTTAACATTATCTCATATGGTTGTATGTACATAGTTTTTGACCTTCTCTGCTTGTCCTAGACATGTACTAGTCACTGCAAACAAGGGAAACCATGGGACCTATGTTTTTTGGGCCTGGTTTACTTTACTTAATATGATTTTTTCCAAGTCTTTCCATTTCCTAACAAAAGAGGCAATGTCATTTTTTTCTGATGGAGGCATAAAATTCCATTGTATATATACACCACATTTTCTTGATCCATTCATCTACTGAGGGGCATCTAGATTGTTTCCATATCTTAGCTATGGTAAATAATGCTGCAATAAACATGGTTGTGCTGCCCATTAACTGGGAGAAGATCTTCACTAGCCATACGATGGACAAGGGTCTCACATCTAAAATATACTTAGAACTCAAAAAACTAAATCCCCCAGCAACAAATCCTCAAAGAAACAACTGCCCGATTAACAAATGGGCTAAAGATTTAAAAAGAGACTTCTCTGAAGAGGAAAGAAGGATGGCCAATAGACACATGAAGAAATGCTCAACCTCTCTAGCCATAAAAGAAATGCAAATCAAGACAACATTGAGATTCCACCTGACCCCAGCTAGAATGGCTATAATAAAAAAATCTAATAACAGATGCTGAAGAGGATGTGGCCAAAAGGGAACCCTACTGCATTATTTGTGGGAGTGTAAACTTGTTCAACCACTGTGGAAAGCAGTATAGAGGTTCCTCGAAAGACTCCACATAGAGCTCCCTTATGACCCAGATATCCCACTTTTGGGCATTTACCCAAGTGATCACAAACAAGGTCATACCAAAGCTACCAAGATTTCATTTCTTAAGTTGTATTTTTTTAACCTGGAATTCAAGTTTCATGGAAAGAATAATTTCTGTTGGGGACAGTAATAGATTTTATTTATAGGCCAGATACTACCTGGAGATCTGAGTGACAAACCATTTGGGGCTTTGTATGGTTTCGGTGGGAAGGATTGGCTAGGGTACTTCCCATGGGCCCTGGCAAGAGAAGTAGAGCTTATGCTTTACCACAATGAACAAGTAGTTGCAATGTTTTCATTACAAAAAAACAGTACAGTTTTTAGGGACCACATAACTTTTCATATCACCAACGACTAAAGGAAAGAATTCTGTATATCTCTTCATAAATTATAATCAGCATTTTCCCAGTTGCTTTACATTCTTGAACTCATGTATTTCATCAGTGTTTCTCTGAAGTAAGTTCTATTACTGTCCTTATTTCCTTTCCAGAGATGAGGAAGCAGAGCAGAAAGGAACCTAAGTAACGTAAAGGACACAGTTAATACACGGTAGAGCTCATATCTGAAACCTGGGCGTTTAGCTCCAATGTGTACCCCTTTGGCCATCAAACATGTTTCTAAGTGGTATGGATCCTTAGGTTGCTTTTTAAAATTTTTTGGCAGTATTGGAGTTTTGAATTCAAGGCCCTGTGGTTTCTAGACAGATGCTGTACTACTTGAGTCATGTCCCTCACCCAGCCCTTTTTTATTTAGTTTTTCAGATGACATTTTAGATTTTTGCCTTTAGCCAGCCTTGAATTATAATTCTATCTTTTACATACTTGTTACCAGGATGTACAATGATTCATTCCTTCACTTTTAGAAACGTACATGCTGAAACTAATGTATCAGGTCTCCTTGTAAGTTCTTGCTTCCTTGTCTTTGTTGTTAGTCAGAACCACATGATTAGGTTTACTATTCATGAGTAATAGATAAAATATTATATTTGACTCCAACAGATTTTTTTAGTATCTTTCGCTTCTTATTTAAAAATACCTTGTTTTTACATGGAATACTTGTTCCTGTAATCCTAATCTCTATAAATCTGCCTGGTTTACTTTTCATCAAATTGGTTTAGCAACTCCTTCCTTACCTGATCATTCTCTATCTGATCAGTTTCCTCATCTTCCACTATTCCCTAAGTAATGATTCATTATCAGGAAGAATTCTATTAGATTCATTTAGCTGGAATTGCCCTAGCCTCCTGATGTTTCTTCTTAGTTATTTTCTATCCACGGACTCTCCATCCTGATACTTTGTTTAAACGTTTCTACTTGTCCATGCTTATTTGGAGTTGAGTCCAATCTCCCCCTCTCTCCCTGCAAGACCCTATTGCAGTGGTCTATTTACCTATTATGATGTTCATGAAATAGTTTTTCTTATTATACTTTGACAAATAGCACCTTAACAAGTATCACTGGACATAAATACATACATACATGTATAGATATATGTATGTATGTATATATATATATATATACAAGGGCAGAGTTAAAAAATAGGTTATATGCAACATTTTGAAGGTGCTGCTTAAATTTACCTCTAAAAATTAAGACAAAGGTCTTACAGTAGAACTGTAAGTACTTTGGACACCCAGGCTCCTGGGTTAGGATTTAGGAGTAGGCCCCAAAACAAATCCTGTGTGTTCAAATTCATGTACAGTTCTATTAGCTGTTAGTTTGGGGCTTTTATAGGAAGTGGGAACACAATGCTAGTTATTCAGAATTTTGAGCAAGTAGCTAACTAGTTTGGCTTTGGGCTACATTGCATTATTGTGATATGAGAGATTTCTCTTCCTAATTATGACTTGTTTTAGGCAGATGACATGTAAAATAAATTCATTTCGAAAAGCACCCACTACCTAAAAGTAGACTGGGTTTGGGAGAATGTTGATAGCAGGAGAAACTCAGCCTGGCATTAACATTTTGTGTGGAAAATCTTTCTAGTAGTAATCTACATAAGGAATAATTAAAAGCTGATTTTGTAAGGAAAACTCATTACTTCAGTTGGTTTGTGACTTTGTCGAGCTGTAGCCCTAATATCCATAGTGTAGAGCATTATACCCTCATCTCTAAGAGTTAATAAGATACTGATAGAGTAAAGGAAAGGAAATCTCCATTCCTCAGCATAGATACTGCAACAAAGCTCTAGGTACCTCTAGACTCCATTTAAATGAATAAAAGCCTGAATTCCTGCTGAAACAAATTTAACCATTCAGAAGATGTAGAATTTGAAAACGGATAAGAAAACAGCTGCATTTTTACATTTAAATTTACCTTTATAACAGCTTTCTTATGGAAATTCCTATGGAAAGCAAACTCCTTATCCAAATCAAGATTGAAGTGTCTAATTATTCAAATTGAGAGATTTCCAGTTTAGGGTTAAAATTTACTGGGGTTGTATTCCAACAAACATGAGCTTGTTTCTAGAAGATGATGGGTTTGGGGGAAGTTGGACCAGTATTCATACAAAAAAATATGTTGGTCATACAATAGTGGTTTTGGGTGGATGATGATGATGATTCATATCTGTGACTTTGAAGAGGAAGTAGATTCCTTGTTTTTTTCCTATATAACACTGTCTGTTTGTGTAGAGACACTTATATTTTAGTTCATTAATGTGCACACATACACATACATCCCTTTGAATTTAGTGGCTTCAGCCATCTAAACCAAATAGCATGTATCATGGAAAGAAATCTCTTTGTGGCCCACATTTGATGATTTTTGTTTTTGATGACAAAACCAACTTCTGTTTTCAGAAAACTGGTTGCCCAATTTGATATTTATGACTTTTGGTCTCATTCCTAGTCCTTTTACGTCATGTCTTTAAATAGGTAGGAATAGAGAAAAAAGGCTACAAAGCAAGGCACTACTTTTGCTACTTATTACATCATTTTGAAAGGCTTTGTGGGATGGATATATAAGACTTTCATTAAATAAAAACAATCCAACAGTCAGAAAAACCTAGTGACACAGGTTTTCTACTTTTACCAAAAACAATTTGTCAAATTGGAAATCGTGTGTGTGTGTGTGTGTGTGTGTGTGTGTGTTGAACTGAGGATATGGGAGCGGTTCCTAAACTTTTTTTTATTTTTGCTCAAAGATAGCACTCTACTACTTGAGCCGTAGCTCCACTTTCATTTCTTTGGTGATTAATTGGCAATAAGGACTTTCCTGTCTTTGAACTATGATACTCCCTTGAGTTGTTGGCACTTGGTGAAAGTGGCAAAACTTAATGAATTAAAGTTAAATGCTTTTCGTATCTTTCTGTTTATTTTTGGGTAAGCAAGTTGGTGCTTTTTTGTTTTACTTCATCCAAGAATCTATATGTGTCTGTTTGGTCCCAAGCACTCTTTGGATGGTCAAAGAGAGATATTTCAGGGAACAAAGCAGAAATGTACCTGCTCTCATGGACCCTAGTTTCTAGTTGTATGTGGGACGACTGGCACTAGAGAAAAAGTGGATTATGTTAGATAGAAAGAAAAGTTATGAGAAAAAATGAACCACATGAACTTGATCATAGTGATCAGAATAAGAAGTAATAGTAAAATGTGAGGTAGCTTGCCAGGAAAAGACTTATTGAGGAGGTAGATTATTTTAGTGAAGTAGTAGAGGCACTCAGAGAGAAAAGGCACACACATCCTGAATAGGAAGCATGTGCCTGGCTTAATTTCAGCAGTAATAAGAATGCTAGTGTGGATTGGTCCACTGGGTATTGGTGGCTCACACCTATAATCCAAGCTACTTGGGATCTGAGTCAAAGCCAGCCAAAGCAGGAAAGTCTGTGAAATGCTTAACTCCATTTAAGCAGCAAAAAGCCAGAGCTGGGGGCATAGCTCAAGTAAGAGTGACATCTGTGAGCAGAAAAAGTTGAGCAAAATTGTGAGGTCCTGAGTTCAAGCCCCAGTACCAGCCACACACACATATACACACACATACCAAAGGCCAGTGTGACTGGAGCAGAGTTACATGAGATTAGGCTTGACAAGAGAAACTAATAATGTTTAATAGTATAAGAATTATGTAGATTGGAGTCGAATGGAGCATTCTGAGATTTCTAAAAAATTGAAGTATTAAGAACAGATTGAAGAAGAAAAAGGAGAAAATAGAGTTGATGGCTAGAAGGTTAGATTTGGATTTTATATTTACTCCATCACCCATTCTGGAATATATGTGGCTTCATAAGCTGAAAAACTGTTACTATGAAGAAGGGTATTTATCTCAGCTAACTTTTGTTATTAACAGCAAGCTATGTAGTAAAAATGGTGAACACATGCAGGGAATTCTTAGGACATAAAACTGTTGTCTCAACAATGATTATCAAGGAGGTTATTCAAAATATAAATACCAGAATTGGGAGTAGAAATGCAAACATGATTTGTGTTGGACGAAATCATATTTTCCCCAGTTGTGACTTATGTAGAAAAATTTAACATACTTAAGAGTAGTTTGCCCTCAGAGAGCAGCCCCTCCCTGACTGTGTTAATCTAGACTCACAAGATTTCAATAGGCAGAGCTTTTGATGAGAAACAGCATAACTTTTGTTTTCTTTTCCTTTATATATAGAAACTCAGGTTTCACACCAGCCATACTTTCCAGCAAAGTCTTTATTTACATCGCACTGCTTGTATTTTCCTAGAGCAACACAAAAAACTGCACTGATCTCATATTGAATTTATTTTATTTTTGTAATTAATGTTTAGAAAAACATTAGCATTACTACTAGCCCTCCTCCCCCCCAAGCTAATCCTGAAGAACAGACTATAGTTGCTAGGTACACTGCTATGTATAGGTGCTGAGCAAAGTTTTAGGTTTGTAAAGATCCCTTACAGCCTCTTTCCACAAGGGAATCAACAATTTGAGAATTCAAGTCTACAGTGGTGTTGAAGGTAGTCCACTTGCAGTAATTAGGAGGTCTGAGGAATCTACCCTACACCTCACAGAAGATGGCATATTATGTGTCAATGGAAAGGAAAGCCTTTGATATTCTCGTGGTTAATACCCACAGGAGTGTGTCATTTCATTCAATGTGAACAAATGTATTGTTGAACCCCTACCATGTGTGTGCTGGTGTTGAAGGATAGATATTCAAGTTTCTAATAACCTAGCAAATATGTGAATTTCTTTCAACTTATGCTTTTCTATTACAACTTCACCCCTGTCTGTAGCATTATCACTTATAAATTAAAAAAATGGCTTTTAGCTATACAAAATATTCTAAATACAGAAGCTCACCTTTTCTATTTTGATCTGGAACTTTTGAGAGGGAGCATTATAAAACAACAAGCAGTTTTGGGCTTTTTTTGTTTTTTAACTTCAGGGTGGTGCTTGGGCTCCTGTCCATTTTCACAAGCAGTTTTTTAATGGTCCACTTTTCTCCCCTTGTTTTCTCCACTGCTAGTATTTTTCCTTTTATTATTATTACTACTACAAGTGTAAATGATTTCTGAGAGCTCATCTCCTTATCTTCCTGCCCCTCCCATCACTGTCCCCCCTTCTAGACTTATGGTGGTGGTGGTGGGGGGGGGGATAAGAGAAAGGAAGAGCTGGGGCTTGAATGTCAGGTGCTAGTGCTGAGCCTGGCCCAGAGGGGGGAAAATCCAGTTTGATTGAAGTATATAAGGGGACAAGGATATATCCAAGACTGCTCTTCACTCACTTGTCCATCTTTCCCTGTACCTGTTTAACAGCTTACCAAAATCCCATTCTCACCCTCAGTCACACACTGGGCATCTGCAGCAGGACTATAATTAGTACTGGCTTTAGAAAGGAGGAATGGGAAGCTTACTCAGTAGCCAAACCCGTGGGGGCAGAGGCTGATTTGCAAATCTCTATAATCCTCAAAAGCTTTTTCCTTCAGGGTTGGGGGAGAGGAATTGCATATGTGGTATTAATCAAACTCCCCAGCATAGATACCAGATGGCAGAAACCATTAAATCAGGCTCCCAGGGAAGAGGGCAGGGCTGTTGACCATGGTTCTCTACTGTAGAATAGGTATGGACTTATTTTCATTTATCCCTTCCATCTCTTCCCAAAGCTCTTAAACATTTATCTTATCTTGTCTGATTATAGATGTTTATTCCTACCAATTAACCACACATGTTTGTTTGACACAGCCCTGTTTTCAAGACTTGGAGGATTATCTCTGTCAGTTCTAGGAAGGATTCTCCCACGTGTCACTTAATTATGTTTCCTTGGATACCAGAAATAATTCAAACTGGATTTAAGACAAGGTTTTGGCTACTATGAAAGTCTTCTAAGCAATTAATAGCCTTGTTCCCCCCTGCAGACCCTTAGTCTAATGTTCCCCTTCCCCTATTATCACTTGCATTCTTTTTAATATACTTAGAATAACTTGCTGGGTCTCCTTTCTTCCTATAGGGCTCAGGGCCCAGACACATTTCCTCCTTCAACCCTCACTTGAGAATGTTTTAGGACAGACTTTTTAAATAAACAGATTCTTATGGCTCTCTATTTAACCAAAGCAAATGGAAGCATTCTATTTTTAGGGCAACTTCATATAAGTATGTACATAATGGGGTTTTTATTCTAAGTTAGGAAGAACCTTGGAGCTTCTATGTGTTTGTTTATTAATCACCATGATCTTTGCTTAAATTGTATTTGGAAATCTCATTCTTGAAACAAGTAAGAGGAGAGATGTGCTAGTTGTAGATCGAAAGGTTCCCTATAGCCCCTCAAACTTCTCACCCCTGTGTGCTCCGAGAACCCTGGAGACACCTTGTGATTATCACCCCACATATGAGCTCTGGAAATTGCCTGATTTGTTAGATGAAGATTGCTAGTTCCACTTTGTGGGTCCTCTTGTCCCCTTGAAACTACCTGTCCCCTTCTCCCTGTCATTTGAGAAAGGAGGTGCCGGCCCCCTGGTGGTCACAGGTTTAGCAACACTCGAACAGTGAGTGTCATAAGGCTAGTTGTAATTGGTGAGGGTCCTGGAAAACATTACAAAGACCTAATCACAAGTGCTAAATTTTCTCTCATTACAACATAGCAGTCTTAAGAATATTTAGCAAAATTAGAAACTTGTGAAAATGTTCTTTCCCATGACTGTAGAGAGAGAGCATTTTCCTGTGAGTTTGTAAAGACATAAAACATTTCTTTCTCACTTCAGTTTTTGGCCAGAAAAGTTCAGTTGTGTGTTTCTCTTTGCACCAATTGTCTCTCTCCTCAGAGTACAGTAAATTCTTTTTTGATTCTTTTGGAATTGGAGAGAGGCATGAGGGTAGTTGTAATAGTTTTGGAGAAAGCACATGTTAGAAGAAAATGGCCCATATGACAATTTAAAGCAGATAGAAGATATCTGAGAAAGCTTGATATAGGACACTTAATTTGGCTTAGGCTCTGATTTTTTTTTTAAATTTTGTGCCAGTCTTGGGGCTTGAACTCAGGGTCTGGACGCTGTGCCTATATCACTTGGTCTAGAGTTCTACTTCTTGCTTTTTGCTGATTAATTGAAAATAAGAGCCTCTCAGACTTTCCTTTCCTGGCTGACTTTGAACTGCAATCCTGAGATCTTAGCCTCATGAATAGCTAGGATTAAAGGCATAAGCCTCTGGAGCGTAGCTTTTAGACTCTGATTTTAAAATATAATCCTACATTAAATGGCAGAGGAAGACAAGAAAAGCAATTGGAGTGCTCCATCATATTTTAGGCTAGATAAATTAGATTAAAAAAAATCTAATTAGATCACATATGTTGGGGATGCAACCGAGGAAAATGTGGATTATGGTAACTCTGCGTCCCCCCTTTTTTGTTAGTTATTTTAGACTTTTTTTTTTGCCAGTTGTGGGGCCTGAACTCTGGGCCTGGGTGCTGTCCCTCACCTCTTCAGCTCAGGCTAGCGCTCTACCACTTGAGCCACACCACCACTTCTGGCTTTTTATGCTTATGTGATGTTGAGGAATTGAACCCAAGGCCTCATGCATGCAAAGCAAGCACTCTACCACTGAGCCACCTTCCCAGCCCATTTTAGACTTTCTTTTCCTTCTTTTATTCCTTTCTTCCTTGATACTTTTTTAAGCCCCTAAAGTGTGTTTGGCATTTTTAGCTGTTGGGAAAACAACACTAAAATATGTAGTACAGGGCTTAAATCACGGAGAGCATTTATATGCCATCTTTGTCATTTACTAGAGGATCATCCTTAGGTAAAGCATTTAATCTCATAAGTTTCATATTTTGTGAGATGAGAGTAACACTAACTTATTACAGAGGACAATAAATAAATGAGAATTAAATGAGAATAAATTACTTCCTCAGAGCAGTAAATATATAGTAAGAGGCTAACCAAGAGCCAGGTCACTGTTGTGTATGTATGTACATATGTATATTGAACAAGAGTGTTTCAATGTAACATGTCAATTTCTGTGTACAATGCATCTTGATCAGCGCCAGCCCTTCTATCATTCTCCATACCTCCCCCAACCATCTATTCCATTCCACCACTCTAAAGCTTCCGAGTTTAATTTTCATATATGTACATTGAGTACTATGGCTGTATTCGCCCACCATTCCTGTTTTAATTCATTTCGAGAGAAAACTTGACTAACTTCATTTTACTCTGCACTTCCCAAGTTTCCATGTGCAGTCCTTTCCTCTTCATTTTTTTTGCATTCTTTCTTAGGATTACCTCACCCATATCCATAATTTCAATTCTGACATGTAGACCAATATCTATAATTTAATTCCCCACTTCTCTCCTGATCTCTATCTACTCCCCGAAGGTAGCTATGTGGGTAAGATGTATCCATCTCACATATTAGTATATTATCATCTAACCACACCACTTCTGCCATGTCTTAGCTTTAATATAAGATATACCCTGAAATTCCCATGGCTAAAGAAACAAGATCTCTGTGGATTGTCTGTCTCCTTAATTATGAGTTACTAGTAGTTAGTAAAGTCATCATTAAGGTGCTTAATATTAATACAATCACTTTCTCGCCCGGGGCCATTTTGAAAATTCAAATAGCACAAAAAAAATAGCTAAAGTGAGCAATGGAATAAAGTATTAATTACCAGGTTCACTCTGAGTTAAAAAGAGATAGTTAAAAAAAGAAATACTACCAATAGTGAGACAACTATTCATGTTTTACCTCATGTCTTATCATATGTAACAGAAAGAATATTTCCAATATAGCTAATGTGCTTGGGGCATAATTTTGTAGGTAGGCACAAAAGCTATTTGCTAAAAATATCTAAGTGCCTGTAGATTTCTAAAGGCCAAATAAAGATACCGGGCATGATGGGGATGGCTGATTATGTTTGCTTAAAGCTATCTGTCTATAGACTCAGCAGTAGCAGCAGCAGCTGTTGTTTTGCTTGCAAAATAAAAAGCAAAATAAATAAAGAAGAAAGGAAGGAAAGAAAGAAGAGAGAGAAAGAAGGAAGAAAGGAGAAAGCCAACTAAAAGCACTTGGGCTTCTTAGTCAGCAGGGGGAGCACTGCTACTTTGCTCTGGGAAAATCTTCACCAAGGCAACAACCATCTTTTTAACAGCCCACATCCTAGCAACAAGGAAAAAAATAACGATACGATCAATACATTTGCTCCCTTGTGGTTGCAATTTTTAAAAATAGCTTTTTTTCACCTTTGTAATTGGGAAGTGTTTGCTTAGGATGGGGTTATCGGCTGCCTTTTCTTTTTTCCTTTTTCCTGCCTTTCCTGCCAGTCACTTTCTAATTAGAGAGAGGTCTGTAATTCAGGATGTAGGGTCTAAAGTGGGTCATGGAAGGCCAGTGTTAGAGAGTCCAATCAGTATTTAGACTGCATGTACATGACATAAAAACAAAGACACTGATTTGTTCATTTTGTTTAAACTGGTCAATACAGTGAGAGAAATCAGTCAAACTGAATTTCTGTCTACAGTGACCTTTTGTTTGAGCAAATTGACTCAAGGAGATGGAAATGGGGACATGGTGTCCTTCTCAGACTCAGCTGGAATGACGCTCACCAAGAGAGGGTGGTGCCGAATTGAAAAGCAAGAGCAAAGCAGCTAGCCTCTCTTCTGGATTCTTTTCTGTGCTTTTGAACAAGACATTCGACTTTACTTGGCACTGTGATTTTTTTTTTTTTACAAACATCACCCTTTTATAAAGGGAAAATATTAAAGTGGATTTGAAAATCTTGAGAAACCAGGAAACATCTATGTAGAAACCTACACAAGACATGGAGCTTGGCCCATAAGTGTCTTTACATTAAGGCTATAAATGCGTGTATAGTGCATATACATGTCTTACTAAACGTACAATGGTCCTACAGAACTATGTGTATAGCTACATCAACATATTTATATTTATTTAGGAAAAATATGGCCCCATTATAAATGAGAGCAATCTATATACATACAGGAGGTATAAAACGCAGAAAATTCTTTCTGAAATTATTACACTGTTTATAATAATTACTCCACTCACTGAGAATAATAATAGCTATCAGAGAGAAGTAATAAAGGACTATAGGGGAAATCTTTCTAACATTTTTACTTGGCACATTTTTTATAAAGAAAGAATTTTATAATGAAATATATAAGGAATTTATAAGGAAAGCATATTTTATAAGGAAATTATTAGAGATGATGCTTTAGCTAAAGCCTATAATACACCCTCATTCTTACCTGATAATGGACCTGCTTAGACCTCCTGCCAGTTCCCTTTCCTTTCCTCTCTTGTATGCTCTGGGTAGAAACAGGATATCAAAGTATTTCATTAGTGTTTTAAGAGAAAATAAATAAATAAAGGGAAATCTAGTTTGACACGAGAAAAGCATGAATTTTAGTCATCGAATTTCTAAAGGGGCTATTTTCCCTCCAGTCAATCTCTATTTTTCCAAATGACAAAAAATAATTTAACATGAGATACTAGCACTTTCATTTTTATTTATTTATTTTTTGGGGGAGGGGTCCGGTCGTGGGGCCTGAACTCTGGGCCTGGGCGCTGTCCCTCAGCTCTTCAGCTCAAAGCTAGTGCTCTACCACTTGAGCCACAGTGCCACTTCCGGCTTTTTTCTTTTTGCTTATGTGGTGCTGAGGAATTGAACCCAGGGCCTCAGGCATGCAAGGCAAGCGCTCTACCACTGAGCCACCTTCCCAGCCCGACTTTCATTTTTATAAATAATGAATTTTAAAGAGCAAAAATGGGAAAGCTTTTGTTTTTTAACATATTTTTCCATTATAAAGTGTAATTTGATCTTGTCCAGTTAACTCAGAGATGCAAAGGGAGGTACTAATGAATTGAAAGTAATAAATTTAATTCCTGTGAGGTTCAGGTTCATTTATTACTATTGCCCCAGACACATATCCAACTGTAATGAATCATTTACTTACAGATTATTATTGCTGCTCAAATACAAGACAAAGCAATGAAAATGTCATCTAAACAAGATAAAACAGCATCCAACCAGAGGCATCCAAATATTTTCTGAGTCATCTTGGGATAGCTCATACATAATTATATTTAGTACTTACGTAGCACTTGGGTTGTTTGCTGAAAAATTCCAGGTATTTTCATTAAATTTTACAGGAAAACTGTTATTATAGCAGACAAAAGCTGAAGTGCAGTGTAAACTATCCTGGCCTGACAATTAGACACACTGCAATTGAATCCCAATTCCTACTTGACAGCTTTGAACACACAGACAAGTCCACTTAACTTTTCCCAGTCTTGATTCCTTCATTCAATAGTATGTAGGGACAGTATCACCCCTGTTTCCCCTGCATCTTGTATGTATATTTTTCTAATTTGGGAGGGGAAGGGAAGTAACAAAATGCTGAAATAAGGATACATGCTGACTCATTGTAACAATGAGATGTACAAGACACTATGTTGAAAGGAACTTTACAACCTGGGGGAGGAGTTGAGGAGGTAGGAAGGGAAGGAATGGTAGGGGAAAAACAAAGGAGTATATGAGTATATATGTTTGTATATCAGAAAGATAAGCATATATACTCTGGCTTGGATTTTTAATATAGAATATACCTAGTATTTAAGTGGAAGCTATATTAAATAGCCAGTATATAACGTAATATAAAGTTCAATGCCAATTTAAAATTTTAATTTTGGAAAATGATTCTTCTAAAATGTTTTACATTATACTTTGCCTTTTTGAACAAAATGTTCTGTACACAACTTGACCTATTCTTCTTGATGACTCACTTTGGACATCAATCATTGTTTGATGCTATCACCCAGTCGTGCCCTGAGGAACGTCTGGGGTCTGTAGGGCTGTAGGCCAGTGCTAAATGGCTCCAGACAGCTATGATTTGGGAATGCTAGTTTTTCATTCTGTCATTTTTACTTCTCTGCTAGTGCCAGCGTGCCCCGCCCTCCTGCATCTCATGTGTTTTCATGTGTGTGTACACCTGCTGGGTGTGTCCAAGTAGCTCCACTGTGTCTGCAGACAAAGGCCCAGGGACAGCTTGTTCACGCACTGGATCCTTTTCTGTAGAGTCCTGCCTAAAAGAACTCAAACCTTCTTGACTGCAGGCTCCCAACTGGGCCAAGGGGAGACCTCAGGTGTAGCTGCAGATCTGACCTCTTGGATAGTTGAACAAACCTAGCAAGCTCTGTTGCTTAGAGCAACCTGCCCTTAATTGCCAGGCACACTTCCTCCCAGCAGAGGTCTGTAGCCTGTCATTGGGAAGGTCTGATTAAACCCTTATCTGAAGGTTGTCCTGAGTTACTGGGAACTACTATGAATGAGTCATAAAATCTAGGTGTTTTGTTTTGTTATCCTGTTAGGCCAAATTATTTTGTCCCTAGCAAAATTGGCTGGGTCTTTGTAACATTTATTCCTGCATTCTAGGAAGCAGCTATCCAGGGGCAGATTAGCCCTTCATTAAACTCTTCATCTAACTTCCTAAGGAGGAAGTGCTACCTCCTCAGGCAGAAGAGCCATCTGCACACACCTGTGCACATGTATACACAGGAGCAGAGGCAGGAGCCAGCTGTCTAACACTGCTGCTTGCAAGGCTTGCCAGGCCTTTAGCTGGAAGCCAGGTCAGCAGCAGAACTGGTTTTGACTTTACATCCTTTCTGTCCTTCCTTATGCCTTAAGGTCTTGAGCAGGGAAGAGAAAGCTCTCTCTCAGGGATTCAGAATTATACACTCCAGAAAAATGACAGGTTGGCCTTGAAAGAAGTTCTGTACTCCTCTCCTTTAAAGAGTCTTGAAAATGTTCAGATGCAAAAAGCTGGCAGCAGTTACAAAAATACAAACCCCCCAAACCAAAATTGGATGGGGTTACCTTTTCAGAGGCAGATATGAGGAAACCACAGCAGGAGTATTTTAGCCCTCAGTTGCCATTAAAATATGCATGGCAAATATTGCAATATAATCTTTACATAGAGAAGCCCTATTAAGAGTGCAGTGGCTTGTTAAATTGTCAATAATAAGATCCTAGAAGCTGTGAAAGTTAATGTAGCTTCCTGTTTCTCCTTGTGTTTCTTCCTGTTTTTTTTTATGGTAAAATTTACTTTCATATAAGAGAGTAGAACATTGAAATAGGTAACAAATCAGTTACCTGTTTAATAAAAGCAATATCTCTTTTGTGTAAACAAATATGTGTGAAAAATAAGAAAAATATTTGAATGTATGTACCTAAGTATGTACCTATCCATGTATTTGTTTGGGTGATGATAGAAATGTTGAAAGTAATTAATCAACTTCATACAGATACAATTTACATATAATAAAACATGCTCATTTTAAGAAAGCAATTTGGTAAATTTGATAATGTGTATTATAGATTGATGATAGTTATCTCTATCTATCTATCTATTTAATCTATGTGTATATGTATGTATCTATCTGTAGCATCAGGTAAAAAAATCAATAGAGCCCCAACCACTGATCTGATTTTTATTTTGGTGCCATTCTTGGGGCTTAAACTTTGGGTTTGAACTTGGCCTGAGCACTGTCCCTGAAGTTTTTTTTTTTGCTCAAGGCTAGCACTCTGTCACTTGAGCTACAGTGTGACTTTCAGCTTTTTGGTTGTTAATTGGAGATAAGGGTCTTACTTTCCAACCCAGGCTGGCTTTCAAGTACAATTCTCAGAACTCAGCCTCCAGAGTAGAAAGGATTACGGATGTGAGCCCCAGTGCCCAACTTGATCTGTTATTTAAAAAAAATAATATGAACATTTTCCTTTTGTTTGGTTGTATGTTGTAATATATATTGTGATATATTTTTCTTTTTTAACCTATAAAAGTTATCTTAAAATTTTGTGCTAAAAATAGGAAAGACACGCAAAATAGTTCCTCTATGATATCACTTTAACAAAATTAATTAATTAATGAATTTCTTCCCTAGAACATATACAAAGAGGTAGTATTTTCATTTTCCTGCTTTTCTCCCTAAGTATCCTGCCCCAACACACACCCCATCTCTGCCTTCAAGGTTAGCAGTACCCTTCCTCCTTTATGAGTCAGTGGCTTCCAAGTATAATAACCAACTTCTCATCCAACACCCAAAGAGACAGAATCTTTATCAGGAGATTATAGATAGATTACGTGGATATCAGTTTATAATCATTTAAGTTACTCTTCTTCCTTCCATTCTGTTCTAAACACCTTGTCATCACACACCAATTCTTGAATATAGTAGAGTATTGACATAGTCCAAATATAACAAAATTTTGCCTCCTACAGAGAGCGGCTATTATGCCAAACCACTGGAAACTTCCTGATACTGCAGGAAATGAAGAAAAATAGGTGAATGAAAGAGATAGGATCTTGGGATTAGATAGAATGCTGGGACCAAGAATACTGGTAGCTTCCTTATCTACAAAGGTTATGAAGACAATTCCAGACTAGGTACTGGGTACACAAAGTACTTCTATTAAAGCCAAAACAAACGATCAAATATTTGTTGAACGCTACATGCCTGCTTATTATTTTGATACAAAGTCCTCCTTTGTACCAAACACAATGTGCACTTCAGCTGATGCAGCTTTGAAACACGGCTTAGAGCACACAATTTTTATTTAATATATATTGTCCTAAGAGGACAGGGTGTGATATTTATTTTGTATATTTCCTTCCCTTCCCTTCCCTTCCCTTCCCTTTCCTCCCTTTCCTTTCCTTTCCTTTGTTTTCTCCAGTCAGGGTTGAACTCAGGGTCTATGTGCTGAGCTATTTTGCTCAAGGTTAGCATTCTAGTCCTGACTCCACTTCCAGCCTTTTTGGTGGTTAATTGGAGATAAGAATCTCACAGGAACTTTCCTGCCCAGACTGGCTTTGAATCTCCATCCTCAGATCTCAGCCTCCTGAGTAGCTAGGATTACAGGCATGAACCACCAGTGCCCAACTTCTTCACTCATTTTGACATGTGTTTTGTTCGTACAACTGGAGATAGTATTAGTTTCTTTTTTTTTCCAGCCCATCACTTTGCTTAGTAATTTTTCTTATTTGAAACAGTTTCACTACATATCCCTGCTCTCTTCAAACTCATGACCCTCCTGTCTCTGCCTCCCAAGTACTAGGATTATAGGCACGTACCACCATGCCTGACTTACATATATTCTTTACTTACCTTGTGTAAGAATTTTATATGTATTTAAAGAGGCACTTATAACAATCCTAATAGGAGATAATGAGGCCCTGGCTTAAAATACTAACAAGTAAAATAAGAAAAGGTTTTTTTAAAAACCTGTCCAGATTTCATATCCAAATAAATCGTATCTATAGTTGTTTCCGTAGTAGGAATTCAACATAGAGTAGGTACTCAATAGATATTTTTTACATATAATAAAATTTTTGTTTTTGAACATGAAGTATTAGTGTTAAGAATGACTACA
>NW_012267255.1:6326897-6329703 GCF_000151885.1 Dipodomys ordii | reverse complement strand
CAAGTTGTCATGTCAAAAACGAGCTTTACAATGTTGGTGGGGGGGGGTAGGACTGGTGGGGGGGAGGGGGGAGGCTGGGAAGGGATGTGAAGGATAAACAAAGGAGGAGGCTGCAATGCTTGGTAAGGAATGTACGCATTATCCTGCCCATGTAATTGTAACCCCTCTGTACAGTATGTTCACAAATAAATAAAATATTAAAAAACATAAAACAACAACAACAAAAAAGAATGACTACAGATTTGCAGTGCTTTACAGATGGAGAAATTTAGGCTTGGAGGACTTAAGTAACTTATCTGTGTCTGTGTGGCTGCAAAGTGGTAGAACTGGAATTGAAGCCTCCAGACCCTGCTCCCATGGCCTCATGCCTGTTTGCTCTGCAAATAATTGCAACAGCACCCTTTAGTCTGCTTGTTAACGAGGTATCAGAAACAGAAATGTGTTTGTAGAATGCACTAAAAAGGAACTTTGATGAATGTAAGGCTTATGGGTGTGTCTTAATCTTCTCTGAGAAAGTCTTCTGTTCATTTTCTCTTGATTCTGAAAGTATTAGATATAGCAAAAAAAAATGGCTTTTATTCATTTGTCTCTTATGAGAAAACACTATTACCATGGAGAAAAGGAAAATTTTGAATACTATTTGCAGTTCCTTTATGCAATTTGTGTCAATCTTTTAGACAGCTTTCTTCAAGAAATTGAGTGGTTAGAATGTGATATACACAGAGCACTTGCTTCCCGCAACCTCTAAATTAATATGATTAATTAGTCTGGTTAATGATTGTTGTGGGGCTGGAAGGTGGCTCAGTGGTAGAGTGCTTGCCTTGCATGCATGAGGCCCTGGGTTTGATTCCTCAACACGACATAAACAAAAAGAAAAAAAGCCAGAAGTGGTGCTGTGGCTCAAGTGGTATAGCTCTAGCCTTGAGCTGAAGAGCTGAGGGACAGCACCCAGGCCCAGAGTTCAGGCCCCCCCCCCCAAAAAAAATAATGATTGTTGCTTTGGACATCTAAAATGAAGGCAGAAGAAAGTTGGTAAGTACTAGTCACTGAACTATTTTCACATAATTATTCATTCTTGTTATTAACATTCTTGCATTAGGTTTAGAACGGCTTAGAGAGGTTAAGTAATTTGTTCAAGGTCACACAACTGGTAATTGCTCAAGGTCACCAAGCCAAGTTCTCTATCATGTCTGTGTGATTCCAAATCTGTTTTTTCTCTACTATGTTCTCTCCGAAATTCAGCTAAGATTTCATGGGATGTTATACTTAATTGGTTCAAATTACATGGATATATTTAACATTTACTTCAAAGAACTTTGCAAAAATTGCAAGAAGTCAACAACAAAAAAGTATGCAATGTTAGAAATAAATGGGACATATGGAAAAAGAAGAAAAGAAAGGTAGTTAAGGAAGAGTGAAGTAAGGCTAGGGGCAGTCAGGACCTTGACCTCTTACCAGGACTAAGTCAGAGGGTTGTGTTAATACTCTAAAGGATATTTGGCAGTTATCTTTCAGTAGGAAACTTTTTCTAGAAAGAACTGTCAGGAAGGATGGAATGAGGGAAGATGGAGGATGAGCCTTTAAAGTGACTAATTGGGAAGACCTACATTCATTTGACGATATTCATTTTTAAAGTGATTGATTGGAAAGCACTATATTCATTTAAGTGCTGGCAAGATGGATAAGACATCATTTTAATTCCTTTATAGGGATGCCTCATACAGGCCTGGTCTGGTTACATCTAGTCATAACAAATGGTCTAACGAAGCATAAATCCAATAAGGTTCAATCATATAGGTCAGAGAAGTCATCTGTTTACAACCAAGGACAGCTTTTCTACCTACCAGTAATCAGCCAGTGCTTGTGTAATACTGATGACAAAGGAATCTAAAAGCATTGCAAATCTGTAGTCATTCTTAACACTAATACTTCATGTTCAAAAACAAAAATTTTATTATATGTAAAAAATATCTATTGGGTACTTACTCTATGTTGAATTCCTACTATGGAAGCAACTAGAGATATGATTTATTTGGATATGAAATCTGGACAGGTTTTTAAAAAACCTTTTCTTATTTTACTTGTTAGTATTTTAAGCCAGGACCTCATTATCTCCTATTAGGATTGTTATAAGTGCCTCCTTAAATGGAGTAAAATAAAAAAGAATTCATTGTACAGCTGAAGGCACATGATTAAATTCAAATTAGTTACAAATCTCAGACAGATCCTGTCAGAGATTAACTTTTTAAATTGTTGCCTGCATCTTCTCTAACTTTGAGAATACTCAGTGTTTGCCCATTGAGTTTAATCTTTGCTTGGCTTAAAGTCTTATTTTTCACTGTGGCATCTAACTTCATGAAATAAACATTTTAGCTAGAAAGATAAAGATAGGCTCCAATACAGTAATACTAGGAGAGTTCAACACTCTATTCTAAACAATGGACAGATCAACAAGACAAGTATTATTTAGTGCTGAGGGCTTTGGTGGTGGGAAGGGAGCAGTTATATGTACATCTGGAGAAAATTTTTCTATAAGAAAGAAAAACACAAGTACATAATTTGAGGTGTGGTTAAATTTGGTGAGTTTGAGGATTTTCAATAAAGTACTGTAAGAAATGGTGAACGAGAGGTGGGGAAAGTGGAGGGAGCATCCTGGGTAGATTTGTAGAGCTCATATCCATGACAGGTTTATAGACAACAAAATTGTACTGAGTTTGAGCGGACTCTGGTTCAATTTTCGACTCCTTTGTGAAACCATAGTGTGTGTAGACTCTACCACATATGGTTTGTGTGTGTGTGTGTGTGT
>NW_012267255.1:6301870-6326232 GCF_000151885.1 Dipodomys ordii | reverse complement strand
CCCCACCACCATTCCTTCCCTCCCATCTCCACAAGTACACCTCCCTCCCCCACCTAAATTGTAAAGTTCATTTTTCAACACAGTGTCTTCTACATCTCATTGTTATGATGGGGCAACATGTATCCCTACTTACACATTTTGATTCTTCCCTTCCCCTCCCCCAATTATACCAACATTAAATACAGTGAAAACAGGGGTTATACCATCAGGGAGGAACATACAGAGCAACAAACACTTCCCCCCCTTTTTTCTATACTTCTTACAAAAGTAACAGGTAGACTAACATTGAACAACTAGAGAGCCTATATCCTCACTCATTTTGACACACATTGGAGACTGTATTCATTTCTTCTTTTAAAAAATCTAGGTAATCACTTTGTTTAGTTATGTTGAATTTCTGTAAAATCTCTGTGAATCAAGTCTACAGTATCTGCTACTAAATCACATTACCCTTTGGCCTATACCTCTGTGGTGACTATTGTGTTTTGTTTTATTTTGATTGAAGAGAAGAATCTTTCGTCTATACTTATTATATTTGCCATTATTTGCTTTAACCCATTTTACAAGTCTTTTCAAGATCTCCTGGGAAGCCAATGTCATAATCTCTTTTGGATCTGATATTCTTTTACCTATTTGCCATGCACAAATTTAATATATGTGTTTTTCATTGTATCAGTCAATTTCCCATTGCTATAATAAATATCTGATATGGTCAACTTATAGAGACAAAAGGTTAAGTCTGGTTTTGGAGGTTTCAGTCCATGATTAATTGTGCTTTCCTTGGTTTTGGGCCTGTACTGTGGCATCACATGAGGGCAGGAGCACATATAGAGTAAAATTGTTCACCCCATGGACAGGAAATAAAGATGACAGAGGGAGAAAGAGACTAGATCCTATAAACATATCTTCATGGGTACACTTCCAAAGACCTAGAGACCTCCCAGTAAGCTCTGCCTCTTACAGGTTCTGTAGCCTCCCAGTAGAGCCACATAGACATTCAAAGACATTAAAGATTCAAATTACATCATTTAAAAGAGTTTAAGGAAGAGAGCTAAGGACGGAGTGAAGTGTAAGATATGTAAGGAAGAGGTTGCCTGTTTTGTAGATTGTTCCTTTGGCTCATTATGGAGGCTGGGACAGAGTAAGATTAATTGATACCAACCATATCCTTTCAACTTGGCATTCTTGGAATCAACAAAACACTCAAATATATTGTTTTCTTCTGGAGACAGTATTTTATATCCTTGAAAAAACAGGGCTGATGAATAGATTTCTAGCATATTTTTCCCTTTCTCAAGGGATGAGTTAGTTTAGCCCTTTCCCATCTTCCTTCAGTAAGAACTACACTCTTCATGGACAACTCCACTGGGCCAACCTCTTCCTTTTCTTCTCTTTGTCATAGTCCTGCATCTTCATTCTATGGGATGTGATGGTTAGCTTGGTATATAACCTCTTTTCTAGAAGATCTGGACATACGTTTTCAGAAAAGAGATGTATTATGGATTTTTTTAGTTCAACAGAGTTTGTTCACTTTACCTTTTTTTTTTACTTCTCACTTATGCTTCTTCATATTGTAGGATTAAGTTTGACTCCTTGCTTTTAAAGTTAGCATCATGAAATTTTTGTAATTCTAACAATCTTAGTTTTGGAGAATTATTTATACATGAGTGTTTTCTGAGAGGGTACGCTTTTTTATTTTATTTTAGTGTTGCTTGTGTGTAAGTTATCTAAATAGTGTACAAAATGTTCATCATTTTTACTTGTTTCTGAAGGAAGATATTTTTTCTTTGCTTGTCATCAAACCATCAGGTCCATGATTTTTTTAATTGATATTGAGAGCTTAAGTAAGGTGTTTTCTTATATTTCCTTTTATTATCTCTTGGTTCAGAAGTCATATATATATATATTTATATATGTATATATATATATATATGTTAGGCAGATTACTGAATTTCTGTAAGCCTCCATTTTTTTGTCAGTGATATTGGGATGAAAACATTTTGCACTAGGCAGAATTGTTTTGAAAATTAAATACAAAAGTATGGGTGAAGTATTTATGACATTGTAAATGCTCAGTAAGTATATCTCAGGTAATATTTGATTATTTTTATTAGATTGTAAGCTTCCTGAAGTTGGGAATTACATCCCAAACTTTATTTAGCAATTAGTTCTCAAAAGTTTATTAGTGTTAGGAGTTACTAATTAGTATTTTTACTATTGTTGATAGTTTTTAGGGATAAGAATGCTTACTGAAGTTAAGTTCATTAGCTTTGATTCTGATTTCTGTATGCTACATTTATTTCCCAGAATCATAGGTTACACTTAGATTACTCTTTTCCCCTCTTTTTTTTTTGGCAGTCATGGGAGCTGAACTCTGGGCCTGGACACTGTCCCTTAGCTCTTCAGCTCGAGGCTAGTGCTCTACCACTTGAGCAACAGCACCACTTCTGGCTTTTTTCTTTTTGCTTATATAGTGCTAGGAATCGAACCCAGGGCCTCATGCATGCAAGGCAAGCACTATATCACTGAGCCACCTTCCTTTCCAGCCTATCTTTTACCTTCTTTCTTAACCTAACTTCAAAACTTTTAAAATATTGCTAATTTCTAGAACTTATTTTTGTCTTCTTATTTTTGTTAGGTAGGCATTGGTCATATTTTTGAGTACCATCTATGTGCCAGATGCTGTGTTAGATATTTGAACTTACCTAGATGTTTTTCTCCCTTTCACAGACTGAAATTACAAGGCTCAAAAATTTGAAATGAATGGCCTAAGACCATAGAATTAATAAGTAGCAACTGCAAAAATAACAAACAAAACTAAACCATAAACCAATGAGAAAGAACTTTAGGAAAAATATGATCAAATAATTTGAAAGTATGGAAAGATAGCTGTTTTTCTTCAGAAAGGGATTGGAAGGAAAGTCAGAATTATATTAAGTGAAGTAAGCCAGGCCCAAAGAAACATAGGTCCTATGGTTTCCCTTATTTGTAATAACTAGTATATATCTGAGACAAACAGAAATGGTCAGATAAGCTGATGTTGGGCTAAATAAACCCCAAGATAAGGACTCAAATGTTTTTCCTTTTTTGCGATTGTTTCTAACATATTCATAAGATGATTTCTTTGTTGCTTTGTATGTCCCTCCCCCATGGTATAACCCCTGTTTTCACTGTATTTGCTGTTGGTATAATTTGGGGAGGGGAAGGGAAAAAACAAATTGTTTAAATAGGGATACAGGTGGACCCATTGCAACAATGAGATGTACAAAACGTTATGTCAGAAAAATGAACTTTACAACTTTAGTAGGGGGTGAGATGGGAGGGCAGGGATGGTAAGAGGAAACAAAGGAGGAGGCAGCAATGGTTGATAAGAAATGTACTTATTACCTTGCTCATGTAATTGTAACCCATCTGTACATTATTTTCACAATAAAAAATTTATTAATAAAAAAAGCAGAGTCTTTGTGGAAGAGATGAAATTTAATTCACAGGATCAGCCCATCCACAGACAACTGGAGTTGAGCAATCTGAAAAAAATAATTTTCCCCTTTATTACTCCTGTTATCAGTTAGCCATGTATCATAGTTTATGTCCATACCATAAATACAAAGTCACTAAGTTTCAACCAATTAGAAGACTAAATGATAAACATGGACCAAATTATTTTAGTTGTGAGTGTATTTAGAGGCTTTTACTATATAAAGAATGGTTCTAATGCAAGAAATGCTATTATAAGTGTTCTCAGCAAGTGTACGTATCTTTACACCAAATCTACTCATAGTCTGTGTGTGTGTGTGTGTGTGTGTGTGTGTGCGCGCGCGCGTGTGCACACGCGTGCCAGTACTGGGGCTTGAACTTGAGGCGTTAGAGCTGACCCTGAACAATTTTGCTCAAAGATAGCGCTCTGTTACTTGAACCATAGCTCCAATTTCAGAATTTTGTTGTTAACTGGAGATAAGAATCTCTCGGATTTTTCCTGCCCAGGCTGGCTTCGAACTGTATTCCTCAGATCTCAGCTTCTGGAGTAGCTATGCTTACAGACATGAGCCACGATGCCCAGCTACAGTCACAGTGCCCAGTCACAATCTTCATAATAAAAAACTAGTCTTTGAAATGCTTGGTAAATATACCGGTTCTGGGTACAAATGAACCCTCCACTTCTGGAAGCTTGGTACGGGCTTCGATTTAGGTCTCCAATACATGTCCAGCGGTTTTTAGTGCCCCTCTGGGAAATACACCATTTGGCATGATCTTGGGAAGAACTGAAATGAGATTGTCGTGAAAGCTTAATGGCTTTGATATTGTAGACATGGTAAGGAAGGGAACAATTTGAAGGGAGTTCTTGCTTCTTCCGCTGCCAGGTTTCTGTTAGCAAATGTGTCTTCAACTGTTGAGCCATCCAAGCTGCAAAGATGTCTAGGGTTCAGAAAGAGAAAAACAGTGAGGTTGATATTTGCACTTCCGTAAGTCACTGAAAATATCCTAAGGGATAGAAATCTTCGCTCAGCCCTGATATCACAAAGAATAATAACATGATTAAGATAATGGATAGGTTAACAACTCCTAAATCCTAAAGGAATAAGCAAATAAAAGCTACTGTCATCATTACTTTGATAATGTTGGTATCCACAAATGTCATCTTTTCCCCAGATCAAGAGAAAAAAATGTATTTTTGCCCTGAAAAGAACTTTGGAGATGGATATGGTCAGTTCTAGGATCTTTATAAATCTGTGCTTAAATGTATTTTCCTGAAATCAATGGGGAATTTTAAAGAAATGTTTGTGAAGAACTAGTAGAAACTGTTTTGGTCAATGATCAGTTGAGAGGCAGTGTGCACAATGAATTGGGAATGATAAGTAAGAAAAGAAGTGGGGGAAATGCCAGGCATTCACAATAACTGAGACAAACGTAAGTATGTACTACAGTGGTGGCAAAGTCCAACAGGAGAGTTATAAAACATGGTATTTGATGATGAGTTTCATACCATCAAGAAAAGAATCAGATTTAGCAAAATGGAGGAAGTTTTGTCCCTGCGCTGATTGCAGTGTGGTGAGGTGCCGGCCAGGGATCTTGGCTGAGCTGGACCTGGCACACAGGTGAGGCATGTGGACGAGCTCCTGGTGAAAGATGGCTGGAATTGAACAGCTATAGATGTTTGGGTTGCAGACCAACAGCTGAGAATCTGAATTAAAAGAATAAAAAACAGTAAATAAAAGTGGAGAATTTGGGCATAAATGGAAATACCTACTTCTATTATGGCTTTTACTATAGATTAAAAAATCAACACCTTCCCCTTTCCTCATCACATACACAACATTTCCCCTCCCCCAACACTTTTTTTTTGTTGTTGTTGTTGGTCCTGGGCCTGAACTCTGGTCCTGAGCGCTGTCCCTCAGCTCTTCAGCTCAAGGCTAGCACTCTACCACTGGAGCCACAGCACCACTTCCGGCCTTTTCTGCTTATGTGGTGCTGAGGAATTGAACCCAGGGCCTCATACATGCAAGGCAAGCACTCTACCACTGATCCACCTTCCCAGTTCCAAACACTGTTTTTTAAAATTTAGGCAATGCCCTCCAAATGGTTTTTATTATGGTGACTAGCACCTATTGAGCCCCTCCTCTTGTCCATATATAATTCTGTATATTTTACATGTTTTTTTCTCATTTAATTCTCAGGACAACCTCATTCTTAGGTAGATTCTATTGTTACCATCATCCTCATTGAATAGATAAATGAAGACTTCATGGGACATGTCTACAGTTGTAAATTGATGGAGATAACATTCATGTTTATATCATCTGGACTCAGGGGCCGCATGTTTTCCATATCTATTACATATATTATATATATATACACATATATAAAAGTACAAAACTTCTTGTACTAATTATTTAAGCTCAATGAAAGTCAACTCACCAGAATACAAGCCTTATCTCTATGGTACTTAACACTCTAACTAAATATTTAGATTAGAGCTTGACTTAGATGAGAGCTCAGTGACCCTTGTCATAAGATGGGGATTGGATAAGAAACATTTTCTCAACCTCCTATATCTAGAGGCAAGTTTGCTATTTAGCAACTTGCTCATTAAATGGATATCCCTATGTTTCTTCCTCCCACACCAAAGTTTGCCAGATACAAGTATTTTGGACTATTTGCCCTTAGAGCTTAAAAGAGGTTTTCTGCTTCAGAGGTGTGATGTTGGCAGTATAGAGGCAACATTTGGACTGCAAAAATTAAAAAAGAAAGATGAAAGCCATATTTTTAATCCAGTATTTCTCTCTTACACAATACACACAATTATACTTTGGTATACATTTGGTGTATTCTTGTTCCTCATGAAAAATACAGAAGTCTGTAATCAATAGGCCTATACTACTACTGTTCAGCCTCAATACAATGGAACTGAGAACCAGTAATGAGCCTTTTCATTGTCTCACTACAGTGGAGCCAGTATTTAGAATCTAAGTATCAGAGGGTCTATGAATAGATTAACAGATAAGATGACATATTTATTAGTACACTTCCCACTTCTTTCTTTAACATTGTTGTCTCCTTTTCATACACTCTTGTATTACCTATTGCTTCATATTGGTTGTACTTGAAAGTTATGCAGATGCCACTTTGCCCATTTCGTCTTCCTGAGGATGGATAATCATAGCCTTCTTCAGGAATTGGAGGAAACCCTGGAATAGAATGAATCAGCCAGAAACCCTGGATTCTGTTCCACAGCAGCAAACCTATCAAAGATACATTTAATGCAGATAAATTAGAAGGGGAATAAAAAGCTCCTTATAAAATGGTAACATTTAAACCTGTTTATGCTTTAGGCTACTGTTTTACTAGGCTAATAATCACAAGGATCATGCTCAATTTTCAAAGACTTCAAAAAGAAATCAGGCACATATTACAATGCCCATTATTGATAATAAGATACCACAGAAAGGGAGTCAGAGAAGGTGCCCTGGGAAGAGTTAAGATGAATTGCATGTTGAAACGACAAGGAAAATTTGTTTTGGCAGAATGCAAATTTGCTAAATTGGAATTTGTCCTTGTTAAAACTATCCAGTCACCTGGCAAGCTTCAGATAGTGTCTTCACTGGGAAGCACAGGAGCTATTTTCAAGTGCCTTCTTAAAAACAGAGGTAAAAGAGACAATATCACATGAGGAAATATTCTTGCAGCATTGTGTTTTAAGAATCAGATGCTCATTTATTGAAGAGTTACCTGATTCTACAGGTAAGATAAAAGAGTGAGAGCAAGAAAAAGAGAGACTCGAAGTCATGCTAAACTATCCTTGTTAATAATGTTTAGCAAAACTCTCCAGAGCATATTAAAATGAAAGCCAGAAAGGAAAGAAAACAGAAAGGTTTTCATCATACTGCAATGGCAAAAAGAGCTTTATCCATCAGATGTCTGACTATTTTTGTGCTTAAAAATGTATCAGCATAGGTTTGGTATGCTAACTAGTCTTCTTAGTTTGCATATAACATGCACACCTAAAATCCATTCGTGTTTGCATCATTGTCAGAGTGGAAGCCAAATGCCCACTAATTATTTCTTTTTCAAAGAGAAATGCCTCAAAAATGCATACTGTTGGGTAGAAATAGGATCAATACCTATGTCACCATGGAAAATTTTGAAAGTTCTGTTGCCTAACAGATCTGGATAACCTTCAAATACTCCCCTCTGCCCACATGAATGTGTTCTTTTAGCTGGACTCCCAAATCCCAGTATGAATGCCCCAGATGTTAGGGTATCTATTGTTAAAAAGAACCACCCTCCCCGACCCCCAACTTCACATTAAACCTTGTTTTCTGTTTCCCAAACCCTTGCAGCAACTATTAGAGTAGAGTAGAAATGTGGAGAGGGGTTTCTTGAGGAGATATTAGCGAGATACAGCATTTTTATAACAATGGTTATATGTAAATAGGACCATCAGGAGGAGAATTTGACTAAATCAAATTTTCAATTCCCATGACTTTTGACAGGCATTACAAATTACATTCTTAATCATGGGTTGTATATCAACAGTCTAAAGACCAAATGGAGCTTGTAGATAAGTTTTATTAGGTCTGCATTATATTTTTTTTTATTAAATACAACTCACATGTGTTTTATTATACCCTTAAAATATACAAGAATCTTGATGTACTGAAAGACTGCAAATAAGTACAGTATTCAAGCAGTCACTATTTCTATGTACATGCTCATTAATGCTTCCAAAACCCCACAAAATCATCAAATAGATCAAAATACTGTTCTGTGTTTTCACACTTTATATTCAGAAAAGCCAGCTGATAATTTACAATGTCATCAAGTTTCCAGTTTCACAATACAAAAAGGATAAAATAAAATTGAGTTTTATTTTGATGTAATTTATGGAACTTTAGCCAGACCCATAAGACTGCCTATATAAGTGAAATCATTTTTACTGGGAAAGTGACAGTTAAAGTAAATACAGAAGCACATGAAGTATTATTTAAAAGTTTACATGCCAGCCTTTTCTCTTTTATTACTTAAAAAGTAGTCTTCAATTTGGCAGGATGTTGCTTCTCTTTCCAAATAGTGACCAGTTCCAAACATGCTACTTGAAATCTTAATAAGACCTAAAGGCTTAAGTCATTTCAATATCATTTAACACAGAAATGCCTTCCAAGAGACTTACAGATATTTAACTTAAGAGTAACAAGGAAATTTTTGATACTTCATTTTTTTTAAACCTAAAAATTAAAGTGACAACAACAAACATCCCCTACTCTAGTGTAACTGAGTGACATGAGTATTCTATCTGAAGTAGTGGCCTGCATTTTTAAAACTTTGATTTCAACCTTTAAAAGTTGGGGTGAATTTCCACAGACTAATTCCAATAGCTTCTGAAAATTGTATCCAGATAAGACAAGGTGAGAAGTAACTTCTCCCTTTAGACATTGCATGCAATTTCCAGGTACCTACAGTTTAGTTTACCTGATCACTTTACCTGCTTGCTCCTTGAAGGCACTTGAATTTGGAACCTTATAAAGATTATTTATTGTCACAGATAGCTATTCATGACATGGTCATTTGAAAAACACTTTGAAAGTAGTAATTATGTTTTAGCATAAGTATTTTAGAAAAGTAGGGAAAAGTTTACATGTGTTTATGTAGTATTTTGAATTTTTCTATTATGTGCATTTATACAGGCATAATTTAAAGAGACAGTGACAAAGATTACTGTAATAAAAGGTACTATATTTAATAATATGCAACAAAATTGCTGTTATCCGAGCTTTACAACGTTGGTGCGGGTGGGGGAAGGGGGGGGAGAAAGATTGGAATGGGGGGGGAGGGGGGAGGCTGGGAAGGGATGTGAAGGGTAAACAAAGGAGGAGGCTGCAATGCTTGGTAAGAAATGTACGCATTATCCTGCCCATGTAATTGTAACTCCTCTGTACAGTATGTTCACAAATAAAATAAAATAAAATTAAAAAAAATTGCTGTTATATAAAAACCTAAAACACTTTTTCAAAAAATTTTATTTTAAATGGAGCTGCACATTGTGAAGCATGAATTTTTATTTAATGTAGATATAACCCAAAAGACCTAACTGAAAGGTGAATGTATATATTAAACATACACATACACATAAATACATACATATATAATATAGATTTGTTGGTGTCTGTGTGTACACACACATACGTGACTGTATCGAATATAAATAAATATTAGTTGGTATTCAAGTAGTTTGTACATGGGATTTTGCTCATAAACATATTAAGAAATAAAATAGGATTCTGAAAAGGGCATTTATTCCAAGTCAAATTATGTAATTACCTTACCCCACTTGTTATACAGAATTGCCCATTTTAATAAGTCAAAAATCTCTTGAAGACAAAGGCTATATTTTTGCCTAACATAATGATCAAGATAAAAGACTTAAAAAATGTTGATTGCTAATAAGCAGAAGAAACCAAGAACCATAGTCATACCTTTGGTGTGTCCATACTTTCTGCTGTAATTCATAGATTTTGGGACCCCATCATTGTATACGAGATAGGCTGTGTTATTAGTCTATAGGAAAATATTAGGATTATAATGACATAAATAATGACATAAATAAAAAAAATGACTCACAAGTCATTACAATACTTCAATCAGCTGCCCAGCCATCAATATAGAACTTTCACTGATACCCATGAAAAGACAATCATCCTCCTATATCATAATGAACTCTATGACCTGCACAATTAAAGGGGAGGGTTAGCTATGCTCAAACATGCTTGCTTTTGAGTCATGTGACTGGTGCTATATGCATTATGATCTATGTGAAGGCAATATTGCTATTTTTCTGGGTTGATTAGAAAACAAGTATATGTATATTCCCGTATATGATACAGGAGTACTGAATAGTTTATTCAGGAAATAAAATAGGAATAATTAAGAATTACACTTGGAGTTTGTTTCTATTGATATTACGGGCACAGCAATGCAACAATCAGGATCAGATTTCTACTATTTTGCACTTCTCTGAACAGGTATAGCTTGTATTTAACCAGGGCTCTCATTAACCTCTTCCTCTCTGATATAAGAGTTTTCCCCCTTTTAAGCCATTTCTTAAAGTGCCATTACTTTTCTAACATGGCATTTCCTTTCTTAGAAAAAGTGATGAAAACTAATGGGTAGCATTGGATTTCCTCTGATAAGGCAAAATGTGAGTCAATTCTCCAAACATCTAAATCCCTAATGCATAATAAGGTTATTTTGAGTGTCTTTTTATGTTTTAGAAACTTGTTTGAATTTGTTCTGGGTATTTCTATTCCATTTGTGTCATGATTCAGTCAGTGACTTTTATCAAAGCTAACAATGTTGATTTTTTAAAAAAAATCTCAGTAAAATAATTAAAATAGGAAAAATCAATGATGAGTCTTTTGCAGTTACATAATTATCAGATGGAATTTAAAAGCATTTTAAAGATGTGCAGCATAGTCGGTAGCATTCCTGGCTACTGTATTTGATCATAGCCAGTAAACCATGCTATTTTCATACACTTGTTTTCCAATCATTAATCATGGAGACAGAATGACATGTGTAGCATCTTTCTCTGAAGAAATCTGATAATTATCCAAGAAGCAGACCCTGAATGTGGTAAGAAGCCATTTGTGTGCCTTTGGTCGCAATGTGAAAGGATTCTGGGAAGATCTGGTCAGGAACTTTTTCTTTTCTCTTTCAACACATTAAGTTTATTTTTCTAACCAAGAATATAATAACCAACTCAGGTTAAAAGGGTTGTAGACTTCCATGTTCGGAGAAGCTAAATGAAAAATCTCACAGACTTGACAATATACAAGCCCAGTGATACCACTGGAATTGGTGTCAAGTGAACCAACAATTTGGCATTACCATAGATTATGGGGACATATTTTCTTAGGTCCTAGGTTGATGCAGTGAGTTATCCTGTGCTAGTTTGGAATTAGTTTTCTTCAAGTAACTTGGATTGGGGGTAGAGTGGGTGAATAAAAAGAAAAATTTCCCTAAAAGTACCTTGAGAAGCTATAGAATCTGTTTAATCTACTTTGTATGATTCAAATAAATGACAACTGAAACGTACCTTGGAGCCATATGCTTCATATAGCTGTTGTAAGGTCCTTCCCAATACACTTCTGTTGGTATTCATTAGTTGCTCACTCTGTCTCCATCTTCTAATTGTGGAGTCTAGGTACAGATACTCTAGCCCAGTTTCTCCACCTTCCTTGTCTTGTCCTTTAGGTACCTTATAAAAGATAAACCTAACAAGGAAAATAGGCATGAATTACTATCCCTTACTGACTGATTTCCTAGTGACAGGGTTATTGTGTTGAACACTTGTAATCTGCTCATGTTCCAGAGAAGGAATCCAAGGAAAGGACTTTCTCAAGGCCTCTTACTCTGCCTTTTCCTTTCCTCCTGGACTAGAGATACGAGTCTGAGCGGGATATGTTCTAAGACATTATTTGCTTGGAAGCTTGAATTACTGAAGTAGAAGTCCATGTACATTGAGAGCAACTTACTCTATTTCCTTTGTCCTAATAGTTGCAGTAGGGAGAAGGCTAAGCGCTATACTGGGACTAGAGAACTAGTCTTGGACTCTCTTCTGCCACAATAACTTTCTGTCCCACATCTTTGCAGCTGGCCAGCTGAATATATGGTGTATATCTGTGGGCTTTAAGAAAGGTGGAGGATCCCTTGAACCTTTGGCCTAAGCCATCTTCAGCTCACTTTTCCAAAATGTTCTGCATTGATTATTTGGGCATAAGATCGACTTAGTTGGCTATTTCTTTCCTTTTCTGTGTTTTCCTATTTGTATACCTCTATTGGTTATCTTACAGGAAGGACAGGTGAGCCACAGAGTGAACAGGCAGTCTTGGATCCATAAGCTCAGGGATTCTCAATGTACTTTATTCACATTTGAGTTGGATTTTTCTTGTGTGTGTGTGTGTGTGTGTGTGTGTGTGTGTGTGTGTGTTCAGTTCTGGGGCTTGAACTCTGAGACTAGATGCTTTCCCTAAACTTTTGTGCTCAAGGCTAGTGATCTACCACTTGAGCCACAGCTCTGCTTCCTGCCCAAGAAGTCTTAAAACCTCAATCCTTAGATCTCAGCTTCCTGAGTAACTAGGATTACAAGATGAGCCACCAGTGCTCATCTAGATCATTCTCTGCTGTGGAAGCTGTCTTGTGTACTACAGGATCTCAGCTATTCACTCTAGGTACCAATAGTATTCCAAAATTACAACAATAGAAAGTATCTCTAAACCATGTCAAAATCCCCCAAGGGCAAAATTGCCCTAATTTGAGAATCACTGATCTAGCCAAATATTCTCTAGTAACATGAACCCTACAATTAACCCCTAAAATCGCAGTGAACTAAATATTATAATACACATACTGTCTGCTCCTAAGAGCTTCATACTCACTATTTTCTTCAGTCATATGCTTCTATTTGAACATACCTATTCCTGTCGTCCTCTTCTCACAGACCCAAGTCCTTGCATGTGGCAGGCAACAGGCAATTATTCTTTGTTGCTGATATGATGGCCTCTGCACTTTAACTTTTTGTTTTTTTAGTAATTTGTAGCTGCTAAGCATCAAGTTGCTTATATTCTCTGACATATGTATGGCCAATGAATATACATACATATATATATATATATATATATATTCAATTGTAGCAAAAACAAATTTTGTGATGGACATCGGTGGTATTCACCTCTAATCTCAACAGTTAGGAGCTAGAGGTAGGAGGATTGTGAGTTCCAGGCCAGTCTGGGCTACAATGTGAGACTTTGTCTCAAGGAAATAAATGATTTATAAATCACTTTTGGTAGACTACCAGTGAAGCATTGGAGGATTATTAATGTGTTATGGCAGTACTCTTAAACACTTTTTGAAGGTGACCATCTTCAATTATATTTATCTTTTTCTAGTCCAGACTTCTATGTTGAGGTCCAGATAAACTCAAACAAAAAGATATTCCAGAAATTTCCGAATCTATATTTTAAAGTCAAGTTTGCAACATTTTGCTACAAATCTTCTCATCCCATTCTACTAGAGAAATAACTACACAGACTCGTAAACCAGAAACTTAAGTCTTTCTTATAATTCTTTCTCCACTCCATCTGCCTGTCCCCTATTAAGTCTTTCAAGAATGTGTTTTCACTACCCCCTGTTTAACTCAAGTTTTCATATTGTCTTACATGTGATACTGCAAAACTCGTATTGCTGTCTGTAACTATAGACTGGTTCCCTTCCATCCACCATTCATAGTGCTGCCAATGGGCACCCTAAAATGTGAAGCTGACAAGTTCTCACCTCACATTCAAAGCCTTTCATTAGCTCCCTGTTGTAAGTTCAAACCCCAAAGCTCAGCCCAGGAAGTTCCTTACCATCCAGATCTTCTTCTTCTTTTAATTTGAGCATATTTTTAAATTAACTTAGTTTTAAATGATCATTAAGTAATTGTACAAGTGGGTTTCAATTCAACATGTCAGTTTGTGAACACAATGCACCTTGATGGATGTCATCCCTTTCATCATTCTCTCTATCTCTCCCAACCTCATCCATGCCCTCAATTTACCTAGTTACATTTTCACATGTATCCATTGACCATTAGGACTGTAGTCTTCAGACTTCATCTCTCAATTGGTCGATTCCATTCTCCCAGACTATAACACTCCCCTCCCCTAACATATGTTCCAGCTTCCTAGTTAACCACTTAGTAAACTGTTGCACTTTACAACCACCCATTTACATTCTCTCTCACCTGCAATACTGCCAAAGTCCTATTGCTGTCTGTGACTGTTAAAATGTACATTAGTTGTTTAAAGAAGTTACACCATTGGAGTCCTCCTCTGCATATACCACATGTTTGTGTAGATATGCATATGACCTTGTACATGTTTATATATATATATATATATATATATATATATATATATAAACAATTTAGGTCTAAATTCTAGCTATGGGAGAAAGCATACATCTTTTGTCCCTCTGAGCTTGACTTAACATGATTTTTTTTCTAGGTTCATCCATTTCCCTGCAAGTGACATAGTATCAATCTTCCTGATGCATGAGTAACCCTCTGATTCTGACCTTCCTTTTTAACCTTACCTCCTGTTATTTCTGCACATTTTCCCAAAGTTTTAGCATTTTGCCTCTGTACTACCTTTTTGATCTTTATTAGCCTGAGATGGTTTTACATCTTTTTTTTCTGACTTCATACTTGTTCTTACAATTTAGTTCAAAAACTACTTCCTTAGAGAAGTCATCTGGATTATATGCTCCCTTATTTCTCTACCTATACCTTTCTGATACAGCTGTAAGATCCTTCAGGGTAAGAACTCTGTTTTGTTCACATTGTATCTTCAAAACTCAGCACAGGCCCAGGCAGGAGTGCAGGAAGTGCTGACAGACTGAGTGAACAGATCTGTGTTCTCTAGCCGGAAGGTCACACAGACCTTGGTGCCAGCCATCATGACAATCTTAAACACCCTAGTTAAAGAGCAGAAAAGTGACCAAAGCTATAGGAGAAGCCATGGGTATAATGCAACTCTGATTGGTCTCTTTACTACCGTACAAGTGGCAAGTGACCTCCCAGCCACTCCAACAACTAACTGCCTGTACTGACCAACAAACCAAGGTTAACCAAACAGCGCTGTGCGTCATCATGACCTCCTCCTTCATAAGAAGAGCACGCATCAGCTTCAGAAGAAAAGTCATCCGCCAGTCTCAGAAAGGATGTTGAAACGGTACTGTTAGGAAAAACCATATGTAAATAAAAGAAATTGCCAGCTGTCAGAAGTTGTCAGTGCAGTCCCACTCTGAGCCCACAGCTGTGTCCTGCTGAGAATAGCCAATGACATCCCCAGATAGCTGCTCAGTACTTTCTCAGGGACAATAGAAGCAGATCCCTGTCTGGAAACTGAGCCCATTGTCACACTTCAAGCCTCTTTCCTTCTAAAGTCAGGAGGTGACAGGAAAGTTTTCCTTAGGGACATCACAGCCAGCCAGATAGCCTCCAACACTCTGGCTTTCATTCTGCATGTATCAATCTTTACATTACATTTACCTACCAATCCACATCTTCACCTTCTTCATTTCTGCACGATATTGTTGATGCCTCCAGGATTCCAAACAGGCTAAGAAAGAGCAAAACCAGGATTGTCTTTACAAGTCTTGCTCTCATTTTTCTGTTACCCTTATTCCATGTCACAGCAGGGAACTTTCCCCATAGGTTGTGGAGTCTAAGCTTTAAATCTCTCTCAGGTTGGGCTGGCTCCAACATTTGACTCTATTCAACTCTGCAGTTCTCAGTTCAGGCACTTTCAGAGTAGACTAATCCCATGTAAACATGTGATTCTGTCACAACACCCAGCGTGACTCCAAAGCCCTTTGTGCTCAATTGTTGGCTCGTTTGCAAAAATCATCAAAAAGTTCTAAGAGGAAAAATGGAGAAAAAATATGTATCTCATATATAACCTCTTTACATATACTGCATACATATTCCACTTAAATATATGCAATACATTTTAGTGTATTTTGTATATTATATAGTATACTTTACTGTATATGTTACAGTATAGTATATAGTATAATACATGTACAACATACTATATGCCATATGTATAATATATATACTATATATAGCATATATATAGTACTTAGTATACAATATACTACATCTACTATAGCATATGTAGTAAAATATATTATATAAATCCATATATATGTATCCATACTTATTTAACTCTTCAGTTTGGAGTGTGTGAAGTTCAGTAAGAAGGGAAATTCTGTTGATGAACAGATGTTGAATGTTTTTCTCTTCTGAGTGAAGGTAAATGCATGTGGTTTGTACATTAAGTAGAAATGACAAAACTGTGTGCCTTAGTAATAGGATCCTTAGTAATAGTTAGGATCACCTATAATGATCTGTTAAGGACATATTGTTAAACAATGCTTTAAAGGCATGTTTCAAAGTAAGAGTAAATTAAAGTGGATTTTATAAAAAAATGCTGACGTATCTTCTCCACCTCCCTGATTTTGGCCACTCAGTATGGAGCTTTGATGTAAAAAGCCCTTGAGTCTGTCTTATTGGCTATTGTGCAACCAAGTAAACAAATAAATTGACCACCTTCTCTTCAGGTTAGGTAAAAAAGCTGACAGACATCTGCTTTTCCTATCCTCTTTTTTCTCATTCTTGAAACGAAATCTGAAGTCAAACGCCAAGGGAAAATGGCCCATTTCCATAACAACTGTAAAATGGTAAGATTCATTCATTCATTGGGGAAGAGGAAGGAGTAGATCCTTGAAAATAATTTGTTTAAATTCATGGTGCTCTTAAATCAATTGTTAGCTCTCAAAATAAATAGCAGTTAACTCCCTGTCTGGAAATTATGATGACTCTAATCTATCCTTCTGATTATGGCAAGAGATCCAAGTCTTTTCGGGGATTCAAACCAAACCAAATCCTTGTAAATCAGTCTACTTTCTCTGGCCCAGCGATGATTCTCAGAATCTGGTGGGAAAGGAGGGCTCATGGATCTATTTGTCCTAAGAACAAGTGTTGCTAGGAAGATTCTGGGCTATGTGTACATTTCACTTGATGAACCTGTATCTTCATATCTGTGAGATTTTTCTCACAACTGTCAAATCAGAATCATTCTGATTGAATTCAGAAATCAGGCATCTATGGGTATTTAATGAGCTCATTGTCGGTGTTGCAGCACTTTGTTTTTGTCTTGTTTTGCCAGTAGTCATGCTCTTTCACTCTCCTTGTAGTTTTTTGCTCAAGATTGGTGGTCTGCCACAGCGCCACATTGCCACTTTCAGTTTTTCGCCATTTTATTGGAGATAAGAGTCTCACAGACTTCCTGCCCCAGCTGGTTTTGAACCATGATCCTCAGATCTCAGCTTTTTGAATAGCTAGGATTCCAAGCATGAGCCACTGGTGCCCAGCCAGCACCAGCTTTGTTTTGTTTTTAAACTCACTGCCCTGATGTCCAGGCTATATTATAAGTGGTAGATTCACACCCTTCAATGGGGAACAGACAAAACTGGATCAAACAAGAAACAATTTTCTTGCAATTTTCCCATGGTTATCAGTTGGACTTTCATAGATATTTTTTTTTGCTGGGTTCAGCAAAACAGGACTTTAAAAACCTCAAACAATCCACTTTAACTACATTAAAGTGAAACAATATTCATTTTATTTTCTTTATCTTTTGTAACTTTTTGATATTATACTTGTAATCATAAAACACACTGGGTATAGGATTCATTTAGGTTCATTCATATAGGTTCATTTAGAGAATACAAGCAATTTGTTTGCAGTTATGTAGATTGAAACCAACTCGGATAAAGAAAAATTCTTGCTTTCTTCTCCTCACATGTTTGAAATACTTTCTGGTAATAGTACATGATCCTGAAATGTTAACTAAGATTATATTCTTATATAATGGAGATATCTGAATTAGGATTGCATCTGCTGAGTCCAATTTTATTTCAAGGCCTGAAAAGACATTATTGGGTTGGTTTCTTTCAAATGTCACTTTTAATAAACATGCTTATTTCCTGGTGCTGTTGATATTATCATGCTGTTTGTCAATCAATAACCTTCCATATATAATCACCACTGCATTCAACACTGTACTAGATGTTGAGGGTTTCCAATATGACCCTAAAGCTTAGATTCCAGTGTGTTCTGGTTTTTACTACAAACAGTGAAATAATGTTGGGAAAAGAAACACACAAACTTAGTGGACAAAGAAATTTAAAATTGGACAGAATGTTTGTTCACAGTATTCCCTGGATTTTGAAACCCAACTAGTGTAATGGTTCACAAATACCCTGGTTCCTTTGCACATCAGTGACCTCTATAAGGAGTGGAAAATATTTTCATCTTTGTAACTTGGCCAAGCAGAGTGAACAAGGAAGAATTTTTCACTTGCAAGTGAGCTCCTGATTTTTATGGAGGTTGGCATTCATTCAGTAATTATGCATTCCAATTTGATGTTTGATGTGTTCACATTCCCTTTGTTATATATTTCTTGTATATTTTATGCCTTTTTCATATAGTCTGCCTCCTTGCATATCTGTGTTAGTACTTGATTCTTCATTTGGACCTTCAAATTCTCAATTTCTCGGTAGAGAATTAATCTGTTGCTCAGTCTATCTGATCCAAATTATGAATTATTTTTTGAGTTGGGTTTAATTTGTTCTTAATCCGTTTATTAGTACATATCTAGAAGTTTCATTATTTATTTCCTGATTTACTTGGTAATTTTATGGCATTACTTCTTGCTCACGTCTGACTTTACATTCAATATAATTTTATATTTTGTTTTTAACAGCTGAAGTTACTATAGGTTAAGTTTACTATTATTTTTCTCTCTCATGTGTACTTCTGAGTCTCAGCTATAAGATTATGTTTTGTGAGGCTTTATCTGTGAGGATTTCTTTGAGATTAAAATAAAGTTGTTTTTTTTCCCCAGACTCTGGTTTGTGCTGGCTTCATCAAAGTACATTCATCCTTTGAGCATTACTGGGAGTCAAGCTGCTGGCTTTATTTATATTTTTGGTATATTTTAGTTATATGACCTCCATACCACAAAAATTTATCTAAGTTCAGTTTTGCAAGACTACTGATAGATTGAGTAAAATCTAAAATGAAATAGACTGAAGGAAAACTCACAAAAATTTATCTAAGTTCAGTTTTGCAAGACTATTGATAGATTGAGTAAAATCTAAAATGAGATAGACTGAAGGAAAACTCTGATGTATTTGTGGAAGGGAAGGGAAAGTGCTTTAATTATTTTGATAAAAGAGAAAATACAAGCAAACTAAGAAAAACTAATTACACATGAGAAATATGATTAAAGGGAAGTATGATTAAAATAAGCAGAAGGTAATGGAAACTTGTATTGAGCTAATTCCTATTCCTCCACAAGTTGCTTTGAGAATGTAGCTTCTTCTTAGAAGCCATTTGTTTTCTTTTCTTTCTCTCTCATTTCCTTCCTTCCTTCCTTCCTTTCTTCCTTCCTTCCTTCCTTCCTTCCTTCTTTCCTTCCTTCCTTCCTTCTTTCCTCTCATCCTAGGGTTGTAATTCCGGACCTGGGCATTGTCCCTGAGCTTTATTGCTCAAGGTTACTGCTCTACCACTTGAGCCACAGCTCCATTTCTGACTGTTTTTGGAGATAAGTGGCTCCTCATGGACTTTTCTGCTAGAGCTGGCTTTGATCTGCATTTCTCAGATGACAGCCTCTTTCCCAATTTGGCTTAAGTTTCCCTGAAATATATTCCTAGAACTCACTGTAGTTTTTCTTTTTTTCCCCCATCCCATGTCTCCCTATTCACAATACAGACCAGACAAAGGCCTAGCCTGAGGTGTAGAGGTGTATATGGCATAGGTTTACTCTGCTTCCTCTTTTTATATAGTCAGTATAAGAACACAGTCTGTGAGATCAGGAAGTCTGTTTTTTTAATTTGATTAATTAACAACAATGTGTTACTAACTACTTGACTACTTTTCTGTGTCTTTCTGTAGACCATAATCAAAAAAGTCCTAGGGACCAAATCTGGCCCACAGCTTGCTTTTATAAATAAAGTTTTATTGGAACACAGCCAAACTCCTTTCTTTATGTATTATGTTCAGCTGCTTTTATATTGTAATGACAGAGTTTTATTGTTGAAACAGTGACCCTACAATCTGGAAAGCTTAAAATATTAACTATGCAATTCTTCACAGAAGGTGGTTCTAAAATATAATCGCTCTTAGGACAGAGTAGTATCTGCCTTCTTTGCTGTTGTATCTTCAGACCTCTCTGTACTTGTCACTTAGATGGAGGGGGCTATGTCAATATAGCGTGTGAATATATGAATTGAATATAAAGATTTCACAGACTTCTAGTTGGAGTTATATGGAATTTAGGAGAATTAAATCTAATTAGAGAAAGACAGGTGGGTAATTATAAGATAAAGCCTCATAAAGGATTTTATTATAATGTTTGTCAGAGAGTTAACTAGAGTGAAAAGAACCAGGCAGATCTGGTTCAGTGCTTGGGCTTGCCTCTTACTAGCTATGTTTTTTGTTGGTGTTGTAGTCATTTATGCAGAGGCACATCTTTGTGTTGGGTAAATTTCTACCTGATAGTTCCTCAGTGTCAGAGAGACCTTTTTTGTTGTTCTTCTGTGTGACTTTGGGAAGCTCATTTGACATCTTTAAAACTGGTCTTATTTGGGCTGGGAATGTGGCTCAGTGGTAGAGTGCTTGCCTTGCATGCATGAGGCCCTGAGTTCTATTCCTCAACACCACATAAACAGAAAAAGCCAGAAGTGGTGCTGTGGCTCAAGTGGAAGAGTGCTAGCCTTGAGCTGAAGAGTTGAGAGACAGTGCCCAGGCTCAGAGTTCAGGCCCCATGACCGGCAAAAACAAACACACAAAAAACAAAAAAAAAAAAACTGGTCTAATTTAGACTAGGGATTCTTTCTGCCAACTCAGTGAAGGCAGTGTTGGTGTGTACAAGTGTCAGTAATAAGGCCTGTTCATTCTTATTGGGGTCAGTGCTTGCTCTCTCTAATGACATTTCTTGAGCAGATCAAAGTGGGTAGAAGGACTGTGATACAGGGGTAAGAGCCCATCATCTATAGGCACTTGGACTGAGTTCTCACTCTACCTCTCTTCTCTTGTGATTGTTACTTTGGATGGTTGGCTGGCCCAAGTGTCTCCCTTTGACAACCTCAGATAATTATACCTTCTTCACAGGGTTCTTGTGAAGGACTAGAGGAAATAACATATGTAAATTTCCTGCGACATATCAAATCAATACCTATCTTGTGTGTGTGTGTGTGTGTGTGTGTGTGTGTGTGTGTGTGTGTGTGCCAGTCCTAGGGCTTGAACTCAGGACCTGGCACTGTCCCTGAGTTTTTGCTCAAGGCTAGTGCTCTACCACTTGAGCTACAGCTCCATTTCTGGCTTTTTGGTGGTTAATTGGGGATAAGAAGCTAATGGACTTTTCTGCCAGGGCTGGCTTTGAACTGCAATCCTTAGATCAGTCTTCTGAGTAGCTATGATTGTAGGCATGAGCCTCCAATGCCCAGCAGAAACTATGTTTTGTGTATTTCAATAAAATTATCTTACAACTGCAGTCAGAAGCCTCCACCAATTCTTTATTTCTGTTTGTTCTTTTTTTGTTTGCTTTTGGTTCAGTTCTAAAAAGTCTTGTTCCTGAAATTGTTAATGCTTTGGAAAGCCTGTCAAGAATATTAGAACTTTGGCACTTAGTGATGAGATTCTCTTCCTTGGTAACAGGCAGAAGAGTGAAATAACTGAGCGCCTGTAATTGGAGTCTTCATTAGGTAACAGGTTACCCTTTCCTTCCACCATAATTATGCAGATGAGTTTTTATATTGCTGTTGAAACAGCTGCTTGACAAATTCTCTTTAGAATCAACTTTGAACGTAATGCATATCCCCTTTGGTAGCAATAAGCCACTCACAGGTTAAAGCAACAAGACATTTTCTTCTGGATATCAATGTGTTCCATAAGGGGGCACACCTAACATTTAATAGATCCCAGGCACCTCCCCCCCAAAAAAGCCCACCTGCCTTTAAGATGATTACTTACTATTACTATTCTTACCATTCTCATCTATTATTTAAATCCTCAAGTGATATGAAGATTGTTCACATGAGTGCTCATTTTTCTCAAATTAGTTCAGCATTTTTCTCTGCAATCTTTTTGCTTACAAATGCCCAAGGAAATAGCCAGATGAAAGAGACACTGCCTATTGGCAGAACCTCCTTTGCACATTGAAAAGACAGAGAGAAAGGGTGTCTTCATGCACAATTCTTCCCTCTATCCCAGAACACTGCGACTGAATCGTGACATTTATATCACATGGATGTGATATAAATATGTGTGACAGCTTCAAAATAGCTACTTTTAAAAAAATTCTCTCTTGTGGCGGATAGAGAGCACCCTTATAGAAACCCTTCTAAGACTTCAGAGAAATTTCTAGTTACTTTACATTTATAAAAAATTTCCCCCTAATCTTGCTTCAGACTTTCCTAATAGTTTTTCTCTAATTAAAACCTACTTGAATGAGGGCATACTAGATTGAAAATTTTAAGAGTTGGGCACTGGTGGCTCACGCTTGCAATCCTAGTTACTCGGGAGGCTGAGATCTGAGGATTGAGGTTTGAAGCCAGCGGGGGCAGAAAATTCCAATTAATCACAGAAAAAGCCTTAAGTGGCACTGTGGCTTAAGAGGTAGAATGATAACCTTGAGCAAAATAAAAGCTCAGAGACAGCATCCAGACCCTGAATTCAAGCACTGAGACGGACACACACACACACACACACACACACACACACACACACACACACACACACTCTAATAAGAATTAGAAAGAGCGCTGAAAACAACCTGAATTTGTGTGTACCAATACATGAATACTTGTATTTAAAGGAATCATAGATAAAGGCAAAGAAGCTAGAAAGCACAGTGTCTAAGTGGAAGAGAATTGGCTTCATGTAAAGATTATGTATTTGTTTTCAGTGTGTCTGAGCAGGTAGAATTCATTCATTTTCTTGTGCCAGGAGAACTAAGACATTCAGTGATTGAAGTATGAAATGCTGGAATCAGACTGTGTAATAGAGGCTTAAGTAGTTGGAGATTGTGTCATAATATTACTATTTCTGCTACTATTCATTATTGAAAAGAGGCTGATGCTAAAAACAATGTTTTTCTTTTTAACTTTATCTTGGACAAATAATTTATAACAATAGACCAAGCACTGTCAAGCACTATGAGGGATATAAATAAAGATGATTTGTGCTTTATGCCAAACCTGGGAGGATTCCAGGACATCAATTTGGGGAATATTAAGACATGCCCACAAATGAACATAATGAATGAAGAAAGAGCCCCCAGTGGCTACTGCCTGTCCACTACAGGACAATGGGAATTCAAAGGCAGCAAGAGTTGTGCTTTAGGAGGAGGTTAGGCAGAGGAAGATAGAGCATTCCAAGCAGAAAGGAGGGGTACTGATTAGAAGTTAAGATCACAGACATACTAGAAATCAAGTTCTGCCTGTGTAACTCGAGAAACATACTTCTTTTTGACTAACTAGGAAATGGGAAAGGATGTCTGGTACTTGTAAGTATCTGTATATGAACACTAATTTGGAAAGGAAGCAAGGATAAAGGCACAGGTGCTAAAAAGCACAGTGCCTAAGTAGAAGAGTATTAGCTTTGTGTAAAGATTTATCTTTAGTATGTCAGAGCAGATGGGATTCATTCAAAATATGACCTGTATTGATGAAGAATTGTGTTATCAGTAGCATGCAAATAGCATAACACAGTATGTATCTATAGGGCATGGCATTCTAAGCCATCTTTATTAAGAAGATAAGTAAGTCTGTGTCTACACAGTGATAGAATTGATATCCTAATATTTCAACCACTAATTCTGGCATTGAGAGACACTTACTATATGTGCTATAGTCACCATTGTAAGCACTTACTTTCAACCTCACAATTATAGGAAATAGATTCTGCTATTATCCCAGTTTATAGATCAAAAAGTGAAAGAATAAAAAAAAGTAAGTGACTTAACGCAGAGCCATAAGGCTATCAGTGGTACTGGTAGTACACTTGGGTCCAGAGATTTTTTTTGGGGGGGGAGGTCTGGTCGTGGGGCCTAAACTCTGGGCCTGGGCACTGTCCCTCAGCTCTTCAGCTCAAGGCTCGCGCTCTACCACTTGAGCCACAGCACCACTTCCGGCTTTTTTCTTTTTGCTTATGTGGTGCTGAGGAATCAAACCCAGGGCCTCATGCATGCAAGGCA
>NW_012267255.1:6285952-6300380 GCF_000151885.1 Dipodomys ordii | reverse complement strand
CCTGCCCATGCAATTGTAACCCCTCTGTACAGTATGTTCACAAATAAAATAAAATTAAATTTAAAAAAAAAAAAAAAAAAAGGAGGCCCTGCAGAGCAGCACCCTCTTGTTTTTACCTACTTGTCTGGTTTGGAGTATACTGTAAATATTTGTCTGTATCAGTAATCAAGCTGATCAGGTACTGCAAAATTTGACATAGTATGATTATTTATCAGTGATAATTATAAGTAGCATTTATTGGGCATTTACAATTTACCAGGTGCTTTTCTAAATGCTCTGTCTTTTAAATACATCCTGAGAGACTGAGAAGCAATTGCTCTCATTGAATAGCAGGAAAAATGCACCTCTATTCATAGCTCATGGGTAGCAGGAGAAAGATTCTATCTAGGCTGCCTGACTTTAGATCCAAAAGCCATGTTCTCACCCACCTGCCCACACTTCAGATGAGACAAACCAGGGCACAGATCCCCCTACTATTGTCTACATTATACACAATGGGGTTCTGACACTGACTTCTGCTTTCTCCAACTACAGAATTTGGGGAGAACAGGATCATTTCTTATTGGGGCCATCATCTGCTGTCAAGTTCTGCCAAAAGATTCTCTGGTTTTCTGATCTTGCTTTACCTTGCTCCAGGCTCAGATGGCTAAGCTCATTTTCTTCCGATTCATTTTTCAGTAAAACGGATTACTCAGGCTTTGTTCAGAGGTACATGGGATTTGCTTGTTTACTTTTGAGACAGTCTCACAATGTAGACCAGGCTAGCCTTGACCTTTCAATCCTTCTGCATTAAGCCTCTCAAATGCTGTGATTATATGTTTTTACATATATACATATATTGCCTATTATGATCTATCTATCTATCTATCTATCTATCCATCTATCTACTATTATGTGCCTCTAATCCTCAGATTGTGATGATTAGAAGGCATAAGTTCTTTTTTTAAAATTTTTATTTATTTTTTATTGTGAAAATACTGTACAGAGGGGTTACAATTAGATGGGCAAGATAATGAGTACATTTCTTACCAAGCATTGTAGCCTCCTCCTTTGTAGAAGACATAAGTTCTTATTCCTCACTTTCCCAGGAAGTAGAAGTTCCTGTTTGGAGTCCAAGCTAAATCAGCTCTTCCTGTATTGAAGTCTTTTGTATGTTTTCATTGACTATTCTGTGTCACCACACAGAACTGGGGGTGGCTTGTATTACCATCCGCTTATTCACGACACATTTCTCAAGCACCTATTTATGTTCCAGGCACTGTGCTGAGTGCTGGGGTTGCTATGGTGACCAAGACAGAACTTGTTCTTGCCTTCAGTTTACTGCTTCCGAATTAACCAGGCACATGAGGCTGCAATGACAGTACAATGTGATAAAAATTCTACAACAATAACAAGCAAGTTGACAGCACATAGAAAGGCCACCTACTTTACACTTGAAGGGTTGGGGCAGAGGACTTGGAAGAACTGATATGGGAGGATTGAAAAATGACTAGAAGAGGTTGGCGGTTGGGTGACAAAGAAAAGAAAGAGTGAAAAAAGAAAATCCTGGAAAATTCAAAGACCTACAGGCAGAGCAAGCATGCTGAACCTAAGCAGCCACAATTAAGCTTGAGAGACTTGAAGCAGATTTTAAAGCAGAAACTGACCAGGATGAAGCTGGAGAGTGAGGAGGGTTGAGGACATGAAGGCTGGCTCTCTTTGCCATGCTGATACCACTTGCTTCCAGAAGCTAAATGATTGCTGTATGGATATTTACTGACAGGGTATGGGGCTGAGGAGCAGGAGGAATATGAGGATGATGTAGTGAATCCAGTTGCTTGCTGGAGATGATAAAACTTGATCCCAGGACCTTTGGTCCTGGATCCAAGTTCACGCAGTTCAGGGGCCACAGCCCCACGTAGAATCCCTTGTGGCCCAGACATGCCAAGACTTCTTCCTGCTGCCTCCATAGTGCTCTTTTCCCCAAACTGATATCCTTGATCATGTTCCCTTTACTACCTGTGTTGCTGCCATTACCACAGCCAAGCCTGAAATAGTCACTGTTGCTACTTGGTGTGAAACCAGGCCTTTCCAATTCCAGCAGCCTTACAAGATAAAAGTGGTTACCTCCATTGGTACTGATAGAGGCTCAGAGATATTAAATCACTTGTCACAAGTCACAAAACTATAAGTGGTAAGACAAAATTTGGGTATGAACTGATTCCCAAACCATTACAACCATATAACAGTGTCTCTCTCCCCATCAATGCTGCACTTCTTACTAAGGATTCCTCAGCTCTACTCTGCACAGTTTCTTATTTACCCTTTTCTTTTCTTAGAAATATCTTTAAGTAGTTGTGCACAGGGGTTTGTGAGTACAGCGCATCTTGATCAGTGTCACCTCTTTCATCATTCTCCTCCATCTCTCCCAACCCCACCCATCCCCTCAATTTTCCTAGCTCCATTTTCACATATGTGCCTTGAACCTCTCTCCATTAATCAACCTTCCTCTCCTTAACCTCATCTCTCCTTAACACATGGCCCAACTTTCTGATATTCATTTTGCTAAACTGTGAGTTTGTTATTCAACGGCATTATAGTACCGGAATCCTCTGCTGCGTAGATCGTAGTTTAGTCAGCAGGTTTGTGGATATATGCAGACTTAGATTATTATGCACAATTAGACTTTACTTCACTTAAAATAACTTTTTCCAGGTCCATCTATTTCTTTGCAAATGGTGTGCTATTATTCTTCCTGTCAAATGAGTAAAATTCACTATATACAATTAATTTGTCCACTGAAGGGCATCTGGGCTGTTTCTATGACTTGGCTATGGTACATAGTGAAGCAATAAGAATGGGTATGCAGGGCTGGGAAGGTGGCTCAGTGGAAGAGTGCTTGCCTTGCATGCCTGAGGCCCTGGGTTCAATTCCTCAGCACCACGTAAAGAAAAAAGCCAGAAGTGGCACTGTGGCTCAAGTGGTAGAGCGTTAGCCTTGAGCTGAAGAGCTGAGGGACAGCGCCCAGGCCCAGAGTTCAGGCCCCACGACCGGACCCCCCCAAAAAAAAGAATGGATATACAAGGGTCTTTACTGTAACATCACTTGCAATCTTTTGGATAAGTGCCCTATGAATTCACCCTTTTCTTAAAGATGACCTTCCCAAAAGTTGGATCAGAGGCTTCTGAGGTAGCTTTTCAAAAGTTTTCCCTCAGCCTCCTACTGAAAATTTTAGACACTTTGAAGTATGTTTTTATGCATTTTAGTTGTTATTGTAAAGGTGATATACAGAGAGGATATAGTTATGTATGTCAGTTGAAGAGTACATTTCCATTTGAACAGCATCATCCCTTCCCTATCTCTCAATTTTTTTATTGTCAACATAGTGTGTAGTGAATATCACTGCTGCATTTGTTCACCCTTTGTCTCACCATTTTTTGTACCCCCTACCCTTCCCAAAGACAGGTAAACGAACAAACAAGAGAAAGAAAAAACAAAAAATAGCAACAAAGCTTCTTGTTTCCATTTCCTGGAATTCATTTCACTAACTATTATTTTATATGATCAGAGTTAAATGATCAACTGTAACTTGTTTTATCTAGGTTAGAGACAGCCTCCCAGCCTCCACTTTGATTAAGGCAATAGCAATTCTTCTCAGAGGATTTTATACACAAACAGACTTTTTTCTTTTGTTTTTAGGCAGCCCTTAGTATATGTGAACACAATAACTACTATTTGCAGGTGAGGTTCCCTGCCTCTCTACTTAGATTTTTACTGCATGCTGGTTTGGATTTACTTTAATTTTTGACACCTACTTTTATTACCATTTTCATGCTCAACTTGCATATTAAATAGGATAAGTTTTTCAGTCCCTCTGTTCTCCCACCTCTCCTCTCAAACACCAATAAAGCTCAGCAACAAGTATTGTAGATTCTAATAGTATAAATGGACATGCTTAGGCTAAGGCTCCAGCCTCAGACAGAGATTCTCATGAATAAATCACTAGGCTTTATTAGGTAACTTCTGGAGAAAAGCATAGCTTTTCTTTCCTTAGCCAGATGGCCCTGGCTCTGCACTTCCAAAGGTCATCTGGGCCTTGTCACTGATTACTCTTCCCCTTTCCAGCAGCAAATAGACAAGGCAGTGCTCATCTCAGGCCATTTTCTCCACATTATCACTCTCTAGAGGGAAAAAAGAGCAAGCAATTACTTCCAGTTAATATAGTCAGGGAACTTTATAGAAGAAAAGTAGTTTACATAGTAGCCATTCTACAATTTGGAATCAACAGCTTATCTTCACCTTGTCCTTGACTGGCTATGGGAACTGGAGCAAGTTGGCTTCAGGCACCTTGATTTCTCCTTCTGGAAAATGAGGATGGTGGTGCCAGAGCTGTCACAAGGATGAGATGAGCAAAGAGTAAATAAAGCCAAGCAAATTAACATAGTATTTACCCAGAAGTTCTGTTGTTATTATTATTTTTTAAATTATTCTCAAGAAAACCCTCTCTGTGTGTCAGAGAAATCATATTTTCACTTTTCTTCTTTTTTCTTTTCTTTTCTTTTTTTTTTTTTTTTGTCGGTTGTGGGCCTGAACTCTGGGCTTGGGCACTGTCCCTCAGCTCTTCAGCTCAAGGTAAGCCTTCTACCACTTGAGCCACAGCGCCACTTCCAGCTTTTTCTCCTTATGTGGTGCTGAAGAATCTAACCCAGGGCCTCATGCATGCAAGGCAGGCACTCTACCACTGAGCCACCTTCCCAGCCCTTCCTTTTTTTTCCTATACAGGTTACCATTCTTTATTTGTGTATGGTCCTGAGATTTTGAACTCAGGACCTCTGTGCCCACTAAGCAGTCAGCCTACTTCAGCCACACCCTCAGTTCTTTTTGCTTTAGTTTTTCAGGTAGGATATAGCACTTCACTCCCAGTTATTCTTTTACTACCATCATCTTTCCACTTATCTGGGAGTATTCATGCACCATTTGGCTTGATTTCTTGAGGTAGGATCCTGCTAATTTTTCTCCGGGCTAACCTTGAACCTCTTCAATCTTCAACCTACCTGATGTTAGCTAGTTTAAAAAAAATCCCTTCGGGGGAACTGGTAAATGAGATTATAGACAGTGCCACCATGCCTGGCTTGCAAATTCCCATTCTTCTTCAAAGAAATGCCAATAGAAATTTCTTCATCTAATCTTCTTCGGTAAAAAGAATTGTGTTCTCCTTGTAGAATGATGAAGTAGAGTTTGTACGAACTGGCTATGGGAAGGATATGGTAAAAGTTCTCCATATTCAACGAGATGGAAATTATCACAGCATTAAAGAGGTGACAACTTCGGTGCAACTGACTCTGAGGTCCAAGAAAGATTATATGCATGGAGATAACTCAGACATCATTCCTACAGACACCATCAAGAATACAGTGCATGTCTTGGCAAAGTTCAAGGGGGTATGTACCATTCTTAGATGCTGCAGAATTCACTATAAGGTAACATGGGGGTGGTACTATCTATCTTTAAGTTCTCATTTCCTTTTAGCCTATTTTTTCATTCACGCTATTTAAAAAATCTCCTTTCTACTCTAAAATTCTTAGCCATACTGAGAAGTTTGTTTTTGCCTTAAAAAAAACCCCTCACGGGGCTGGGGAGGTGGCTCAGTGGTAGAGTGCTTGCCTTGCATGCATGAGGCCCTGGGTTCGATTCCCCAGCATCACATAAGCAAAAAGAAAAAAGCCGGAAGTGGCGCTGTGGCTCAAGTGGTAGAGTGTTAGACTTGAGCTGAAGAGCTGAGGGACAGCGCCCAGGCCCAGAGTTCAGGCCCCACGACCGGACCCCAAAAAAAAAACACCCTTATATCTTTACTCCCTCCTCTTTAATATTTTAGGAAAGAATCTATTGGACAAATTAACATGTCATCTAAAATTAGGACCATAGGAAATCAATGTCTTAGAATAAATGTTCATAATAAAATATAACATGTCTGTGATGTGTTTTTTTTGTTTTCTGTTTATTTGAACCAATATTGGGGCTTAAACTCAAGGCCTATGCACTATCCCTTAGCTTTTAAGCTCCCGAGAAAAGCTCTACTATTTCTCTTCCCGTTATTACTACAGAAGAAAATCTCGAGTGTAAGACATTTCCTTTTATTACCAAAATCTGTTTTTCCAAACTGGAATGATCTTCTATCTTTCTTAGTTCCATTACCAACTACTACCTGTATGCAGTGGTTAGCTGTCCTCTCCAAGAGTGACCCAGACCGGAAGGCACAAGGTATTTTAGCACCTCCGGTTCTAGAGTCTTTCAGTGTACATGGAACTGTGCAGGGCCACCTGCAGGTTTCTGGGCAATTCAAGATAATTTCTCAATTTCTGAGAAGTCTAAAAAAACAAGAAATGCAGACTGGAAAGGTTATATGTTTGTGTCTTTGCATGAGATCTGCGTTTATCACACATCAATAAATAAACTAATTGCAGGGTAATTTCTGCAAGGCCTGTTTCTGCTCTGAACCTTTCTCTTGTTAATCAGAATGACACAGTAAATAGAGCTATGGAAAAATTGCTGTCTTAAAGAAAAACAAACAAACAAAAAACACATTTTCAAATAGTCCTGTACTATGATAGGAAAGAGGACCAGGTATCAAAATTTCTTATATTTTTTGTACCGTGTGAGAGATTGAAGAAAAGTGAAAAAATGGATATTAAAACAAATTTAAATTGATTTCTAATAGGGCAACCCTATAATTCCTTATCCTGTCCAGGCTATTTTTTTGTGGAAAACTGAGTTTTTATTATATATGTGAACAGGAACAACATACATAAAGTTGAAACATTCCATGTACATTTGGCTCTAGCAAAAAAAAAATGGTGCTATGTTAAAACTCAGAGACTTAATGGTTTAAAAAGTAAAGGTTATGACATTTAAAATTACTATACAGTAGATACAAATTTGGAATTTTTTTTTGAGTCTGGTCATGGGGCCTGAACTCTGGGCCAGGGCACTGTCCCTCAGCTCTTCAGCTCAAGGCTAGCGCTCTACCACTTGAGCCATAGCGCCACTTCTGTTTTTTTTCTTTTTGCTTATGTGGTGCTGAGGAATCAAACCCAGGGCCTCAGGCATGGGGGCAAGCGCTCTACCACTGAGCCACTTTCCCAGCCCACAAATTTGGAATTTTTAAAATTAAATTTAGTCATCAGAATGCCATCTGGTTCTCAACAGCTAACTTTTTTCCCAAAAGCCTGTACACATACAGGGGACATTCACCCCACAAGTGGGTCCTAAAGTGAGAAAAGAGCCCAGTCATTCCTTTGGATCTTAACAATGTAGTCCTAACTACTTTCCTCAAAACAGCAAAGGACTATCTGAAATGAGAACCAGGCCATTTCTGAGATCAAAATAAGACCTTATCGTACTAATTCTGGAATAACAGGTATAAACCAGAACTAGGCTGGGAAACCTGCACAAATAAGCCATCTAAATTTTTAGGCAAAATCATTCATAAGTCACAAATTGTGCTAGGACCATAAAATACTGCCTAGAAATTACTATGGAGAATTTGTGAGAAGATGGGGAGCTGGAAGGAGTCAATAGAAAGCTCACGTGGAAGGCAAGGAAGGGAAAGTGACCCTTCATTGATATATTTCTCTTGGGAAACTTGGGAACCATTCACAAATCTCACAGAGCCTAGCGTGTTTTTCAGTAATCTGTCGTTGACTAAGCTCACCTGGAAAAGAACTGAAGGTTGGTTTTTGCTTCTTCTGGTAAGTTTTCTACCATTCAAGGGTGCTTTTCAAAGTAGGGTAGAGTCTCACCTGGTAATGGTCACCAAGGGACTGTACTTGGGACATTTAGTACAAAATTGGGATAAAGACTGATACGGTGCCTGAGATTCATTCTAATTCAGCTCTCCTCTCATTCTGAAGAGCTACTGCTCAGGAAAGAGAGTTCCCTTAGGCTTTATAACTTAACTTTGAACTGGTGGTGGTGGCACACACCAATAATCCCAGTTTCTGAAAGAAGATCACAGGTTTGCAACCAGTCTAGACTACACAGAGAGAACTTGTGTCAAAACTACCACCAACAACAAAAAAAAATAACAAGAAAAAAAGAATCCCTTCAAATAGGGAAAGCAAATATCTCTGATCACTAATATTTTGTTTCTTGTTACAGATAAAATGCATAGAAAACTTTGCTGTGAACATTTGTGAGCATTTTCTTTCTTCTTTTAACCATGTCATTCGAGCTCACGTCTATGTGGAAGAAGTCCCGTGGAGGCGTTTTGAAAAGGTTATTTCTCATCGATGTTCCCAGTTGAATTAAAGAAATGGGTTCTGTGGTAATGCTGAAATTTGACTAGAAAACAATGTCCCCCTTGACTTTCAGAATGGTGTCAAGCATGTCCACGCATTTATTCACACGCCCACTGGAACCCACTTCTGCGAGGTTGAACAGATGAGGAATGGTAAGAATTACTTTTCATGTTTTGATTCTGCAAGAGTGATTTCAGGGGACCCCTCCCCCACCCCATACCTCTCCTAAACATTGCTGTGGGAAAAAAACGAAGGCATTTTTAAGACTTTTAAATCTGAGACAGGAATGAACTATTGACAGTCGATTACATTAAAGAATTACCTGTTTCCATAAAATAAAATTTCATCTTGGAGCCAACTCTAGACATTAAGTAGGGGTGAGGCAGAAGTGAGGGTTTCAGTGGGGCCCCAGATGAAAAGAATACACATTTCTGACCAATATTGGGTGTTATTCTTTACCACATCATGCTATAATTATAATATTTTATAGGAAAAGCTTACTAAATAACAATCAATTTTTCCCGACATTTTGTTTGCATGTTAACTAAATCATTAATAGCACTATAACTTCAAGAAAATGAACTCATTTTAAATGCAAAGGATAATTACATAATTCTATTTACAAGTCATTTAAAAATTAATCATGTAACATTACTATAATATAGACTATATCAGTACTGATCATTAAAGTGAGCAAATGTTAAAATTCCAAAGCTTGTATTCTACCAATTTGTTGAGGTCGTCAGAACACAGTTTTAGACATCACTAAGACCAGAGACTTTTTAAAGAAGTCAAAGATGGAAGAAATCTCTTTAATTCAATAAAAACAAAATAAGCTGTAATATTGACTTTGAGAATATTGACTCTGAGCTCTTTGCTTTTTCCTTTTCTTTTCTTTCCTTTTTTTTTTTTTTTGGTCAGTCGTGGGGCTTGAACGCTGGGCTTGGGCGCTATCCCTCAGTTCTTCATCTCAAGGCGGGCGCTCTACCACTTGAGCCACAGCACCACATCCAGTTTTCTAGTGATTTATTGGAGATAAGAGTCTCATGGACTTTCCTGTCCAGGCTGGCTTTGAACCGAGATCCTCAGATCTCAGCCTCCTGAGTAGCTAGGATTACAGGCATGAGCCACCGGCACCCAGCTTGCTTTTTCCTTTTTTATTTTCCTTTCTTTCTCCTTCCTTCTTCTATATGCCTTTATTTCTCTTCCTTTTCCCTTTTTCTTAAGCCCTCTTCAGTATGACTTTGAGATGGCAAATGCCATCAGAAATACTACAGGCCAGTAATATAGAAGGTCACTTTGCATTCTGAGTTTCATTTGATAAAGCCCTCTTAGAAAGCACAAATATACCAGCCATCAATTAATGTTTTTAACTATCTGTATCTAGACATAGGAAGGACCTTACCAGTGTTTGATTAACAGTTATCAAATTATTGCTGTATAAAAGAGAATAAATAGTTGATGTTTTCAGTTAGAAATGATTGTGTGTGTGTGTGTCCTTGAGATTTTGTGCTTAGACCTTATGCTCTATCATTGAGCCACGCTCCGCTTCTGGCTTTTCAGTGATTAATTGGAGGTAAGATTCTCATAGACTTTCCTGTGTGGGCTGACTTCTGAACAATGATCTTCAGATCTTGGCCTCCTCAGAAGCTAGGATTACAACTGTGAGTCATTGATGCCCAGATTGGAAATACTTTTCTAATCCTCAAACATGAAACTCTTTGAGATATTAGTTAAAATTGCCTTTTTCCCCTATTTTTCTCTCCTCCTTCCCTTCCATTCTTTTTGTTTAAAATTATTTTTCCCTTTGTTATATCTTGTAAAAAGAGGTTTCACTTTGACATGTCTATTTCTGTATATATCACATATTGATCAATGTCACCCCTTCTATCATTTTCTTTCGCCTCCTTTTTTCTGTCTCCTCTCTACCTACCTCCATGTCCTCCCTGCCCTCCCTCCCTTCCCTGCCTTCTTCCTATACTTCTTTCTTCCTTCTTTCCCTCTTTTTCCTTTTTTATTTCTCTGTTCCAGAATGTAACTTTGGAGGAAAGGAAAATTAAATTCTTACTTCTTGGAAGGACAGTGTTTTCTAATTTAAACTACATTAACTACTCTCATCAAACAAGAAACTGAGCTAGCCTCAAGTGGAATACAATCCAAGCTACATATGCACTTTAATATTTTTCTACTAGTCACATTGAAAAAATAAGGAAATTAGGGGGAAATTTTAATAATATATTTCATTTAACCTAATGTATCCGAAATTTTGTTATATAATTAAACATTAATAGATATTCCAGTCTTTGAAAATTTAAGCCGTTGAAAACTTGTGTGTATTTTATATTGACACCACAGCCTGTTACTTTAGCCATATTTCAGGTGTCTAATAGCCACATGTGGTTAGTGGCTACTATGTGATCAGCGTAGCTTTCAACTAGTTTGGGGGACACAGAACAGTCTTCACCCCACTTTTAATTATGTAAAATAACAGCAAAGGCTAGAATTAAACTTCAAGAGAGCTGATTACAATTAAAAGCGCTTATGGAAATAACTTGTGCCATTCATTCATATACTATTCATTCAACAATTTGATTTTTCTGTTGTTGGTAGTGGGGTCTAAACTCTGGGCCTGGGCACTGTCCCTGAGCTCTTCAGCTCAAGGCTAGCGCTCTGCCACTTGAGCTACAGCACCACTTCCGACTTTTTTCTGCTTATGTGGTGCTGAGGAATCAAACCACGGCCTCATACATGTGAGGCAAGCCTTCTACCACTGAGCCACCTTCCCAGCAGCCCTCAACAATTAAATTTTGAGAATTTCTGTAGATAAAGAGATAAACTTTCTATGGCAGTAGTGAATTCATAGTAGACAAATTGCAGGAGACAGACCTCTAAGGGGATTTATTGCCATTTGAATGGTTAAGACCACAAGGAAGGGAGTAAAGACGTGCAGAGTGAATAAAGTTGTATAAAAATCTAACTTCCCAAAGAAGTCTGAAACACTTTACAAGGAAGAGAGGAGGAACGGTTCCAATTTTCTTTTTTGTTTTTGTTGAACTCAGGACCTTGTGCTCAAGAGTATTGCTCAGCTGATACTCCACTACTTGAGCCTTATCCCCAGCACAAGTTTTTGTTATTTTGGAGATGCAGTTTCATGGAGTTTTTTTTTTTTCTGCTCATGCTAGCTTCAAACTTTGATCCTTCAGGCCTCAGCCTCCTAAGCAACTAGGGCTAGCTTCAAACTTTGATCCTCCAGACCTCAACAACCTAAGCAGCTAGGAATAAAGACAAGAACCACAGGTACCTGACCTTCCAACTGGATTTTGGAAACAATTCAAAATATTTTGCACATGGAATTGGAAAGGAAAGACTTCAGGAAAAAGACATAGGATACAAAAAGGAGGGAGAGAAGTAAATGAAAATGCTTTAGCAACTGCCTAATACTCAGTTCTGTCCTGGGCAAGTAGATTTCTAATTGTTAAAAGGTCAAAACAGTTGATGAGCAGGCATGTGTTCAGTGAGTGTGATTCCTTTAGTCCTCTGAAGAGTTTCGCAAGGCACTTCTGCACAGTTGTTAATCCTGAGGGCCTTGGGGTCAGAAAGGACTATATTTGGATATGAGTTCTACTACCTAACAATGGAATGGATAACATGTGAATTACACTACTTCTGTGGGTTTCATGAGGATGGCAAGCCTCACTTCCACAGCTGTCCAGAGAAATAAAGGAAATACGTGTTCATTTTATTAAAGCATTCAGCTTAGTGTCTGGCCTATAAGCAGGAAGTACTCCTTAAAAGTGGCTGGAATTATAGTTAGCATGACAACAGAGAAGCAGAGAAAGTCATCAGTGATTAGGTGAGTGAGGCATGTATTTCTTTGGTTCAATAATTTGGATCAAACTGTGGCAAACAGGCCCCAAAAGCAAGTAGCTGTGAGACATCTGAAGACTAGTTGCAGAGAGAAAGTGATAGATCTGCAGCCATCCATAGAAGCAGGGCTGGAGGGACTGAGAACTTGCTGGCTATCTATACTAGAGGCATTTGGGAAGTATAATCTGTTGGTTATAGACGTTGAAGAGAAACAGAAGTTTAGAGGAAAGGAGAAGTGAGAGGGTGAGGTGTTTACTGAAGAGAATGTAATTTATATATATAAAGGTGGGGGATGCAGTCAAGTTTTGGAATATGGATGGACAGTAGAGGAAATCATAGGGAAGGAGATCATTCCAGGAAAACATAAAAAATGGGGAGAGGGCCTAGGAAAATTCCTTAGTTTAAGGGTTAGGCTGTTTAGAAGACTGGTCAGAAAGATATAAGGAAGGGACTGGGAAGGTGGCTCAGTGGTAGAGTGCTTGCCTTGCATGCATGAGGCCCTGGGTTCGATTCCTCAACACCACATAAGCAAAAAAGAAAAAAGCCGGAAGTGGCGCTGTGGCTCAAGTGGTAGAGCGCTAGCCTTGAGCTGAAGAGCTGAGGGATAGCACCCAGGCCCAGAGTTCAGGCCCCACGACCGCCCCCCCCAAAAAAAAAAAGATATAAGGAAGGCTGGAGACATTGGTGTCATGAAAACAGGAGAAAAAATGTGTTTTAAAAAACCCAGGTTTACCACAGCAACAGGAGCCATAACAAATTGCTTCATATATAAACGCTCAATACAAGATGTTCATTTTTCCCTTCATCCCTAACCTTCTTCCCTTCCTTCCTTCCTGACCTCCAAAGAGCTAGACAATCCATCAAGGCATGGCTAAAAGTGACAAAAGGATTTTATTTACATTAATTACACCAGGTAGCCTGCAACTACCTTGTCCTGGGCTAGCTATCCAGAACCTCAACCACCAAGCCTCCAATGGGCAGCCTCAACTTTATTAGTTGGTCTGTAAACCTCTCATCCCCAGACCTCCAAAGCTCCAAAGCTCCAAAGCCCCAAAGGGGAAGACTTTTCCTTTTCCTTCCTTCCTCCTTCTTTGCAGGCCTCTCCACTCTCCACAGGCCTGCCCTGCTCTACTCTGATACATGCCTCTCCACAGGCCTCTCCAGAGGCCTCTCCACAGGCTTGCCCTGCCCTGCTCTGCTCTGGTAGGTGCCTCTTGTCATCTTTCTCCTCCTGCTGTCTCTCCACACCCAGCTCCTGGGAACATACAGCCTATATGTAGGCTGCGCCCCTCCCCCTCTCCAACGGGTTTAATGGTTTCAACCTCCATTCACGCCCCTCCCCCAAGTGGCCCACTGTCCAACACTTCTTTTTTTATTTTAAATAATTTCTTTTTATTTTAAAGATGCTATACAGAGCGGTTACAGTTACATGACCAATGTAATGAGTCCATTTCCTGTCGAGCATTGTTACCTCCTCCTTTGTTTCCCCCTACCATCCCTTTCCTCCCCACCTCCTCAACTCCTCCCTCCCCACAACCCTTACCCTCCACAAAGTTGTAAAGTTCGTCTTCAACATAGTGTCTTGTACATCTCATTGTCACAATGGGTCATCCTGTATCCTTATTTCATCATTTTGTTATTTCCCTTTCCCTCCCCCAATTAGAAAAATGTATACACAAGATTCAGGAAACAAGAATCAAATACAGTGAAAATAGGGGTTGTACCATGGGGGAAGAACATACAATGAAACAAAAAAAAATCACTTAGTACATTATAAGTACATTAAAAAGAAAAGAAAGATAAAATCTCTTGAGTTCCTATCAGGGTTCATTTTGCTTAGTATCAGGTTATATAGTCATATGAGCATAGCTTTTGATCTCTTCTGCTTGTCCTAGACATATACTAGTATTGCAGATAAGGGAAACCATGGGACCTATGTTTCTTTGGGTCTGGCTTACTTCAATTGATATAACTTTTTCCAAGTCTTTCCATTTCCTAACAAATGGGGTGGTGTCATTCTTTCTGATGGAGGGATAGAATTCATATATATATATATATATATATATGTATGTATGTATATATGTACATATATATGAATATATGTGTGAATATATATCACATTTTCTCGATCCATTCATCTAATGAGGGGCATCTGGGTTGGTCCCATATCTTAGCTATGATAAATAATAATGCAATAAACATAGTTGTGCTGGTAGCTTTAGTATGGTCTTGTTTGTGATCATTTGGGTAAATGCCCAAAAGTGGGATTGCTGGGTCATAGGGGA
>NW_012267255.1:6261964-6285902 GCF_000151885.1 Dipodomys ordii | reverse complement strand
AGTTGTGCTGGTAGCTTTAGTATGGTCTTGTTTGTGATCATTTGGGTAAATGCCCAAAAGTGGGATTGCTGGGTCATAGGGGAGCTCTATGTAGAATCTTTTGGGGAACCTCCATACTGCTTTCCAAAGTGGTTGAACAAGTTTACATTTCCACCAACAATGCAGTAGGGTTCCCTTTTGGCCACATCCCCTCCAGCATCAGTTGTTATTAGATTTCTTCATTATAGCCATTCTAACTGGGATGGGGTGGAATCTCAATGTTGTTTTGATTTGCATTTCTTTTATGGCTAGAGAGGTTGAGCATTTCTTCATGTGTCTATTGGCCATTCTTATTTCCTCTTCAGAGAACTCTCTTTAAGTCTTTAGCCCACTTATTTATTGGGCAGTTGTTTCTTGGAGGATTTGTTGTTGGGGGATTTAATTTTTTGAGTTCCAGGTATATTTTAGATATGAGACCCTTGTCCATTGTATGGCTAGTGAAGATCTTCTCCCAATCTGTGGGTTTCTATTGATCTTGCTAGCTATGTCCTTTGCCATGCAGAAGGAAGGTCTGAAGTTTTATGCAATCCCATTTGTCCAACCTTTCTTTGATTTGTCCAACCACTTCTTGACAACTCTTGACATCTCTTGACAGTTGGCAGCCTCTCAACACCCTGCCCCCTCTAGCGGGCTAGGGCACAGGGTCCCACTGGTTATTACACTTCCCTCCTTCTTCCCTCCCTCTTTCCCTCCCTCCATTGCTCCCTGCATCTCCCCCTCTCTCTTTCTCCTCCCTTCCTCTCTCCCTCCCTCCCTTCCTTCCTTCCTTTTTCCCTCCCTCCTTCCCTCTCCCCTCTCTCTTTCTTTTTTGTGCTAGTCTGGGGCTTGAACTCAGAGCCTGGGTGCTGTCCCTGAGCTTTCCTTGCTCAAGGCTAGCACTGTACCACTTGAGCTCTGCTTCTGGTTTTTTATGGGGGTCGTTTATTGGAGAAAAGAGTCTCACACACTTTCCTGCTGGCTTCAAACCATGATCCTCAGTTCTCAGCCTCCTGAATAACTGATATTATACATGTGAGCCACTGCCACCTGGCTTGGAGTTTGTTCTGTTTATAAAAGTCCAGTGCAGTTTTTTGTGTGTGTTGATGATGATGCGAATGAGGGTTACTCCTCTGTTCCATAAAGTAATACAGATACCCAGTTAATAGCAACCATGTATTTTTATGACAATTTCCATGTTTATGTAGAAGGTAATATATAATAGGATAAAAAGAAAAAAAAAGATCTTTCAAATACACACATATCTTCTGGTCCTAGGGCTTGAATTCAGGACTTGGGCACTGTCCTTGAAATTTTTTGCTCAAGGCTAGTGCTCTACCCCTTTTGAACTACAGCTCCACTTCCAGCTTTTTGGTGCTTAATTGGTACCAAGAGTCTCACTGATTTTCCTGTCCTGACTAACTTAGATCCAGGATCCTCAAGTAGCTAGGATTACAGGTGTGAGCCACTGGCTCCCAGCTGCAACCATATATTTTTCACCTTGTGCTTTTGATGGTCATCTTGAGATTTCCATGACAGCCAATTAAGGAGAAGGGAAGGGCTTTTAGGACAAAAAGGAAAGAGGAAAATCCTCACTCATGAGTGTCAGGTCTGAAAATGGCATGTTGCCCATCTAGAGAGAATCAGCCACGCCTGATTGGAGGAGAGGCAGCTCAGTGTAGTCTTACATGGTTACCTGAGAGGACAAGGGAATAGATTCAGTCTCTGCCACAGGAGGGTTAAGAATTTAGGAGGGTTAGGAACTTCCTGCTAAATGAAGACAAAAGAGAAACTATGTAGCTAGCAGACATGATTGGTGACTTTTAGCAGAGCCACAGAGGAAGTGAGGTGAGTAAGTACAGAGCTCTGCTGATCATAAACAAAGAAGACAGGCTTCTCTTTACACTCTTGTTCTTTCCAGGAATTACCAGGAGTTGGTAGCAGCCTGAATTCTAATCACGTGGCTGCTGGAGAGAGGAAAGACTAGCCAACATAATCAAATTACAGCCCCCCCTCCCCACCACACTTTCTACAGAAAGTCACAAAGCTTCAGAGTACAGCTATCATTGTGGCGGTGATCCCAGAAGCTCCAGCTTGATTCATCTAGAGCTCAGTCCCACTCTGACAGCATGTGGGGCTGGCATGCATCAGAGCAGGGAAAGAGACATCTGTTTCCGTCAGAGCATGCAGGTAACTGTGTGCATTGATTATGAATATGTGCATCTTCCAGGGTAATGTACACAAAGGTGATATTTGTACTCTGTTCCTCTTTGGAGAGTAGGGCTATCTGCTGCTGCTTTGGCAGCAAAGTTAAAATCTTAATTTGCTTAAAATCTAAGAGGTAAATGGAGGAATTGCGATGGGTCAATATTACAATCATTGTCATAAGAGGTGTCCTTATATAGGTATAAGTGATAAAAATCATTCACACACACACAGGCATATATTCAAGGCTATTGTGACAAATTTCTGGCTAGAGCCTTTGTTAGGGTCTGATTAGAATGGTGACAATCCTGCCCCTCCCTATACACAGCTACTTAATCACACATTCAGCAAGGCAACTACCAAAACTCTTCCCAGCAGGGTATGTGACTGGATTTCTCATAGTGAACTGGATTCACTTCTGTTTTGGAATTGAACAATTATGGTTAACTAGCTGAATCTCAGGCAGTCTTTCAGAGCTAGAAATTGCTCTAAAAACGATCTTGCTGTTTCTTCCTTTAAAGCTTCATTTTTGAGCTATACATCCTTGCATCGACAAGAATGTACAGCTGTTTCAAAGTTAGATGGTTCTTTGAGAGACTTTGGGAAAAAAAAAGAAAGTAACAGATTCACCCGAAAGACTAAAAATGGCTCTGATATTTGTGCGTTTCCACATCCTGAGAGTAGAGCAAGGCTCTGCATATATGATGTGGGTTCAGGTTACTGGTTTAGGTGTTGTATAGGACTTGAATTTCCTGAACTCTTTCTCAATGTCTCTGTTAAACTACAAGCTTAGGCAAGTCTTAATGTCAGTGGAATAGTTGAGTCACTAATTCAAATTAAATATGCCCCACCAAACCTCTGCAGTATTTAAATTAAAAATTGTAGTCTTTTAAGCGTCAAATTTCTTGCATTCTGGCACTAATTATAGAAACCCAACTAAAGCGGAGCTAAATAGAGAAATGGAAAATGGGGGAAAGATCTTTAAAAAGAGAAACTGCCTTATGGTAGTGAAAAAACAAAACCCACACTTTTATTGACATGAAAGCTAGTGTGTGTGGGGGAGGGGGGTAAACATGAGAAGGGGCTGATGAAATCAAAGTCCAGGCGAAGCTGGTTGCCAGTTGTTCACATCGGTAATCCTAGTCAGGAAGCTGAGACTTGAGGATCATTGAAGCCAGCATGAGCAGGAAAGTCAGTGGCACTCATCTCTCGTTAACCAACAAATGAGCCAGAAGTGGAGCTGTCACTCAAATGGTAGAGTGCTAGCCTTGAACACAAAAAGCTCAGGGACAGGGGCTGGGAAGGTGGCTTAGTGGTAGAGCGCTTGCCTTGCATGCCTGAGGCCCTGGGTTCGATTCTTCAGCACCACATAAGCAAAAAAGAAAAAAGCCAGAAGTGGCGCTGTGGCTCAAGTGGTAGAGGGCTAGCCTTGAACTGAAGAGCTGAGGGACAGCGCCCAGGCCCAGAGTTCAGGCCCCATGACCGGACCCCCCAAAAAAATCCAGGAGAAGAGATTTAAGAGGCCATACACTAGGCAGATATGTGATCAGCGAATGGAAGACCCCAGTGCAGAGATGGCTGTAGCTGAGAAGACTGTTCATGTTCTCTGATGCTGAGATTAAAACTCTCAGGGTCCTCCATAAGGAAAGGTCTGGAGAGACATGAGGTTCTGTCTGGAAAGTCGTCTTGAGCATCATGTAGTTGTACCACAAGCCAATAAGCTCCCCTCCATCTGGCTGATGTCATCTTTCCCCATCCAGAATTGCACATAGGTAGTTTGGCGCTCACTGTGGAAGCTAAATGGACTCATAGAGACAAGCGATAGTTAATTGATTTCACTTTTTTCCTAGCACTTCACAAGTTTGAGATTTTTCTAGTAGGATGATTTAATATAGTTTTAAAATATCTTCCTTTTAGCTATTTGTGTCCTTTTTGGAGGTGTTAAATGTGGAAGCAATTATCCTCTACATGACAGGATTTTTTTTTCTTGGCTCGGTAAAGCTTTGTGCTTTGTGACACCTGATGCGTAGGTACGGAGCTGGGCTTATTTTCTATTAATTCACAGTGAATTTCTTTCCTTTTGAGAGCTAAAGGGTAGATGTATGCTTCTCGGTGAGATAAACCACAATCTGTTAAGTGTGTAGGAGGACACTAAGAGCTAGAAAGGATTATGTTCTAGCAAAATGAAATGTGAAAAAAATCTCCCTTTTGCATTACTCAATAGCCATGGTAGGGGGTAAAAAGCTGATGAAGTGGTTTAATGGGAAGTAACCTAGGTAGGGACGTACCGTCTTTTCTTATTGAATAACTCCGTGTGTGCGCGTGCACACGCTCTAGTACTCCATCTTGAATTCAGGGCCTCCGGGTTTCTTTTGGCTTTTTCTGCTCAAGGCTGGGTGTTCTACCTCTTGAGACACAGCTCCACTTGCAGCTTTTTGCTGGCTAAGAATCTCACGTATGTATCTGCCCAGGCTAGCTACAAACTGTGATCTTCAGCTCTCAACCTTGTCAATGGCTAGGATTACAGATGTGAGCTACCGGTGTCCCACTTGAATTACTTCTTGTTTTTAAGCCAGGTCCTTTTTTTTTTTTAAGTGTATGGTTAGCATCATATTTTTAGTTGATGGCCCCATGAATTTGAAAGCTGAAAGCTTAAGGTTCTTACCAGTGTTCAGAGAGCTGGGGCACTGCCAACATGGAGAGACAAAAAAAAAACAAAAACGCTCTTATTTTATCCAGTGTGTCTATTACGTGCCAGGGGAAAAATTATGCTTAACATTTAAAGAGAATAATTTTTGTGAATACTGTTCATAGACATGGTAGAGGCACTAGGGTAGATGGTGTGTGAGCTTCCAACACTGTGACAGTAGTTAACTGTCTTTGGAAACGGGAGACCTTTATTCTGTGGCAAGCTGATGCCAAATGTGTTTTGCATTTTCTCCACTTGCAGATTCTAGAGAAAAAGTAAATCATTTTAATTTGGTCTGGCAGGACTAACATGCCCCAAGGTTGATAAGCCTCATCCTAGGCCAATGGTGGATAGGATGGCACAAGAGAAGGTTTTTCTTTTTGTTAGTTTGTTTGCTTTATTCAAATCCCAATGAGCCTTTGAAAAACAGGGGGAGGTTTCCAAGTGTTTGATGCTGATGGCAAAAAGTTCAATGTAACAAAATCTTTATAATGACTTTCATAGAACATTTCTTATATGGCAGCCATGTTATGCTTCACGTGCATTACACCAGGCAGTGATCAACCCCAGAAAACAAGTATGATTATTACTGCTATTTTATAGATGAGAGCATCAAAGTAGGAAAAAGTCAAGTAATTTTCTTAGGTGTATAGTGCTCATAAAAAGAAACACTGGAGAGGCAAGAAGAGCACTAGGGTTTAAATTTAGGGAAATCCAAGTTCCCAAATGGACCTATTATTTAGGTCTGCATTCTGGAACTTTCTTTCTTTTTCTTCTTCTTCTTGTTGTTTCAGTGGTACTAAAGTTCACACTTGTCAAGCAGGTATTCTACTAGTAGAACAAGCTACCAGCCCTTTTTGCTTTAGTTTTTTTTTTCAGCTAGGGTTTTGAGTTTTGCACACGTGGATCTCAGATTGTGATCCTCCTACTTATACCTTTTACCTAGCTAGGAATACAGGAGTGCACTGCTACACTCAGATCAGGTTTGCTAGCTAATATTAGTAAGACTACTGGAGAAGCTAAAATTTGATTGGCTTATGTAGGATCAAGGCCGGATTCTTTGGAAAAAGTATGGTAGGCAAAGTTTTCTTTACATTCTCTTTCACCTTTTTACTCCTCCCCAAGGATTTCTACTACTTGTTTTAACTCCACTACTAATCACAAATTCATGTTGCACTTCAATAGCATTTGTTTTCTAGACGGGGTATTAGAAGTGGCAGATTACAACTATTAGCTCACAAAGGCTGGAGACACCTCCTTTAAGGGATCTTTGCATTTCAATATGAAAAACTTAAGGGACAAAAAGTTTCCAAGACATACATGAATGATGCTTCCATCTCCATTTCAGCCCAAGGAAGACGGTATGTTCATCTGGGGCCTCTCTCTGAGGCCCTCAGAGCATATTGTGGAATGGGAAGTGGCAACCTTCTCATTTGAAAAGCCTCGTATGGTGCAGAAATGAGGGAGAGTTCAAGGAAGGGAAAAGCATTGCACAGTTGGAGAATGATCTAGAATGGAGGTAGAAAAGCAAGGAATCTCATAATGTGGTGATGGATTTCCACTTTATCCCTGTTAGTTTTCAGCCCTGTGATTATTAGCTGATGAGTAAAAATCAGCTGCACAACAATACTATATAGACTTCTGAGGATCAAGTAAACACTGCACAAAGCAACAACCAAAGGCATGCCTTCAGAGAGGAGGCTTCCAACCAATGTTTGGTGCCCTTCCCCTTGGCTGTGTGGTAGGGGCATCAGAAGGAGAGACTGTAGAGAGTGATGGAGGTGAACTGTTGAGACAGGAAAGAGACTCCATTGCAACGCTCTTCGTGCAAATGCATGAATCAATCTGGCTACACTTATTCATTTCACAAATACCTATTGATAGCTTCTGCACTTCTCTTGAGTTTGAGATTTAGACTTCCTAGATTTAAAATACCGAGTTATTTTTGTGTGAGGGACCATGTCTTTATATATTTTGAATCTGATAAACGTGTCCCACTGAAGTCATGAAAGCATTGCTGGTATCTTTCTTTTGATCAGTCTTCAGATAAGACTTTCAGAAAATTAAACATAATTGTACATTTTCTATTTTACCACATTGTCCTGAAATACTGAACAGATCACTTGACTTAATCAGCACATATTTAATTGGAAGATCTACCGCTAACCCCTGGGTACTGCTTTCTCGGGTAGGTGGTATTTTGAAAATACCAAAATATAGTCATTATTTACCTTGCTCTGAAACTCTACAGCTACTAAATAAACTGCAGCAATTGGAACCACATAGGTGGTGTTAACCATTGGATTTTAAGAACTTTCTTTGACTTTAGTTGAGGGTCATGAGTTATACTCTTGTTTTTCAGACGATGGATGTGGTGATGTCTAACACTCCTGACCCATAACTTTGAGACTAAGCAGGCCAAGAAGGATAGATATTTGTCAGGACCAACTTAGCAATTACAAATAGATGACCTTGATCATCCTCACATTTGTTATTGTGATGTGTTCCCTGAATGTCACCTGTCCCACTAACCTGGGCATACAAATTAGTTCAAGGTGATGTTCATTTTCTGAGTTTCCGGGTTCTGTGATTTTCTTATTATGATACTTCTGACTTGTCCAGCCAATTTCTCCCATCTCTGACAGCCTTCAGAGGTTGACTTGTATATACTCAAGAAAGAGTGTGCTATGCCTCTGTCTACATGTTATATCAGTTGCTTCTTCTCTTTGGGAAGAGTACATCTCCATGGAGCAGAATACCTGGAGTTTCTCTGTGTGCCATCAAGTGCAAGTTCTCTTAGGTTCCATTAAACTGCTGGAGCTGCAGCATAGTCTGCTTCATAGAGAAATAAAGTTAGGGAGTGATTCTCTCTCTAACTTTGCCTATTACTTCCCTGGGTAGACTTCCAGTTTTCAGGTGGTTAATTAGAGATAAGAATCTCACAGACTTTCCTGCATGGGCTGGCTTTGAACTGGGATCCTCAGATCTCAGCCTTCAGGTAGCTAGGATTACAGGTGTGAGCCACCAGCACCTGACAATAAGTAGCTTCTTTAGATTATGTCTGCCACCTACTACCTGCCAGTAGTCCTGTTACTTTATGAGAAGATACCCGAAGAAGCTCCAGAGCCATATCATCCCTTCATGGCTTTTAACTCCCTTTTTCTTGAGCCCAAAGCAACTTCAGTCCAAACCCCAAATCTTCAGCTGTAACACAGAAGCCTTTATGGAAATCAGTTGAGGTATATGTGGGCCTGTGAGTCATCGGATTCATCTCCGCAGTCTTTTTTTAGGCTCAGCCAGGCCCACACTGCTAACCATTCATGAGGTTGTCTGAGCTCATAACCTCAAGTACACTGAGCTGGCATCAGGGTCTAGTGGTGACTGGAGTCATCAGTCACCAACCTGAGGGCTACCCCAATAGAAGATTCATAGCAAAGAGAATTACTTGTGAGGAGCTTACTAACACACTTCAATATCATTACAGCTTGAATGTGATGAATTTCAAAACATGTAAGGTAGTTGACTGAGAGCTATGGTATGTTTGACTGAGAGAAGCTTAAAATTTCTGTATCTTTCAGAATTGTATGGGAGTTTATTCTTAGACCTTCAGTTTCTTAAATCAGGAGAGGAAAGAGAGTCATGAATTTTAGGTAGGAAGGCACAGCGTCCTCATTACTCAGAGTTCAGAGGACACAGGAGGTCAGGAAGTACAGATGCATAATTTTCTGTGCAAGCACATTGTACTATGGTTTTTTGTGTATAATGGAGGAGGTAGTGGTGGGTGAGTGGTGTGCTGGTCCTCAGGCTTGAACTCAGAATTTGGGCCCTGCCCTGTAGTTCTTTTGCTCAGGATTAGCACTACTACTTTAGCCATAGCTCCACTTCTGCCTTTCTTTTTTTGGTAGTTTATTGGAGGTAAGAGTCTCATGGACTTTCCAGCCCAGGCTGGCTTTGAATTGGGATCCTCAGATCTCAGCCTTCTAACTAGCTTAGATTACAGGTGTGAGCCTTTGGCACCAGGCTGCAATATTTAAATATTTAATATTTAAATGGCCAGAATCTTCAGCATTGTGCTCAGCATTCATAAGAAGACACTGCTTTGTTAAAGCCTCTCCTTCTCCTATTTGAAACAGGGCCTCCAGTCATCCATTCTGGAATCAAAGACCTCAAGGTCTTGAAAACAACCCAGTCTGGATTTGAAGGCTTCATCAAGGACCAGTTCACCACCCTCCCTGAAGTGAAGGACAGGTGTTTTGCCACCCAAGTGTACTGCAAATGGCGCTATCACCAGAACAAAGATGTGGACTTTGAGGCTACTTGGTATGAATGAGTGTTAGGACCTAACCTGTGGTCAGGTAACCTATAGGCAGGTAGTATTTGCTCTCTTCCCAGGGGCCCACAGTTGTGGAGTCTTAGCAATAAAAGGGAATCCTAGAGGCCATTCAACTCATCCTCATCAGTCAGAAATCCCTTCTGTTTTTCAATTTACTAAATCAGTGGTTCTCAAACTAGAGTGTATAGAATTAGTATATACTGGAGTTACTCGAGAGCTTGTTAGAGCTCACCCAGCCCACCTCCAGAGACCTGAGGATTTGTAGTTAGAACGAATTCCCAGCTCAGTCTGCTGGATTCAGGGGCATGCTTTAAGAAGCGCTGTCTCAAATGAAGATAGAAACCAGCCTTCGTACCTCACCGTGACGTGGAGATGGCTAAATGGGGGGCCAACCTGTGGCTTTCTCACAGATACTGCCATGACCCAGGAAATCCCTTGGTCCCAGGCAACCTGGGAAAATTGGTCACCCCAGACTAAACTCAGAGTGATATGGTGATCATTAGAAGTACTTTGTAAACGACAAATGCAAAAGGTATGAGGATGATTATTCTGTCTTTGACAAGGAATAATTAGGCTTCTGAACTCTCAGAGCTTGCTTTTTGACTAGGTTATCTTATTCCTTTGCTGAAGCTTTAATTGCCAGAAATTTCTTTCCTGTGATGAGCTGGAATCCATTCCCCTCCCCCTCTCTCCTCCCTCACATAGCTGCCTCCCACTTTTGCTCTGCTCTTTTTATTGTGTGATAGGTTTTAAATGCTTACAGAGAGCCTCTTCTCAACCCTCTATTCCCTTTATTTTATTTCAAATGTTTTCCCTGGGCAGTGAGAAATGTTGAAAAGAGCATGAGTTAACATGCCAGCATCGGGGGGGTCCTCTGGGCCATTCCTGGAAAGAAAGGAACTCAGAGTTGATTGTTTAACTTTTGAACTCAGGTTCATCATCTCTAGTCTGAAGATTACAATACTACCCGTCCCAGTTACACTGAGAGTTTAATGACATAATCACATAAACTGCATAGCACAGGGGCTGGCAACAGTTCCAGGAACCAGCCCGTGAGTAGTGACAGGGTTCAGGGTTGGGTGTCTCTTCATAGGATCTCCTTCAAACACGGTGGGGAATTTGCCCTGAAATGAATGGCATTTGGCCTTAGAACCAATCTAAGAGAATAGCTTAGTGCCATTCAATGATTTTGAGTGTGTGTGTATGTGTGTTGACAGAGAGAGAGAGAGAGAGAGAGAGGAAAGAGAGAAATGGGAAGTTATTTTGCGGGGAGAGGAGTGAGGAAGATGAGGAGGTGGTTGGGGTTACGGGATAATAATCCTTTCTACAACCATCAAGAGAAATGTTTTCTGGGAGACAGAAATGTAACAACTTCTTAGCTCTATAAAGTCTTCCTAAAATACATTCTATGAGAAGGCTCGCTTCCTTCTGTGTGTTTCAGGGACACGGTGCGGAACATTGTTCTAGAGAAATTTGCTGGTCCCTTTGACAAAGGTGAATACTCTCCTTCTGTGCAGAAGACCCTCTATGACATACAGGTGCTCTCCCTGAGCCAGATTCCTGAGGTATGTTTTGTCACTTACCATTGTGAGGACTAAGAACCGTGTGTCTCCTGTCAGCTCTGAGAAGGAGTTGAGAGTTAGAATAAGAAAGTGGAAGACACATGAGAAATGACATCTGTTGTTGTTCAAAAGCTTGTTATAGCAAGTGAGAAGAGAGGGAAAAATCTGTTCAACCTAAAAACACAGGCCACTGCTATCAATTTTTAGTTTTGTTGAAAATTCTTTGAGTTCCTTCAACCTGCCACTGATTTAAGCCTCAAACTCTAGACACTTAAATGCCTTGATTGGTAATTAGATGGAAGTTCTACATTTCAAGGGATCCAGAGAATGAAAGATAAATGTACACAGACTTATTCTATTTATCCATCCCATCCATCCATCATTTATTTGATGTTATTGGTTCTTATTTCTCTGGCAATGCACAAGGGATACAGAGATAAATTAGCCATGGTCTTTGCCCTCAAAGAGCTCATCATTCAATGAAGAAAGAAAATAAGTAAACAGTCTAGTAGATTATACATTATTATAGAAATACAAAGGAAGAGTCTACCTTGGGTAGGGTAAAAAAAATGACCAGTCAGATTTTCTGGAGGGGACAGGTGTGTGCATTAAGGTTTTAGAGACATGTGTGCATGTGTGCACTTGTGTGTGTGTGTATGGTGGGTAATCTAAACTTACACTCTTAATTGAGGTTGCAGGGTAGATATAGATACAAAAAATTACATGTATGATGTAGTTATTTTCTGTTAAAGGTCAATCACCCGTTGAATCTTCAAAAGTGAGCTTAGACATGAGGCAGCAACCAGCTAAACATTCCTTCTGGGCTTAATGTTTGCATTTTTATCCTAAGAGCATTGGGAACCATGGAGGGACTTAAACAGGTTGCGTCCTGGCCATATTTGTTCCCAAGGAAGATCTCTGACAGTAGTGTGATGAGCAAAAAGGATGATGGATCACATGTGGGGAGATCTGTGGGAGACTATTGTAGAAATCTGGCCATGGCTATGCAGGGGAAGGAGAAAAGCGCCAGCCACACAGGGTTAGGGTTGGTGGAAGAGTTATTTTCAGTAGCTTACATCTAAAATTCCAGGTACTTGAAGCAGAGATTGAAGATCATGATTTTAGACCAGCCTGGGAAAAACTTTAGTGAGACTCCAGTTCAACTAACAAGTCAGGCACGATGGTACATGACTGTGGTTCCAGTTATATGAGAGCTATAGATAGGAGGATCATGGTCCAGGTTGGCCTGGGAAATCCACAAGACTCTGAAAAATAACTGAAGTAAAAAGGGTTGGATGTATGGTTCAAATACAGCAACTGCCTAGCAAACATGAGATCCTCTAGTACCAGCAAAAAATCCACACAAACAAAAACGAAAACAAGTTGGCTCATTTTCCAGCATTTCCTGTCCAAATAGCCTGCAACTATTTCCAGAAACTGGGCAAACCACTTCTGGAGACCCACTCTCCAGAAGGAAAATCATGTGAATTGGCATACACAGCCTTTGGCCTCCAAACTGCAAAAGGGCAGATGTTTGTAGAAGGTATGGTGTGGATGAGAACTGACATGCAAGCTGCAGTATGTACTCATGTGAGCCCAAGACAGAAAGGTGGGATGGACCATGGGCTGGGGACAGCTCTTCACATAATACATGTCTTGGCACAACACTCCAAAGAGTCAGATGATTTTTTCCCCCAATTTTGGGACTTGAACTCGGGGTCTAGGCACTGTCCCTGAGCTTCTTTTTGCCCAAGGCTAGTGCTCTACCATTTGAGCCACTTCCAGCTTTTTCTCAGCGGTTTATTGGAGATACAAGGGGAGAGGAATGGGCTTACTAGGTAATGATAGGATGTGCAGGAGAGCACACATTGAACACTAGAGGTGGATGAGAAGGTGTCTCAAAGACAGAGCAGGATCTGGAGTACTTGGTAAGTGGGTAGAAGGAGTGAAGAGTGGGTGGAGTGAGAGAAACAGACTCACATGTGCCTCCTATGATACATACTATTTTGGATTCCAGATTGAAGATATGGAAATCAGCCTGCCAAACATTCACTACTTTAACATAGACATGTCCAAAATGGGACTGATTAACAAGGAAGAGGTAAGAAAACCTCAAAAAACATTCCAAGCACATTTCTGCTTCATTCACTCAAAATCTCCTTGTAAACTTGCAATGATAATATCATTGCCCAATCTTAACAATGGCTGTGTTAGGAAAAATGTATAGTTGCAGTGATTAAAGATCTCATAGACTTAGGGTCTTTCAATGCCTGAGGCTGAAGTCCCACAGAAGTGGATGCACAATTGTAGAGGAGGTTGGAAGTTGCAGAAAGAATAAAGACAAGGAACCAAGTGTGCCCCAGAAACTAGCTTTGAGATCTTGGAAGAGGGCCACAGTAGGCCTTAGCTTTATTACTCTCCCATCGGGAGACAGAGTGGAGGAAGGAAAGGCTGGAGTCCTGAGTTGCAGAGGAGGCAACCTGGTCCCATGCACTGCTCATCAGTGTAAGCAAGCACTGTTCATTTGAGAAGAAAGAATGGTGCCTATCATATTCCCTTAATTAGAATGGAAAGCATTTTTACAATGAATTCTTGGTGTAGGGCAAGAGAGAGAGACCTGAGAGGAATCATATATATATATTAGATATAGATACAGATACATACATACATATATATGTACATATATTGAGAAAGAAAGAGAGAGAAAGAGAGAGAGAGCTCTCCACTAAAGGCAAAGTGAATGGGCCTCAAACAGAGAAAGGATTAGGTATCATGACCAGCATAATGCTTAGTTCAAGGCCCAGACAGATAGGAGGTTCTCTGGGCCTCATGAGCCTCAGACCTGAACTGATCACTTCCAGGACCTCACTGTGAGTTGAAATCACAGTTTTTCTTCGCTTTAAGGAAGTCAGAACCCACAGCCTGCCTGCTCCTAAATCTTACCTGGAGGCTTGCAGGTTGAAAGGCACTGCATAAAAGTCTGAGTGTCTGATCCAAATGCCTCAGGGATGGTTGATGCTACATGCAGACCATTGCCTGGGTATGTACAAAGTAAAGGCAACATGAGAAACAGGGAGTAGAGGCAGACTGACAATAATGGAGTGGAAAGGTAGATACATTTTTGAGTACAGCTGTCTAGAACCATTAGCATTGTCCTAATAGCTCTATGGAGCTCTTGAGGGCATCCGATGGCTGGATTATGGCATTGGCCAACGGTTGATATACAAAGCAAGTCATCAAGAAAAGGTTCAGTTGTATTCACTGCACTATTCAAAAAGCAGTGATATGTAATGCATTCCTCTAGAGGCATTTTATCCCAATGATCAAATATCTTAAAAAAACTCTTAATTTTCTGAAAAATGATCACAAGGAAAAGAAGGCATTCCCATGCTTGACGTACCTTCACATATTTTCCTGTGTAACAAGTTTTATCTTCATTGTTTCAGAGAAAGAAGAGGGCTTATTTAATGTCTGTGGTTTTGCTACAGGTCTTGCTGCCTTTGGACAATCCATACGGCAAAATTACTGGAACAGTCAAGAGGAAGATGGCCTCAAGGCTGTGAAAATATGGCCACCAATAGGATGCCATCATCAGCTGAAGAATTCCTTGTCATTTGGGATATGTAGGATAGATTGTGTTAGACATGGGAATTTCAATCGAGAGTATTGATCTTTAGTGTTCAGCAAACCATTTGGGAGGTTACCTTACTAGTAATTGGAACAGGTTTTGTGAACGTAGTTTACATTAAGAATGCTGAGCAGCATTAGAACAATGGGAAGTTAATATTTCTTTACTGAACACATAGTAGAACGTTAAAGTATTTCATCACTACACTGCTGCAGGATTGTTATCTTGAGCCAAGAGAAAATATTGTCAAATTTCCTTCAACAGTAAATCAATCCATCATAAATATTTCTCATCAGTGGTACTGTGACTTCCTATCTTAAGGAGGATTTCGAATTAATCCATTACGATAAAACATCATGGATCAATGAGGATAACACATAATTTTGAGAAGTTTTCAGAATCATTCACTTTACTGATGCTTCTGATAATGTGGAAAATATGGTAAAATCATATGAAAATATCACCATTTGTGGCCACAATTAAGCAGATATTTGGAATTTTCGAAAGTTCTTGGGGCTGGGAAGGTGGCTCAGTGGTAGAGTGCTTGCCTTGCATGCATGAGACTCTGGGTTCGATTCCTCAGCACCACATAAGCATAAAAAGTTGGAAGTGGCTCAAGCGGTGGAGTGTTAGCCCTGAGCTGAAGAGCTGATGGACAGTGCCCAGGCCCAGAGTTCAGGCCCCACAACCAGAAAAAAATAAAAAGGTATCATTAGCAATTCTATCTTGATAATACTTTTATGATCCTTATGTATTGATTTAGCAGTTTTATAGTCCTTGGAAAGTAGTACACATTGGGATGTTAAATGTGTATAAATTGTCTTAATTTAAATAGTACATTTTCTTTGGTGCAAAGAACCAATGTTACATGAATAGACAAATGGGTGAATATACATGTAGAAGACTAGAACATACATATATGAAACTTCAGCAATAATAATTTCTGAATGATAGGAGTATGACTGATTTTTATTTTTACCATGTACTTTTCTGAATCTTTCAAATATTGAACATTTACTGCTCTCATAATCAGATAAATAAATGTAATTGATTTAAAGATACATATTTGAGAGGTTGTCTTTATATCAACTGGCTAAGGTTTTATATATATATATATAACATATATATTGTATATACTTTATATGTTATATAATATACATACATTCATATCTCATTGGGCCTTTCTTATTTGATGTTCTCTTGTTTATGAAACACTTTTTTTTTGAGAAAAGAAATCCCTTTTTGAACAGACCTTACAATCTGGCCCATTCCACACACATGTGCGTTTTGCTTCTCCTGAACTCTCAGCACATTTGTTGCGATGGATTACAAATGAGCCAGTGGATGTTGCATCCCAAGTGTGCAGCAAGGGAAGCCTTTAGTCTGGCAAACGGTCAGGTACCACTCTCCTGTTCTTTAAGAGATGATTTCTCATATAAACTGCTGAAAACTGGCTTTCAGTTTCACCTGCTTTTGGCTCTACAATCCTGGTTGGCCTGAATTGTAAACATCTGTGAGGTTATTTGTACAAACACTTGGGAATTTTGCTTTAGAAGGCCATTGGGATAGTTCTCTCCCAGTTTCTGGGGAAGCAGAATTTCTCTGATCATACTTTCCCTCCATCCCTCCCCATCTGTCATCCCATAAATTCAGAGCAAGAGATATATTCTGAAAATATATCTTGTTTCTTTTTCTACATCATACTTGTGCTCATCCTATTCCTTACTTATTTTATTTTATTTTTTATTTTTTTGCCATTTCTGCGGCTTGAACTCCAGGGCTGTGTGCTCTCCCTGAGCTTCTTTTTACTCAAGACTAGCATTCTACCACTTGAGCCACAGCGTCATTTCCAGCTTTTTCTGAGTAGTTTACTGGGGGTAAGAGTCTCTCAGACTTTCCTGCCCAGGCTAGCTTTGAACCACAATCCTCAGTTCTCAGCCTCCTGAGTAGCTAGGATTACAGGCATGAGCCACCATTCTGTATTTTGTAAACTGATTTTTTTTCTTCCCTCTTAAGCTATTTACTTGTCATTGAGAATTTGTGTGTGTGTGTGTGTGTGCACGCACGCACACGTGTGCACAGTGCCAGTACTGGGACTTGAGCCCAGGACCTCGATTCTCTCCCTTAGCTTTTTCACTTAAAGTTACCACTGGAGCCAGAACTCTACTTCTGGGTTATTATTATTGTTGTTGTTATTATTATTTTGTTGATTGTGGGGCTTGAACTCAGGGCCTGGGTGCTATCCCTGAGCCTCTTCGTGCTCAAAACTAGTGCTGTACCACTTGAACCGCAGCACAGGTTTTGAGTGGTTAATTGGAGGTAAGAGTCTCACAGGGACTTTTCTTCCCACGGTGGCTTCAAATTTCAATCCTTGGAGCTCAGCATCCTGAGCAGTTAGAATTACAGACATGAGCCACCAGTGCTTGAATGAGTTCTTGCTATTTTTTGATAGTTAATAAGAGATAAGAGTCTGTTAGGTTTGTCTGCCTGGGCTTGCTTTGAGCTACAATCCTGAGGTCTTGGCCTCCTGAGGAGTTAGGATTTATAGGCATGAGCCATTGGCACCTGCAAGTTTTACCTGCAGAAAATTTAACTTTTTTAGAATCCTTTTTAAAGAAAAATTTTATATGCTGTCCAGAACGAATTTCCTGCCCTTCAGGTGGTGCTGGGAAGAGTTTGCCTTTGTGGAAGCCTTTGTTCAGCCTCGTTAACCTCTGCTTCCTCACCTGTACGTGGGAGAATGCCAAACTCAATTCCAAGAACATGCATTTCAAGCTTCCTAGCTTAACACATTCCTGCTCCCAAAGCCTAAACACAAACTCTGTATGTTTTAGTCTTTGTTCTCTTTTCTCTTAGATCTCAGTGCCTCTCATTTGTCCAAACTTACACTCAGAATTTCTTAGAGGGTTTTGAAGCCTTTTAAGGTTTTGTTGAGAATAGATGGCTATGAACCCTCTTCCCAGAAAAATATGTATTCATGTCTCTCCAGGTCCCTCAACCTCTACTGAAGAAAATGTTTACCCCATATCCTTAAAATCTAAAGGAGTCCAGTGGAAATTTGCCACACAGAAAATGCAGCAAAACTTAGAATTTAAGTATACTGCTCACCTGTGAAGACAAAGAGAAATGCATAGTTTTAGAACACAAGAGAAGAATCTTGGGTGTAGTCATTTCTTGAGGCTGCCATAACAAATTATTATAAACTTGGTAGCATAAAACAACAGAAATATATGTTCTAGAGGCCACACGTCCAACTCAAGGTCATGTTTGGCAGGGTTATGCTTTCTACTAAGACTCTAGAGGGGAGATTTTGTTCCCGTGTCCTTTATGGCTCGTGGCTCCAACATCCTTATCTCTTGCTCATATTTCTTCTCGTCCCATCTGACTCACAAGATCACTTACCATTGGATTCAGGCTCAGTCTGGACACTCAAAATCTTATTAATCTCAGGATAGTTAATGACATCTGAAAAGGAAATAACCTTTTTTTTCCCCTTACAAAGTCACATTTGCAGGTTCTGGCAAAAGACATGGACATTTGTGTTGGTTCTTGAGACCCAGAGCACTTAGTCCCTCATATGCTGGAAGTGCTGGCCTTCAGGTGGATTATAGCTGAGTCCCTGTGCAGGAATTGTCTTTAACTGAAGGAAGCTGTCTCTCCCAAGCTAATAGCTGTTCCCCAGAGCAGCTCATATTTAGCATCTAATCAACATGAGAGAGGCAAAGTTCTGATCTCCTTGCCTTCATTGAACAACTCTGTAGGGCCAATTCAGTCAAAGGACTTCTGATTGGCTGAGGGCCCTACCACAACTGTTCAGCTACTCCCTCAGCCCAAATCTGATTCTCTCACTCCCCACAGTGCTTCAGAGAATGCTTCTTGGTGACTTTCTTGTGTGAAAAATCTTAGGATCTCACTGTATTTTTCTTGGGAAACTGACCTATGATACTAGGATTAGTTCTAGGAAGGAGATTCTAAAGTGGGGTCTTGGAACCTGATCATCTCTGGCAAGCTTACAATGAACCCCTTGAATACGATATAAAATAATTGTTTATATTTTCTCCAGAGGTGAATTGGATTGGGATATTTGAGAAATCTAAAAGAACTAGCTATTATTAGGATCATGCCATTTGGATGCATAGTGCTGGGAACCACTAATGTATTAAAAAAAAAAAAAAGGACAATGAAAAGCCAGGGGTGATTAATTACCATTATAAAGCAAAGCATAAAAGCAAGACGGCCTCTTTGGAAGCCTGTAAAGAGACATTACATCTACATGGCTGCAAAGGCTTAGGATTGGGACCAGACTTTTATTATCAGAAGAACAGAGCACCAAGGAAAATTAAATTCTCAACCCTGACAAGCATTTCACACGAAGGTCAGAGTCCTAAGGGATGCTCTTTTTTAAAAAAAAATTATTTTATTTGTGAAGATACTGTACAGAGGGGTTACAATTACATGGGCAGGATAATGTGTACATTTCTTACCAAGCATTGCAGCCTCCTCCTTTTGTTTACCCTTCACATCCCTTCCCAGCCTCTAAGGGATGCTCTTGAAGTCATATATCCTCAGCTTTTCCTGAGTCCCCTGGGCTTGCAGATCTGGTTTATTCTTCTTTGGTAAGAGCTAACACACCCCTTACTTATGCATAGCTTTCTGCCTACAGTGAAACAAATGTTTATGATCTATCTCAACTTCCTAGTCATGAAACACGTAAATAGGTTAAACTTACATGGTAGACCATATTGGGCTTGTTTAAAGAGAGAAGGAGCCTTAAGCCAAAAGGCCCAGCGATTATATATTTTATCTGAAAGACTATGCAACAGTATGAATAGTAGCCATGAATATTTCAATTTAAAGAGGAAAGAAAGTAGCTTTTATTCACATGGGATGGGCAGTTACATACATTTGGGGTCTAGCTCCAGAAATGCATCAGCTCTCATGGCCTTTGTGTAGGACCTGTATCATTTGGACATCCCACCATATTGGTCTGTTACATTCATAACAACATGTGAATTGCACTAGATGACAAAGAAGTGACATGTGTACCCACAAAGGATTCACCCCATTAGTGAAACTTTTAGGAAACCAATGGTCTAAGAAAGGGATTGACAAAAATCTTCTCTGTTTTTGTAAATAAGCTGTTATTGATAGATATTCTAGTCCATCTGTTTATGTACTGTCTGTGGTTACTGTCAGCAGAGTTAAGTAGTTGCAACAAAGACTATTCGGTTCACAAAGTGTAAAATATTTACTTGCTTGTTCTTTATTTTTCTGACCCCTGATCTAGAACATTACAGATATCTCCTTCAATATAAAGAACACAGTATTGTCCCTCAAATGCAATACCTGGTAGTATTATTCAGGTTGCAGAAGAATCATATTCTATACTTTGGAATATTATTACTTATTGGCTGACAAGGAAGGCTTTCAGTTTTATGTCTGACCAAGAGCTGTAAAAGTCTCTACAGTAGATGCAGAGTGAGTACACTCTTCTTGTTTGAGACAATCAGTTGACTCGGTATAATTAGAAATGTCTCTGAATGGAGAATATGTTGTATAAGGCTTATGACAAGATTCAACAGGACAAGACATACTAGGCATCTAGTTCTAATTTTCCTGATTGTTGCTCTCTGTAACTGAGAAATATTTGCCATTTTGAGAAAGAGCTTCTGGTGTATTACAAGGACTCAGTAAAGACACGTTTGGCCATGAGATATCAACAGACTCCATGGCCTGAATTGCTCGTCGGGATCTGGGTTCTATCAAATCCACTAAGTGTTAGGATCTGGTGGACCCAACAGCAATCTATTGTAAGATGGAAACAAGAGACAAGGGATAGGTACAAGGAGGGGCTAGGTGACTCAAATGACTTAAATCCCCATGCTATCTAGCACTTCTCATACTTATAGCTATAAGGGGAGGGTGGGTGTTAGGATGACAGTAAAGGAGAAATGGTTTCAAAGACTAAAACTTTAGAAAATACACCAAAGCCTCTGTCACTGGCAATCTCAATGCTGGCATTTTGAACTCTGGAATAAAATAGCTATGGTAATAGGAGTAGGGGCCAGAAGTAAGGGTTCTGGCTTTTCATTACCAGTAACTATTGCTAGAAAGTACTCAAGCTTCCAGACAATATTGGGTAAGATCTTTATATGGCAATGATCTTCAAGAGGACTAGCCAGTTACTCGACAGTATGCTGAAAATATTGATCCACTACATATATTTTTGTCAGTCATGGGGCTTGAACTCAGGGCCTATACACTGTCCCTGAGCTCAAGGCTAGCCTAGTTTTAACACTCACTTTGAGCCACAGTGCCACTTCCTCTTCCCACCTCACCTCTTATGTTTTCAGTCCTGGGGATTGAACTTAGGGCATCATGTTTTCTATACAAGTTCTGTCACTTGAATCACCTGTCCCCCCAGCTCTACATCCCTTTTTCTCTGAAAGGGACAATGATTCATCTTGACTAAAATGAGTACAAATTCTGGATATGAGTTTGCCATTCTTGCCCACAGGGACTCAGCCAACACCATAAACAGCATTCCATATAACTCAGACAAGGCAGACCTGCTTTAAAGCACAGTGAGGGAGCATATATATCATCCATCTGTCCTATCCTTTACTGAACGATCTCAAAGCTGCTAACTCATTAGAGTGCTGGGGTGATGAAGTGCCAATCACGGGAGCAATGTTCTCTCTAAATACTTGGCACAAGTAGACAGACACAGGAGTCTGGTAACTAAAGGGTGGAAACAGAAATGGTCCCATTCTCAGTGACCTGGGAATTGTATGCCTCCCAATTCCCATCAACTCTAAGGTCCTGTCCCTAAGAGACACGTCCACCAGGGACATGGTAGGAGTAGTTTAAACTTAGAGCTGTAGGCTTATATAATCTTCAAACTTGAGAAGTCTCAAGAAAAACAGCTGCTCCTAGTACGGTGCAATGAGAACCATAATCAGAGCAAAATCTTAGAACATTCATGAAGGGGAAATGATGTTGTAGATAACTGAATAGCTCAAATCACTCAACCAATAGCTCAAATTATTGCATTCTTAGGAAATCATAGAAATTTCTGGCTGAAATAAATTTATACTTGTAGTAGGTGGGCATTAGTGGAAGCAGGAGACATGAAGAAATTTGCACAAGTCATTCAGAATCCAGGTCTTCTGCTCTCTCCCATACCAAAATTCCTTCCTCATCCACTGTGGATTCATAACTCCAAAGTTGTCCTTTTAACTATGTGTTGAGTAAGCTTGTGTTAATTTCCTCTGCATTTTGCACCCACACCATATCAAATACTGATGAAAAACCTACACACATTCTAGAGGCCAGAGGAAGTCACTTTAGCATTAAAATTCATTATGGAAATTCACCCAAATAGGTAATTAAGAAGACTGGTGGCAACCTAATTGGATCAAATTAATGAATGTAGCCACAGATTTTTTTTTACTTTATTTTCTATTATTATTTGCTGTTATTGACCCATACCATTCTTCATTAAAACAGTAAAGTATCACGAGTTTCCCTTTCATTAGTCTCCCACAACTATTTTGAATGCCATTGAATACTCATTTTTGAATAGGGACAGGGTGCATACAGAATTAATCAATGCCATTTCTCTAGGTCTTTGGAGACCAATACAAGCATAAGCATTTTTCACAGCATGTCACCTATTCTCAGTATGATGATTTTTTTAAAGGAGCTTAATGCAAATTTTCTTATTTGCTTTTTTAAATGCCTTATGAAGTTAAAATATCTAGACCTGGGGCTGGGAAGTTGGTTCAGTGGTAGAGTGCTTGTCTTGCATACATGGGGTCCTGGGTTCAATTCCTCAGCACCACATAAGCAGAAAACGCTGGAAGTGGTGCTGTAGCTCAAGTGGTAGGGCACTAGCCTTGAGCTGAAGAGCTCAAGGCCCAGAGTTCAGGCCCCACAACCAACATAAAAACAAAAAAACAAAACAAAACAAAACACAAAAAGCTAGACCTATTCAATAGCCCGGGACTTAGGAAAGTAATAGTTTTATTTTAAGCAGTATCAAAAAAGCAGTATCTGGGCCTCACATTTGTTCGTTCTGTGAATATACTAGGCTTGAGGTAGGGTGAGATCATAGTTTCTTACTGTTTAGTATTTTAAAGCAGCATTTGGTGTATTCTCCTCCAATTCCTCATCAACCTCATCAAACTTGCATTTCCCACAGTACCCATCCTCCTGTCCTTGTTTAGCTGGTTACCTGACTGCCTACAGATAGGCTACAGTTCTTAACCATGCTTGCACATAGGTATTTCCCAGTGACTAAGTCCTGTTAGATGTCAGTGGAGGTACTGTACTACAATTTCTCATAACCTCTTCTTCTTCTTGGCTGCAATAAAATTGTGATGTCTGAAGCCCAAGCAGTCATCATGGGCCACCTAGGAAGCCACGTGTTAAGGTTAATGGAGCAACTTCTGGGATAAAGACTGGGACCTAGCCATTATGTAGCAATGGTACCAGCAGGAGATTGCCTACTTCCGTCCTCTTTCTTCAATAAGGAAACTATATCTGTGCAAATCACTGTTACTTTCCTTGTCAACTGAAATCAGTCTTAAAAGAGACAACTGAGCTACAGTTTCCTAACTCAGATTTACTGTATTTAAAAAACATATTTTGGTTTTCAAAGATAAGTTTTTAAAAAATAGATTGTGAAATACATCATTGTTTTAATTAGTTTTTCCATAGCTGTGACCAAAATACCCAAGAAAACACCTTTAAAAAGGTAAGCTTTATTTTGGCTCAGAGTTTCAGAGTGTTAATCTGTGATTGGCTGGCTCTATTACCTTTGGCTTAAAGTGAAGCTAAGTGTAATGCTGTCTGGAACATGTGGAGGAGGATGCTCTTCCCCTCATGGCAGACAAGAAGCACAGAGAGAAAGGACTGGGGCCCAGGTATCACCTTCAAAAGCATTCTTTCAATCACCTACTTCCTCTGTCTAGACCCTACCTCTTTAAGATTTTCATGACCTCTTCAAATAGTACCACTATCTGTGGACCAAGCATTCAGCACAGGATATTTCATATTCAAACCATAACCTCCAATAATTTCTATACTGGTTATAGATCTAAAATGATATTTTGGATAGATATGCATCTTACTAGTCATCTTACTAAAAGGATTTCTCCCAGTCTTCTTTCCAATTTTTTTTAATGCAACTACTAGAAAACTTGAAATTATGTATGTGGCTTTCCATCCTACTTTTTTTTTTTTAAACAGTATTAGGCTAGCACTGCCTGGCTTAGAGAATCAAATCAGGACCTGAAGGATAGCAGAGCCATACAATTTACCCAGGTCCCATGTCAAGTAAATGAATTCAAGGTCACATCTACCTAGCATAATCCAAGTATGCGTGGTCTGAGTATCTCACCTACATTGGATTCAGATGTGCCGGACCACATACCACTCTAAATATCATCACTAATTCTTTTTTTTTTTTTTGAGTCTGGTTGTGGGGCCTGAACTCTGGGCCT
>NW_012267255.1:6256506-6261914 GCF_000151885.1 Dipodomys ordii | reverse complement strand
CTCTGGGCCTGGGCGCTGTCCCTCAGCTCTTCAGCTCAAGGCTAGCACTCTACCACTTGAGCCACAGCGCCACTTCCGGCTTTTTTCTTTCTGCTTATGTGGTGCTGAGGAATTGAACCCAGGCCTCAGGCATGCAAGGCAAGCGCTCTACCACTGAGTCACCTTCCCAGCCCAATCATCACTAATTCTTAACAGAAACTCAAGGCTATAGGGAGTTTCCCTGGCTTTTCTTCTAAAGATCTTATAATCTGGTAAGTTTTATAGTCTTTTCAAGTCAATTATTCCCCAGAATATAGTGGAAAAAAACTATGAAACACAATGAATGGCTCTGCCAACTTTGATCAGAAAACAGAAGTTTAACAGGACACTTTGCAACATCAATATCTAAAAAATGTCAGCATGGGAGGATCTGGGGAAAACTTGCCTTATTGGCTTTGCTTTTCTGAAAGTTTAAGGTATCTAACCCCTGTGATTAAGAATATCCTGTGGGAGGTGGTTTATGATAAGAGAAACCATCTTTCTGCACATTTGTGGTTGCTTATAGTTCTGGCTACCTAGGCAAAACTTCTTGCAAAGTTAATGAGTTCAGTATTGTTTACACCTTTACTCACTGACCTTACCCCCACCTCTGCTATCATAAAGGTGGTTTTATTCTATGGAAGAGGGGAATATTTCTCTTTGGAGATGAGCTAGTCCCCCAGCTTTCCTGATTACTCCTTAAGTAAAAGGCTAGACAGAGATTCTCTGACTTGCCAGGTTGGGGGTAGCCAACGACTTTTCTAGCTCTAATTGAAGAACCCTCCATCTTCGGGCACAGTGCCAAACTACACACAGCTTTCCAAGTGATTCTAAGATGTGCAAAAGGCACAATTATCTAATGAACTTGGATGCGATCATTTTAATCTTTCTATATCATACTGCTGCAATTGGCTAGAAATGGTAGCCAGACTACTTAATTGCCTATGGAGTTACAACATGAGCCTAACAAGCTGTTCATTAATGCACCCCATGTGCTCCCTTCACCTTTCTATGGACTGTGTTCCTGGTTTAGCAGCAGAATTAAACAAGTTTTCTCATGAGGGACATATCTGTCCTATAGCACTCAGCACTTTGAACATTTAACTTCATCCTCCAAATCATTACAGAGAACACTTAATGGCTCCAGGCCCAGACCTGACCCCTGCAGATTCCATTTGCAAGGATCATCAAAGGCAGATGAATCACCATCAGTAATTTTTTGTACTTGGCTTTCAAGTGTGGGAGTAGTTGGGCTACTGTAGGTCACCACATTTTTACAAATTAAATTCTCCCAAGTATATATTTTACTAATATGATCAACAGATAATGCACCACTGACAGCATATGCTAATCTTAGACAGACAAAAATCTATACCCATGTAGCATAAGTATGGGGGACAAAAATGAAGACACTGCCAGCAAATGGTCTTCCTCTTTCCATACTAGTGTCCAATAAACGTTGAAAATGTTGCTTAAATCTGCTGCATATTTCAATGCAATACTCCAACTTGTTTCTCTTCAACTAATCTATTTGCAGTCTCCAGTTCCTGAATTACCATGCTCCACAAAGGCTCTCTGTGAGAGTTTTTGCTTTGGATATCCAGATTCTATGAGGTGGGATGTCTAAAACTCAAATGCTTTAAAGTTCTGACAATTGTTGTGAAGGTGTGAAGGGCTGGATGGAAGATATTAGCAAATTGGTACTTTTAACCTTACTGGAAATGCGCCAGTGTGGTTTAAATAACACACATATTTGGCCAAATAGAAAATATTGGTTTAGATTCCAGTGAAAAGTACCCGTTTGTAATTTGTTTTTTAAGTCAACTAGTGAAATCTCATTTGTAGCTCTGACTCCAAGGTTTGAGTGTGGTAAGGGAAGTGATGAAATGGAGGTACTTTCTCAAATATTTTCTGATATTTTGTCTGTCTTTTAGGCTGAATATAGTTAAGTCTAACATTAATCAGTGCTTACATGAACCTTTACCATCAAATATATTGACATCAATCTGGGCATATTCTTTCCCACTCATACCTGTGAAATGCTTCCTTACACTGCATGTGTATTTGCTACCTGCTGCAGACCAAGATCACATTAACAGAAATCCAGTGTGATAGGAAAAGGAATCAGACATCTCCAGTCTCAAATGCCATCTGGAGACAAAGGCTCTATCTACCTGCCAAATGCCAAGCCTCTCTGTGGCATGGTTTGGAAGTACCTTCAGTCATTGCCAGGGTGCTTAGACTTGCCAGCTTTGCCTTTCATTCTATGTGTAAGAAAGGCTTTTTATTTTTGTTAAAGAAAGGCTTTAACTTGCCAATTTTGCCTGAAACCTGTGGTCAGTTGATAAGGAATAATTTTTATGCTTTTCTGTGTATTTTCAGTTTCCCATATTTTTTCCGTCCTGAAAAAAAATAGATATCTAGCTCTGAAAGTTACTTGAGTTAGTATATCCAAAGTTCAACATGGAGAAAAACACAGGTTAAAAACTGTGATGTCATTTGCTGGGAGTTTCCAGGGACTTATGGTAATGGTAATTACAAGTTGTCCCTAAATACCTTTTTCCCTTTTTTATGGTGTTAAAAGGGAACACTGAGACCAGTTAAATTTAAATTTAGCTAGTTAAAGTTTACTCAAGCAAGAAAAAGGTTCTAGAACTCAGCAAACATTGCAGATCAAAGATGGTTTTGAATAGCCCCTTACAATGTGGTGAGCTATTTTTATTAGCAGAAAGACAGGAAACAACATACAGAGATCACCCAATTGTTCCAGTGTGGCGTTTGCCCTATTTGGGCATCATTTGGCAACCTTCATTTTGGGATTAGCTGATGGGTCAGCTGCTAAGATTGGCTGCAGCTCTGTTGCTTAGTGACAAAGGTAGAAGCTTTGGTTAGGTTACAGCTTGCTATATACAGTGACCCCCCGGGAATCAGATTTTATCACTCATAGATTGAGGTTGAATTAGGCCAAATTTGTTTCAGTTTAACAACAGAATAAGACTTGGAGTTCTAGGTAGGTTCGTGATTTCCAAGTAAGAGGAGAAGTATTTCAAGCTTCTTTGGAAGCTTCTATTTGGCAATGAGATTGAATTCTGGACTGCAAAATATTGGAAGAAGGGTAGGATGCACAATCACTTGAAAGTTTCCTTAAATTAAGAGCTGTTCCCTTACCCTTTTCTTCTCCTTGTTGGTTAGAACTCACATGACAATCACAATTGCTGAAGCAGCCATTTGGGGTTATGAACTGTCATTGGGAATAGATGTTATGAAGGAAGGAGTGAAGGATTTAGGAGGAGCTTGCGTCTCTGATATCATGGAGGGCCATGCCGTTTCTTGTCCTCCTGTCTGAACATTTATATAACAGAGTAGTAGGTATGTCTTGTTTATATTACCTAATGGGGATGAAAGACACACAGTTTCTATTACCTCTAGCGAAACCTGTGCCAATCCAAGATAAAAAGACATCTGGTGGAGGCACAGAAGCAGGGGTGGAACATTTCGTATTTGACTTAGAGGTCAAACATTGGCATCATTTTATGGTGGCAAAACTCCTTTCAAAGAGGTTGAATGAATTCTTCAGCTTACCTTTGGTCTCAGCCACTTCTCATGCCACAATGCCCCCCTTTTTGTATTGTAGGCACTGCCCAGGAAGACTGGGGGAACTGGTGTTAAGAACAGCTCGCTTTGCCAATTATACTGCAAATCAAAGAATGACTTTAGTTCCATACACCTAAATTCTGATTGAAGTAATATGGAATTTTTGAGCCTTCCTGGTTATTTGTTCCATTTCCAGTGTCCTCTCACTCTCATCTTTAGATGTCTGTTCTATACAGAAAGGATCTCTTCAGTTAATGAATTCAGCACTCTTTAAAACAAGGACTTGAAGAGGACAAGGGAAACTCAGTGAGTGTATCATGTATCTGCAATATTGTTTATATTTTGCCTTCCTGTCTTTTATATTTTTGCAGTGCTGCAATTAAAACCCAGGGCTTGTACATGTTGCTAGGACGTGTTCTACCACTACACACAATATCTAGCTCCTAATTTTGTTGTTGTTGCCCATGAGATTTGAACTGGGGACCTGGGCGCTATCCCTGAGCTTTTGGCTCAGGCTAGCTCTCTACCACTTGGAGCCACTACTTCCAGTTTTCTGGTGGTTAATTGGAGATAAGAGTCTCACAGACTTTCCTGCCTGGGCTGGCTTTGAACTGGGATCCTCAGATCTCAGCCTCCTGAGTAGCTAGGATTACACAGGCATGAGCCACCAGTGCCTAGTTTCCTGGGTTCTTTTTTGTTTGTTTGTGACAGGGTCTCACAAGGCTGGCTTTGAACTCAGGATCCTCCTGTCTCCATTTCCCAAGTGTAGGGATTACAGTGGTGTATCACTGTGCCCAACCTTTGCAAAGTTTTATATGTGGGAATATAAGCTTTTCTCTGGAGGGAAGGCCCATTGCTTTCATCCGAATTTAAAATAATTATAAATTATGATCCTGATAGGTTAAAAATATCTTCAGCTAAAAATACCTAAAGTTGGTTTCTAGGTGGGATTAAAAAGAATGAGTTCTACTTAGGTGAATCAATTTATAAAAAGGCCACTTCATATATAAATCTATACAATTTCTACAACGTGTATGATATTGTGTGTGTGTGTGTGCGCGCATGCGCGCGCGCACGCGCACATATGTGCATGATAGGTATTGTGGCTTGAACTCAGGGCCTCAAGCACTTACTTTGCATTTTTGCTTAAAGATGGCAATCTATCAGTTGAACCATAAGTCTACTTCCAGTACTCTGTTGGTTAACGGGAGCTAACAGTCTCACAGATTTGTTTGCCTGTGCTGGCTTCAAACTGTGTTCTTTAAGATCTCAGCCTTCTGAGTAGCTAGGATTACAGGATTACAGGCATAAGTTACCAGTGCCAGACAAAGTTTCTTTCTTTCTTTTTTTTTGGTTGGTCATGGGGTTTGAACTCTGGGCCTGGACACTGTCCCTCAGCTCTTCAACTCAAGGCAAGTGCTCTACCACTTGTGCCACAACACCACTTCCAGTTTTCTGAGTGGTTTATTGGAGATCAATCTCGAGTAGTTTCTTGCCTCGGCTGGCTTTGAACCTCGATCTCAGATCTCTGTCTCCTGAGTAGCTAGGATTACAGGCGTGAGCTAGCAACGCCCAGCCAAAGTTTCTTTCTACTGGGTGTGAATTCCCTTTTTCCACTAACAGCTGGTGTTCTACTACTTGAGCTGTATCTCAACTTCTAATAGGTGGGTTTTGCTGGTTAATTGTAGATAAGAATCTCTTGGCTTTAAATGGATCAAAGACCTTGAAGTCAAAGCAGACACTCTGAAAACATTACAGGATGGAATAGGAGAAACCCTAGGTCTCCTTGGCTCAGG
>NW_012267255.1:6245850-6255400 GCF_000151885.1 Dipodomys ordii | reverse complement strand
GGGGGGGAAGGAGAAGGATTGGGATTGGGGGGAAGGGGGGAGGCTGGGAAGGGATGTGAAGGGTAAACAAAAGGAGGAGGCTGCAATGCTTGGTAAGAAATGTACGCATTATCCTGCCCATGTAATTGTAACCCCTCTGTACAGTATGTCCACAAATAAAATTTAAAGAAAAAAAAAAAGAATCTCTTGGCTTTGTCTGCCTAGGCTAGCTTCCAACCTAACTTTTCAGATCTCAGCCTCCTGATGGATGAGCATTATAGACCAGTGCCCTATGCCCATAGGTTTTTGTTAAAGGCTGAATTTTCTCTGTGCTGTCAGGGAGGCCTTAACTTTTAACTCTTGAAAGAGCAGCCAAACAGAAGAAATCAAAGATGTACTGAGAATAAACTGAAGCAATGCTTTATTGCAACCACAAAGCACCAATTCAACAAGGTGTTGACTCACAGAGATTGAACAAATGTCTCTTTGAACAGAGATGTAGCAAGCCCACTTTTTCAAGTTCTTAAAAACAAGCATTCAAATCAGGAATCAAACGAAGTATAGGACAATTAAAAAAATATTACAGCATCATGAAGAAATATATATAAAAATATTCTGTGCTAGTAACAAGACTTATTGAACTATGACTCTTAATATCTTCTGAAACAATTATAAATATAAACCATAAAGTTAAAAAATGCTTTCTTCAGAAACAAAGAACCAGTGTGAGCAAATCTATGCAGAAAATATTACCCCTGTGACAGTAAGCTGAAACCAGAATGGATTTTTCTAGCACACAATGAAGTTTCCCTTTCCAGAGCTATAGTTCTGCTCTGGGAGGGGCCACAATGCATGTTTATTTTCCACATTGCAGCATATCCCAGTGAAACCTTAATAAGGTCAAGTGGAGAACCCTCTATAAACAAGGGCGTCAGCAATTCCATCAAGGAACACAAGCTCCAGGGAGCAGAGGACTTCTAGGGAGACAACAATCCCTTTCTCTTTTCTCTCCCTCCCCAAGTTGGCTTGGTTTTACTCTAAGTTTCTAATCCAGAGATACTCATTCCACTAAATTCTCTTTTTTAAAAGGAGTTTTTGGAAAGCAATCTATAAAGAAATAAAGGAAATTCTTATGATTTCAAAGCCCTTATGGGGAGGGGCATCAGTAGCATCAAAGATGACTCTATGAGACAAATTCCACAAGGAAAACTACCTTGTGTGTTTGTCTTTGTTCCTCCTGGCTGAATTCAGGTCAGCCGATGGATTGCCTGGTCTATCCAATAGGATAACATTTTGTTTGATTGAAATTCTTTACATATACACATGTATGTATTCTGTTTACAAAGTTTCATCACATGAAACTAAATTATGTCATTGATGTATTTTTTTTTGAGGCCTGAAACCCCAATTTGACTGTACTATGAAGAGTTGTTCTTTAAATGCTTTGTCTGCAGAGGTTTTACATGATACTCGTAGATTTTCAGAGCAGGTCCCAATTTTAACTGAAGTCCTGTTAACACATCATTCCTCGTCATCAATAGCAGGGATTTTCCATCAATTTCCTGGAATGGAAAGAGAGGGTAAAGCCAGCATGTAAGTCTAAAAGCTCAAGGATAATGAAGAAAACAGAAGTGCAAAGGGAAAAATAATCATACAAGTTAGAGCCTAGCTAAAAAATGTTGCTTTATTGGCAGTTGCAGAATGGATTGTTTACTTTTTCTTTCAATACTGGGAATTGAACTCAGGGACTAGCTAGGCAGAGGCTCTATAACTCGAGTCACTCGGCCATTCCTTTCAAAGCTGGTTATTTCTGACGTAGGGTCTCTATGCTGTGGCTTGTCTGAGTGGCAATCCTGGTCTGGGTGCTTCCCCACATAGCTGGCAATGACAGACACTGAGTCCCACACCCAGGTGGTATACACTGACAACTTTTTATCCAGGCTGGCCTCTAGCCATGATTCCCCCATCTCTACCTCCTAAGTAGCTATGATTACAGACTTAGTCAGGGCACCTGGCTTGGAATCTTCCATTTTTCTCTTCCATCTTTTAACTTGTATTTTAGGCTAAACACAATCCACAGCTGATCTTGTTTTCAAGATCATATCACAAACACATGTAAAAAAAATAAACCAACCTTATGGACAAGTTTACTGAACGTAACCTTAAGGATCAAAGGCGCTGCTTTCAAGAGCATATGAAATTTAATGTAGAACTTTCTATGTATTTAATTTCTAGAACAATTCTAGAAATCAGGATTGAAAGATAATTACATTGCAGGCAAACTAACAGTCAAGCAAGAAGTTAACCTGCCCGAGATCAGGACTTTACAAAAGAGTGGCTGGAGTGAACTCACCTTTCTTCAGCTAAAGCTAATGTCCTTTTCCTTTCTTTGTTTTTACAGTACTAGAGTTTCAAGTCAAGAGCCTGCACTTTCTAGGCAAGTGCTCTACCACTTAATCCATGTCCCCGGGTCCTTTGTATTTTATTTTTCAGATTGTCTCATTTTTTGCCTGGGGCCAGACTCAGACTGTGAACCTCCTATATAGTAGGAATATAGGTAGGAGCCTTGGGAATAGCTGGGATTACAGATATTAACACACCATCATACCCTGGTGTGGTGTCCTTTTCATAATCTCTGCTTCTCTTCACATAAGAATTAGCTACATGTTGTGTAGATGGTCTTCTGGGTCTAGAGTGTTACATTTCTAGAAGTTTTCTCAATTGTGGGCTGAGAAGTTGGCTCAGTGGTAGAGCGCTTGCCTTGCATGCCTGAGGTCCTGGGTTCAATTCCTCAGCACCACATAAGCAAAAAAGAAAAAAAGCCGGAAGTGGCTCTGTGGCTCAAGTGGTAGAGTGCTAGCCTTGAGCTGAAGAGCTGAGGGACAGTGCCCAGGCCCAGAGTTCAGGCCCCACGACCGGACCAAAAAAAAAAAGAAGTTTTCTCAATGGTAACAATGGGTATTAGTTAAATGACTCACTCTGTGGGACACTCTTACCTAAGATTAAAATCAGCATCTTCAGGCTGAGGTCTTTATCACTCTCCCTCTCCCAATGAACCCACAAAAATCAAATAGTTGGTAAGGCCCTATGAGCCTCAAAGCTCTTTCCAGTCCAGCTCAGATTCCTTTCTGCATATCTGCAGCATGGCTAGATTTACTTACAGAGCTTAGGGGTGAACTGAAAAGACGGTCTCACAAAAGAAATGCCTCAAGTACATAAAGCAATTTGAAAGTTCTGCAAAAAAAACACTGAAAATACTGAGTGACATTCTATTCTATTCTATTCTTAAGAGTACCAGGATTTGAATGCTGGATTTTTCAGCTTCTTGCTTAGCTTGATCCATGCATTCAGCACAACATTTTGTTAGTTATTTTGGAAGTGGAGTCTCCATGGGCTTTTCAATCCATCTGGCCACAATCCATGATCCTTTAGATTTTACCCTCCTGAATAACTAGGTTTACCGGGCACAAGCACCCAGCCTATTTTTGTTATTTATTTTAGAGTTTAAGAACCTGAGCTGGTTCTTAGGAGACTTGGGTTAAGAGATGGGCAAACAGTACTTGACATTTTTGTTTATTATGTTACCCACATAGCTGGACTGATAGACAAAGGAGGAAGGGAGCATATGACTCCCTTTGAAGTCCCCAGGGAGGTCATTCCTCTACCTCTCCCTTGTACTACGCTAGGCTAGGGGGAAAATGTGTACTGAATGCCTGAGAGTGTGAGAGAAATAGCGCCAGGTTAGGGGGCTCAAGAAAGCCCACTTCACAACCTCAGGTAAACCCTTTCCTCCTCTCTCCTCACTTGGTAACATGGGTTATCTGAAATGATTCCATAAAAAACCACTCTCATCCACACTCCCTGAACCTCTTATAACATGATCCCTTCCACTTCTCTCCACACGACGGTGGTCCTCGTCTCACTTGTCAGCTGCCTAAAAGGCAGTAGAAAAAGAGTAGAACGAGGGTTACTTTTAACTGGTCTATTGTCCTTTTGAGGTTTGAAAGCATATTTGGTCAGCTACTAGAAGAGAAAGTGTTTTACATGAATTTGTGGAGAGACAACTATTCAAAACTAGAGTACATAAAAGGCAATTGGTTTTTAGGGCAAGAGAAGAAAATTATGGAAAGACACAGGAATTTGCCCATTAGTGAAGCTTATAAATCAGAGATTGAAAGGAGTTTATGGCAGGGGGAAACCATGAGAACAAAGCTGAGGACATTGAGAAGGCACAGAATCTGATGCTGGACCTGCACATGGAGCCACTGTTGGCTAACACATTAGCCCTCTACATGTCGAAAACAGATGTCAGGAGGAGAGGACACCATTTTCATTGCTCTATGAGAAAACATTCTTGACTTTTACTAACTGAAAGCCAACTTAAGAAAACTACAATTTTGCTGGCAAAATATCCTTCAACTCAGCATTTCTGTCAAAAGCCAACTATGTCTGCAAAAATGCTGACATGTGAATGTTAAGTAAGACAAAATAGAAAATCATGTCTTATGTTCTGATTTGATTTTCCCTTTTGTCCAGTAAGATACACTTAAGTTCACCTCAAGAGTGGATAGAAGAAGGTCTTCATTATGGAAACATTGAGATGAATATGCTTACTTCTGTGAGATAGTGATTTTCTCCTTAAACCATAACCATAGCTGCTCAGGAGAAGGAAGGGTGGCACATAGCAGTCTGAATCTTATCTTCTGTGTGACCCTGGTAAGGGACTTGAGTTCCTGGAACCTTAGTTTACTTAATTGTACACCATAAACGAACTCCCAAAGGTCCCTGTAGATTAGAAATGATTGATGGAAAGCATCAAGCACAGAGCCTGACACTCAGAAGGCTCCCAGTGACTACTAAGTGAAAATTGATGGGCTTTGAAAGAAATAGGGTGTCTTCTGAATCTAAATCCACCCTCTGTTTCGTTTCTGCCTGAGGGATTTGGATATATTCCTGATCATAATTCAAAAATTTATCCAGATTAAGATGTTCAAAAACTACAGAAAACAATTGCCTTTCAAACTGCACACCTAGGAAACTTCTTTGGTAAAGAAAGCTAGTAATTTGATAATATAGCTTCTACAAAAGATTATAATTGCAAATGAAATCCAAATTTTGTTAATCAGTATGATATATACTTGAATGAGCTTGGACTGAAACAGGAATACAGAAGCTCTAGGTCTGAATTTACCAGTAACTTTCCATTAGAAACTACTCATCCAGATCCCAGTCTGCTTGCTAATATAAATCTAAGGGGTAAAGTGTGACCAACTCCAGCTCAGCCAAACAAACCAACATCCTAAGATTTAGCAAATATATCAGGATTGAAGCCAAAGCCAAAGATAATTTCTGTGCTAACAGAGGAACCATTTGTTAGCTTTATGTAAAAGTAACCTTCAAGTTCCCATTGAGCCATAAAATTACAACTGTGTGAAAGACTAAGTTCTGGCAAGTACTCAAGCATTGAATTAAGGTTTAGCGATGATTGGTCTAAATTTCCAATAGTACAAGACCCTAGAGATATAAAAATAAATGAGTAAGATCTTTAGATGTTAGAGTTCAGTGGATAAGAACATGCTTTAGAGTATGACACTATTTTACTGCTTATTAAGTGGGGCCTGTGGCATGTTACTTAATCTTGTTAAGCCTCATTTCCTTATCTAGATGATGGGAGAAAGCAGCTACCGGATTTCATTGCTGAAAGGGTTTTAGAGATAACACGTGTTGCAAGTAGAATTCCAGGCATCACTTAAACACTCAACAAATGCTGTTTTCAAAGCCATGTAAAAATGTAACACATTTATTTTTCACTCTTCCTCTCTGTCAGCATTAATCTATGCCTAAATAGCTATTTGAACTGAACCTCATTGTGATTTGGGCCACAGGAAGCACATGGGAAGAAAGATGAGACATGAAGAGAAAGAGCAGAAAGAGACTTGAGAAAAAAGAATAACCATTAAGGAAGAGACCACTGAGCAATAGCAAGATAGAGCAGAAAATATGAAGAAATTATTTATGATCTCTATGTTGCTTTGTATGTCCCTCTCCCATGGTCCCTGCTTTCACTGTATTTGATGTTGGTATAATTTGTGGAGGGGAAGGGAAAAAACAAATCATTTAACTAGGGATACAGGTGGACTCATTGCAACAATGAGATGTACAAGTCGTTATGTCGAAAAATGAACTTTACAACTTTGGTGGGAGGGGGAGGATCAGGTGGGGGGGTTGTAGGGGGAATATGGGAAGGGATGGGAAGGGGAAACAAAGATGAGGCAACAATGCTTGATAAGAAATGTACTCATTATCTTGTAATTGTAACTCCTCTGTATGGTATTCTCACAATTAAAAAAAAATATGATGAAGTCAGTGGGGTTTGTGATGGAAGGCTGGCTCCAAAGGCCCTAGCAGTGCTGATAGTCTTAACTATTCTAAGACTGGGTAGGAAACAGAAGGCCATCTGAAGACGTGGAAGAGACATTGTGTGAACACTTGGCCTATTACTGCCCCCGCACCTCCTGCCCACCCAGTGAAAGTGTGAGGTTTAGACTAAGATGACCTCTGTCCAGCCCACTTCAACACTCTCACAATTGAATTCTATGATCAGCACCAGGGCAGAAAAGCCTCAGCTGGATGCTGGTGGCTCATGCCTATAAGCCTAGCTACTCAGGAGTCTGAGAATCAAGGATAAAGGTTCAAACCCAACATGGGGAGAAGAGGCTCCATCTCCAAAATAACAAGCAAAAAGTTGGGCCAGAGGCTTGGGTGGTAGAGTGCAAGCCAAATAAGCGCATGACCCTGAGTTCAAACTCTGATGGGGGGTGGGGGAGGGGGGCGGGCGGGGACATGACACCAGTCCATACCCTTGCTAAAGAACATAGAGGCAACTCCTTACCACCGTGATGGAGGAATATGACGAAATATTCTGTCTTTTCCCACTGTAGCTTTTCCTCTCACATTTTCTAGAACTTGCTTTGTAACAACTCTTTTGCCATTTACTAGCTGGCAACAAGTGGTAATCTGTGGAAAGTTTCTCATTCCTCTGCTTACAAATGGCACACATGTCTCCGTGGTAAGGGGACTTGCTCTGGAACTTGAGGATACAAAGGTGGAAAACCCTGTATCTAATATGGAGATCACATCGAAGAAGGGGGAGTGGAATGTCCTGGGCCAACTCATGTGGCCAGTGGGAAAGCAGTCTCTTGTGAAGAGGTCTTCATCTTCCAAGTCATACCGGTAGAACCTGTGTGGCCGCTCAAAGCACACTTCCTCCTCCCAGTGGCTTTTGCCTCTGCCACCACCTCTGCTTTCCCTCCTGGTGTAGTAGCTCTCTCGGGACCTGTCATAGTCCTCCCGTCTGCTGGCATCTGACAAGACCTGATAGGCTTCTACTACTTGTTTGAATTTCTCCTCTGCTGCCTGTTTGTTCTCTGGGTTCTTGTCTGGGTGGATTTGTAGAGCCAATAGGTGATAAGCTTTCTTGATTTCGGAAAAGGAAGCATTTTGAGGCACCCCTAGCACCTTGTAGTAATTCACCATCATTCTTCACACGACCTTTCCTCACCAAGACACAGGATATATTGCCTTTGAAAAGGAAGATGGTGAACGATTCAATTTACACCTCTGAATCTTATCACATGGCTCTTGGGGTGATCTCTTCTAGGGGAGAAATTCCTCTTCACTGCATGAGTCCTTCACATACCCTGCCCAGACCCCCTTCCCTCTAACCCCACTGTGGGCAGAGTGACTATGACCTCAACATTCCAAACCTGTGACTCTTAGCTGATGCTGTGTCTGCTTTGCTTTTCCTATTGAGAAATATGGGGAGCATATCCGTATTGGAGAAGCTTTATTAAATAAACAAACTCTCATATAATAAGCAAAAACCTGCATGGCTTGTTAGCAGGGAGAAACCATTTGTGTGGCTCAAGTCTTCATCTGACTTTTTAGAACAACAATCACAAGCCAGACTGTGAGTCTTGTTTTTACATCAGACCTGGCATCCATTTAGACTGTGGTCAGAGCCCATGTTCTCCGTGACTTTGTGGGTATGGCACTGTGTTATGGTGGGTGATGAAGGGCTATATTATCCTTTTAAAATCTTATACACATTTCTGGTAGAGAAAAGAAGATAAACTCATTTCATCCAATGAGGAAATGGAGTCATAGAGACTAATCTAGATAGATTTTTTTTTTTTAAGGATAGATGTAAGAAATGGGATCAGATGTGAGACTTTCCATGTATTGTCAGATAAGGCTTCTTCAGTTGATGATGTTAGCTTTTTTGAAATTTATCTCTACCCCTAAAGATTAAAGTAAGCAGCTGCAGCAACAAATGCTATTTATTTGTTTATTATTTATTTATTTTCTGGTCCTGGGCCCTGAACTCAGAACCTATGGGTTATCCCTGAACCTCTTTTGCTCGACTATTGCTCTATCACTTGAGCCACAGCTTTACTTCTTGCATTTTTAAATTCTTTTTTATTAATAAGTTTTTTATTGTGAAAATACTGTACAGAGGTGTTATAATTACATGAGCAAGGTAATGAGTACATTTCTTTTTTTATGATATTTGAACTAAGTATTAAACTAAATATTTGGACTTTTCTTGAACAAATTGAATCATTATGTATATATGCCTGGAAATACATTTAATTTTTTTGTTATGGTGAAATGCATATAGCATGAATTACACCATCTTAACAATTTCTAGCTATACAGTAGCTTTAAGTATGTTTACCATGTTATATAATTACCACCATCATTTTCAAATACCATCAGAAGTTTATACTCATTAATCAATAATTCTTCCCTTTCCCCAGCTCCTGGCAACCTCTAATCTACCGTATATTTCTGAATTTGCCTACTTTAAATATTTCCTATAAGTGGCATTGTATAATATGTGTCTGGCTCATTTCAAAGTTCATCCCCACTGTAGAATATATCAGAACTTCATTTCCTTCTACAGATGAATAACATTCCACTTTATGTATACACCAGCTTTGTTTATCTATTTATTTGTTCATGGATACATGGGTTGTTTCCAACTTTGGTTATTGTGAATAATGTTGCAACATGAGTTTTCACAAGTACATGTATTGGTACCCCTTTTTTCAATGATTTGGGGGTAGAATAGCTGATTCATATAGTAATTCTATGTTTTTGAAGAACTACCACACTGATTTCCACAATGTCAGCACAATGTAAAAAGCTTCCAATTATCTAAATTCTTGCTACTTCATACTCTTTTGATCTCATCCCTCCCCATAGCCTTTAGGAATTTGCTTAATTAGCCTCAATTTCCTGTAATTTCAACCTATCTAATTCTTTTGGCCACTCTCCTGCATGCAAACAAATCTAGAAGTTTCATCCCTTAGATGGTATAACCCCTGTTTTCACTGTATTTGATTCCGGTGCCCTGCATTTGTATATACATTTTTCTAATTTGGGGAGGAGAAGGGAAATAACAAAATGCTTAAATAAGGATACAGGTTGACCCATTGTAACAATGAGATGTACAAGACACTATGTTGAAAACAAACCTTAAAACTTGGGGGGAAGAGGGGGGACCAAG
>NW_012267255.1:6209532-6238924 GCF_000151885.1 Dipodomys ordii | reverse complement strand
GGGAAGGGATGGTAGGGGAAAAACAGAGGAGGAGGTAAACAATACTCAATAGAAATGTGCTCATTACCTTACTCATGTAACTGTGACCCCTCTGTACAGTATCTTTACAATAAAATATATACAAAAATATATTTGAAACTTAAAAAAGGGGGCTTCACACTTAAATGACCCTGTGGTGTTTGCCTCTCCAGCACCTGTCTGCATTCCACTTCTTCACTGGAAGGGCAAGTTCCTTCCCCTCCCAACAGGCCTCTACTCCTCCCATCAACTCCATTGAAATTCCACTGGCAAACTCACCATCACTCCTAGGCCTCACTGGATGTGACCTTTTTGAGTTATTTTGAACTTGTCAATTATTTCCTTCTGTCCCCTTCAGAGATTTCTATAAAACCTTTCATTACTGATAATTCCCTCTACTTCCTAGAGGGCTCTTTCATAGCTGAATATGCAAGTTACATTTCCTTTCTTAACAATGAGAATCTTGATATTCCTTGAGCCTTGGCGCCTTTCTCTTCCCTTTTTAGATGTCTCTCTCATTTATTCATTTACTCTTTTACTCCTGCCTATGGCTGGCCTCACTCTTCCTTTAGTTATTTGTCAGACAGATTCTCTTAGATGACTTCTATATAGACCCTTAGATTTAATCAAGTAAATTGGTACCACATACCTGTCTTTGTTTTATAGCTGTCCTAATTTCAAATAAGTGATTTAGGCAACAATGGGACACTTTTGTTTACTAATAATCTGCCCTATTTCATTAAAAAGAAATGAGGGGGCTGTGAAGGTGGCTCAGTGGTAGAGTGCTTGCCGTGCATGCCTGAGGCGCTGGGTTCGATTCCTCAGCACCATATAAGCAAAAAAGAAAAAAGCCGGAAGTGGTTCTGTGGCTCAAGTGGTAGAGTGCTAGCCTTGAGCTGAAGAGCTGAGGGACAGCGCCCTGGCCCAGAGTTCAGGCCCCACAACCAGGCCCCCAAAAAATAAATAAATAAAAATTTAAAAAAACAAATAAAAACTTTCTTTCCTTAGTAGTTTTCTTTCCAATTTCTTTAGCTACTTTCTCCCTGTTAGCATTACCCATTTCCTATTTATTGTATTATTTTTCTAAAATTTTGTGGATTGATATAAAAAATGCTGGCATATTGGCTAGCTGATATGTCATATCCTCTATTCAATATTCAGTACTATAAAATATTTTAAATATTTCAGTAGCCTTCAATTGTTAAGAAAAATCAGACACCAAAGCACCATGAATATTTTTAGTATAATTAGTAATGTTAGAGTATTTAAAATTATTTCTAATATGTGAGGTTATAATTGGTCCAATTCAGAGCTGAATTTATGGTTTACTGTCAAATTTAACTTTAATATTTATATTCATAATTTTGTAATTTATTTTGCAAAGGCATGCTCTTAAGATTGATAAAAATCTGAGTTTATTCCTTGTTCAAATTAGAACTATGCATCTAGAATCACTGCAGTTGAATTTGATGGGGACATTCCCTAGGACACTGTGCTCATGGTGCTGACTGGGCACTCCATTTCAAGGTGGCTAGTGCTACCTGGAAATCTGTAACAATAAGAAATTTTGTTTATCTTTATTAAGCCAGTGAGTTCAGAAGTGTATCCAAAGTTAACCTCAGGGTGCAAGCTGAAAATATACTCCAATCTTTGTATTTCAAATAATGTCTTAACCAGTTGGGTATTTAGAGTAAAAATCTGTTCTTATTGTGGCTTGGTGTAAGTAAGGATGTAAGAAGAGTAAAATTAATCTGTTACCTTGAGTTCCGTATTATTTTGTGATGATACCCTGAGGGGAAAAGATGTAAGATATATTATTCCTAAAATAAAATCACTGATGTCAGTCACTCATAAATATGAGAAATCTTAACCATCTGACGGTAACTGAATAGCAGCTCTCTATATACCATCTTCTCCAGATATAGTCTAAGCTTGTGAGTCAGAAAGACAGATAAAGTGACTGCATCCAATGAAGACTGTCTTGTGACTTGCAATTAAGAGTCCAAGTTAAGCGGCACAGTTACTGTACTAGAATGCTGCACAATTTCTCAAGTGACAGCTAAAAGATGGCTTTACACCAGAAAAGGCTGCTTGGTTAGCTTTCAGACTCTGACAAAGTAAACATCCTAATTGTTCTTTCTGAGGAAGATGGAGGTACCTGGAAGCTACATTAGCCAAAATGGTCTTAGGAAAGAATTCCTGAGATGCCTTAGAGTCTTCAAAATCAGGGGCTTCATAGCTATGTTCAATAGCCAGCTGTTTATAATTATGTTTTCAAAACAACTTACTAACAAGAAAGGGGTAATAATGCTCAACAAGAAATATACTCATTGCCTTACTCATGTAACTGTAACCCCTCTGTACAGCATCTTTACAATAAAAGAAAAATTTAAAAATTTTTTACTGTCTCAAGTGGCTTTTGTGCCTTATACTAGGTCTGGGAAGTACGCTTCATGAGGACCAGTTTTATGGTTTTCTTTTTTAATCGGCTGTGATGCCTGAACTCTGGGCCTGGGCACTGTCCCTAGGCTCTTCAGCTCAAGGCTAGCGCTCTACCACTTGAGCCACAGCACTACTTCTGGCCTTTTCTGTTTATGTGGTACTGACGAATCAAACCCAGGGCCTCATGCATGCAAGGCACTCTACCACTGAGCCACCTTTCCAGCCCAAGGACCAGGTTTTTTTTTGTTTGTTTTTGTTTTTTTTTACTCAGATCAGGAGCTTAAGCAATATCATATTTAACTCAACATTCACTTGGTAGAAATCTGAGCTGTAGAAGGAAAAAGTCCCCAGGATCATCCAGTGACTACAAAGAAAATAGAAGAAAATAAACCACCAGTCACTGCTTCTACTCATGCCCTTTAGTAGAGCCTAAACATTCTGTCTGTTTGGAATCACTTGGGAGAACAGCTGCTGCAGCACAGTGGCAGTGGGGAAGAGAGCTAGTAGTGCTGGAATCCTGGCCTTGTTAACAGATGACTCGTCCATCCTTACAGGATCTGGGGTTGGGGGAGAGCAAGCACAGAGCAATCCCAAAAGAACTACAGAAAGTACATTCTGTTTTCTGTTCTTTGCCCTGCTCCTGTCAAAGGGCTGCGGATAGCCTTCCCTGAGGTTTTTAAGATGTGATGTTTACTGTTTCTCAACTGCTATGGTCTACAAGGGTCATGAGTTTAGACTGGAGACGGCCCATAGTCTTCACAGCTGGATATATTTGTGAGTGCTGACTGCTTTAGGGTCACTGCCACAAAGACTCTGGAGGTAAGACACTGATGGAGGATAAAGGTTTGTGTAGTAGAGAATATGATCTTCAGTCCTTAAGAAAATCACAATAATTGCTTGCCCTACCAGCCTAGCCAGTGGTTCCCTCCTTGCCCCCAGTTCCTTTAACGGAAAGAGGGAAAGCAATAACACTTCGAAAGAAAGGATTGATTGCAGAGAATTCAAGGGAGACTCTTCACATACCCAAACACCCTTTGATGAGGAAGAAGGAACTTGAGCTTCTAGGCCTGCTTGCACAAGTTCAGTCTTCTGGGAATTCATTTGTCAAGCTCCCTTCTTGGCAGACCTAACATAGTAGCTTAAAAGATTTCTGAATGAAATGTTCTCTCTTGCATCCCAATGTCCCCGGTACCAAAATGAGGTCATCTTTTGGGAGAAAGGGCTTATTGCTGGGCCAAGCTCAGAGCTGGGCAGTCTCATTTCTAAGGTCATGTGCATCTATAAAGCCCAGAATGTACACTGTCACTCAGTTTGGTTGTCTGCCTTGGAGCAAATGCACAAGTCCAGAAGGCTTTAGGGTATCTGGGAACCTGGCCAAGAGACCTTTTAGCTAAGCTAATTAAATAATATTCTACAATATTATTTAAATTTAATTTTCAAAGAGAGCTACTCAGTTGCAATGGCACAAATGGACATTATATCATTAAAAACCAAAGTTAAAATATGTTCCAGATGATCAGCCTCCACTTTCCAACTGGAGCTGTTTTTTTTTCTACCAGGATTATGTTATTAAAAATCTTTAGACATGAAGAAAAATTATCAGAGTTTTATCATGAACACCTATAGTATTACCACCTATATTCTACAATTAATCTTTTCTACACTTTATCTACATAGTTATCTTGCTATTTAACTGTCAGTCTACATTGTTTGATGCATTTCAGTATACTTCCCCCTAAATACTTCAGTTTTCATGGCATAGTTTAATATTTTTATAGTTTTCTCCCTTTGAGGTAAAATTTATATTTATATTTATAGAATGAACATAAATAGGTTGATTATGAATCATTTGAATATATCAGTATACATACATATAACTAATTCTTACAAAGACACAAAAATGTCATCATTACTGGAAAGTTCCTTCGTATCCTTTCTCAGTTATTCTCCACCCACTATCCAGACACAACTACTGATTTTTTTCTACTATTCATTTGTTCTGAAACTTCAACTAAATAGAATCATTCAAGCTAGGAAGATAATGTTACAATAATGGAGAATTTGAAGCCAGCCTGGGTTACATAGTGAGACCATGTTTCTAAATACATACATACATACATACATATATACTTACCATAAATAACTGAGTACATTAGCTTAAACTTGCATTTCTAGCTACTGAGGAGGCAGAGATTAGAGGGATGACAGTTCAAGGATGAAATCCCATTTTAGGCCATTAAAAAATAAAAAAAAGCTTGGCATAGTGACACCTAACAGTCATCTCAGTTAGTGCAAAGTAAAAATAACAGGATCATGGTCCAGACTAGCCCTGGCATAAAAGCAATTGCTAGGAACATGGCTCAAGAGGTAAAGTGCTTGCCTAGCAAGCATAAGGCTCTGAGTTCAAACCCCAGTGTCGTCAAAAGAAGCCAATATAAATAAATGGACCTATTCAGAATGAACTGTTATATAATGGTTCTTTCACTTAGTATGTCATTGACTCATCCAAACTATTATATAGTAGTTGATTCTTTTTTGACTAGCTTTCCAAAATAGTAATATAACACATTTTGTACATTCGTCCCATTGATGTACACTGAGGCTTCCAATTTTCACAAGTATGATTTTTAAAAGCCATTAAGAACAGTTTTGAGCTGGACACGTGATTCATACCTGTAATCCTACTCAAGAGGCTGCGATCTGAAAATTGTGGTTCAAAGGCAGCCTGGGCAGGAAAGTTCTTGTGATCCTTATCTCCAATTAACTACCAAAAAGCCAGAAGTGGAGCTGTGGCTCAAGTGGTAGAGTGCTAGCAAATAAAGCTCAGGGATAATGCCCAGGCCCTAATTTCCAGCCCCAGGACCAGCACCAAAATTTTAAAAAAGAACAATTTTGTACAATTTTTGTATAGACATATGTTTTCCATTCCCTTGGGTAAACACCCAGGAGTGAAATTGCTGGATCATGGGCTAGATGTATCAGTGTTGATTTCACACTCCCACCAGCAAAGTAGGAAAGTTCTGGTTGCTACATATCACTGGGAACATTTGGCACTATCAGTCTTTCTAATTTTAGTTCTCCTGGTGGCTGTAAAGTGATTTAAGCTTTTATTCTGGCAAATCTTCCAAATAGCAAAGAAGAAAAAAAAACATAGATCTAGGGATCAAATTTAAAGATTGAAGATATTGGAGTGTGTTGATATTAGAAAAGTTACTTTGTCCAAACTCAGGCCACAAAACCAATAGCTTGGCTGATACATACTGAATAAGAATAAGCAATGGTTGAAGGGCTGTGGAACAAACACCCAGAAACATTCTTCAGTTTATAATTTTCTTAATTATATTATTACAATTCAAGGAAGCCTCCACTGATAAACAGCTGGGGAGGGGGGAAGAGTTGTCCAGGGTGGACTACAATTTCTTTCTCCCGTTTGCCTCCTCATGGTTAAACTACCATAAAGAACCATCCCTGCAGAGCTGGCTTAATGGCATTCACAGAATCATGAATCACCCAATTGTTTCTTTCTCCCTCTTCCCAATATCCACTTTAGGCCTAAGAGAAAGGAACTGCATATCTTGTCATTTAAACTTCAGAGCAACATCAGTAGGTATCGATAATGTCATGTTATTGATGGGAAACCAAGACTTGAAGGGTTATGGTCACTTGTTTGACATACAGAGAAACCAGAATTTGACTCTACACATAGTGCTGCTCTACTGTCCCCTGTTAAGATGTGGAAAACAAATTGCAGGAGTCTAAATCTTTCAGTGGTCACTGAGGCTAGTAGTAGAAGGTTCTACGCCTCTTATTCTCAGTCAGATTTGTCTTTCTCTGTTGTTTCTTTTTCTGATTTCTGCTTTCTAGTGTGTTTGTTCTAAAGGTAGAGTTAATTCCCTTCACCCCTGCATGTTGAGTCCTTGGGAAGATGCAGGTAGAACTGAGTTCTAATCCTCCCATCTGCAGCTGTGCTTTGCCTTAGGCCCAGTTTCCTTTCTTGCTTGTTGTTTATAAATATTTGAAGTTAAACTGTATTTGTATTACAAATATATTACAAAAATAGTTGAATCAGGATGTATAAATTTACTGAGTATGGAACAATTTTACCCATTTTTAAATTGTATGTTTATTATCTTTAAGTGGTTGTACAAAGGGGCCAGCATTCAACAAATAAGTTTATGGGGGAGAATTCAAAAGGTGTAATTCCTTAGAAAAACTATTACAGGCCTGAGAATTTGGCTTAGTGGTAGAGTAATTGCTTAGCATGCATGAAGCCCTGGGTTCTATTCTTTAATACCACATAATCAGAAAAAGCCAGAGGGGGTGCTGTGGCTCAAGTGGTAGAGTGCTAGCCTTGAGCAAAAGAAGCTCATAGACAGTGCCCAGGTCAGGAGTTCAAGCCCCAGGACTGGTAAACAAACAAACAAACAAAAAACTATTACGATACAAGCACTTGGAAGGTACGGGAAGAAGGCCAAGGGGGAGGGGGAGAGATGAATGATGAGGAAGGAGGGGAGAATGTTGTCATAGTATTCAATGCATATCCTATGAAACTAGGAAAATTGGGGGAGATGAATGAAAGGAGTGATTTCCATCAAGCTACATTTTCTTTTTGAGAGAGGGATCTGTGAGCCTGGCTTACTCCTCTGCAATATCTCAGAGCCTCATTGCCCTCCCCCTGCTCTTTGGTCCTCTTTCTTCCTATTCCTTTCTATCCACCATGGAAAGGGTGGTGGCCATGATCATCATTTGTTTCTGTGGTCTGAGTTACCTGTTCCTGAAAAGCCCTAGCTTGCTCCTCAAATCCTGCTGTTCGGAAGTAGTTCACCACATCCATCACAGCCCAGTCTGCAGGATCAGGTGGTCTCCCATTTGCCATGGAACTGCAAAACAAAAATCCAAACAGTTGTCATGGCATTGGCTGGACACAGGTGTTGCTGGCTGCGCTGCTATGTCTCCCAGGGCCAGGCTGGGCTAGCTCACTGGGTCTGGCCTGCTCTCCTTCAGAGTCACCATCCTCAGTGTACTTCTAAAAGGGCTAAAAAAATCATTAGTTTACAGATTTATTTATTTTTATTGTATCACATTTTAAAAATTATACTTAAGTTGCTTTACAAAGGAATTGACACTTAACAAAGCAGTTTATGAATACATCTTGATTGGCGTCACCCCTTTCAACATTCCCACCCATCCCTCCTGTCCTGCCTCTTCCCATGCTTTTCTTAATTTTGTAGTATAAACATTGGATTCTTGACTGCATTCCTGCCTCCTTCTCCTCTTCATTGGTCCACCCCTCTTCCCTGGGCCCCCACTTCCTACTCACCCCTTGCAAGTACCTATTTCTGGATTGTTTTGTTGGGCATTGACTTTGCCTTTCTAAGGAATTACACTATTTGAGTTCTCCCTTGAATCTGTCTCCAAGTTTCTTATAATCATTACTCTCTCCGGCCTAGTCATTGCTTTCATAAAAAACTATGTGGCCTACAATATAAATTATTTTACCAAGTACTATTTGTTAAAAGCAGAGACATTGAGAGTAACTGAAAGCTTGATATTCATGCTATAGCTTGCGTGAGTATTCATTTTATTCGAACCCACCTCCCTATTCTCAATTCTTGCCACCTTCCCCACTCTCAACCTCACATATCCAGAGCTAAATCCTTACCTCACTAGGTCATTCCTCTTGACAGATCTGCGCTTTTTCACTTTGTTCCAGCCCTTTAGTATGCCTACCTCGCTTCCTGATGAAATTCTATTATGCCTACCAGTTCCAAGGCCATTTTTTACCTATGGCATTTTCCACAAAGGAAATGTTTCAGTGATAACCTTTTAAGAGTTCTAATGTTCATTCAAGAGTTCATTCAAATCCCCATTGTAGCACCAACCAAACTGTGTTAAACTCTTGTTTACTGGCTAGAAATATATTTTCTTTTTATTTTTTTATTCCTGGTGTCAAGAGATATGCAACTATGATGGTTCCAGCTACAGCCAAATAGAAACAATGTGGAATCTGAGTCTTGAGCATGGGAGTGAGCTAGAGGTACACATCTGGGGGACAGAGACATCAAGATAACATTTAAAATCTTGAGGGGATGGGGAGAAAAATGGGCCTAGAATTAAGCTTGGACCTAGAATTTAACTTAGTGAAAATTGAAGAAATTCATGTTATTTTTAATTGAAAAAAAATCCCAGGCCTTCTTGAAGGTCTTCAAGCATCTCAAAGTCCAGGGTCTTGCTGTTTCACACCTAGCACAATAGTTTTCTTATAGCAGGAAGCTAAATACTTGATTAAGAAAAAACAAACCAACTTCTAGTTTTGTTTAAAAAAAAAAGCTGCTGCTGATTAATGGCACATGTGGTTGCTCATTTCATACTTAAAAGTGTTAGAGCCAAAAGACTGAAGTGTTTCCTTAAGTGCATTTTTAAGGACATGTGTACACGTACACATGCAGACATACATACTTCCTACTATTTAATCAGGAGCATATGTTGCAGGAATACCCCCACTTTTTAGTCTATCATTGTCCAACATTATTTGTTTAGTTTTTTTTTTCTTCCAGCCTTGGGGCCTGAACTCTGGGCCTGTGCGCTGTCCCTCAGCTCTTCAGCTCAAGGCTAGTACTCTACCACTTGAGCCACGACACCACTTCCGGATTTTTCTGCTTATGTGGTGCTGAGGAATCCAACCGGGGTCCTCATGCATGCAAGGAAAGCACTCTACCACTGAGCCACGTTCCCAACCCTATTTGTTTATTTTTAAAGTAAAAAAAATCCTTCATGTGCTGGAATTTTTCATTATTTTATTAAAAATAAATAACCACAAGCTGACACTAGGGATCCTCTTCAAAGCATCATTTTCTCTCCTCTTTTCTGTTCAAAGTGGGCCTGGAGAATGTTTGTCTAGAAGTGCAATACTTTAACAAATTTTTTAGGTTTTGTAATTGGTTTGCTTGTAACAGCGAGCAAAGTCCCAATGAATACAGTTTTTGCTTTTGTTTTTAATTGTGAAAATATTGTACAGAGGGGTTACAATTACATGGGCAAGGTAACGAGTACATTTCTTATCAAGCATTGTTGCCTCCTCCTTTGTTTCCCCTTCCCATCCCTTCCCATCTCCCCCACACACACACCCTCCCCCCGGCCAAAGTTGTATAGTTCGTTTTTCAACATAACGACTTGTACATCTCATTGTTGCAATGGGTCCACCTGTATCCCTATTTAAATTATTTGTTTTGCCCTTCCCCTCCAACATCAAATACAATGAAAGCAGGGGTTATACCATGGAGGAGGGACATACAAAGCAACAAAGAAATCATCTTATAAATATGTTAGAAACAATCAAAAGAAAGAAAAAACATTTGAATACTTATCCAATGGATACAGTTTTAATGCCTGGAATGTAACTGAATTCACTTTCCTTCTGGTTGATGGTTGATGTCAATTAGCTACCTCTCCTCTTATAAAAAACAGTGAATCAATTATAATAATGAAGCACACTGCATTGTGATATTAAGATGGGGCTTTTCCAATTCTTATTCTGTTGAGATTATTACATCATCACTTTCATAATTCTGGGCTTTTATTCTATGCCAGCAGAGAATAAAGACTATGCAACCTGTTGGCAAGGTATCATGAAGAATAGCAAAGTAAATCTGTGTGCTCTCACATATGAAGAGTGGAAAAGTCATCCCAAATAAATTAGAAGCTATTCATTATAAATTGGATGACTGATCTAATTTTAAGCTTGATAGACTCCCCCTCTCCAACCAATCAAACTGGTAGCACAATTGAGAGATGACTGGTTCATGAGGACTTTGACTTCATCAATGGATTAATCCATTGACAAATAGATCATTTAATGGCATCACTGGGGGTGGTAGAAATGAGGAGGTAAGTCCTAATTGGAGGAAGTAAGCCACTGGAGGTTTGTCCTAGAAAGAAACATGGTCCTGGCTCTTTCCTGGCTTTGCTTCCAAGCCAGCATGAGTTGATTTGCTCACCTCTGCTGCATGCTCCTGCCACCATGATATACTGCCTCACACCAGGCCCATAGTATTGGAGCCAGCACACTATGGACCAAGAGTTTTGAAAACCTGAGGCAAAATAAACACTAATTTAAATTGTTTTTCTTAGGTATTGTCAGTGCTAAAAGGCTGACTAGAACAAGAAAACTCAACAAGTAAATCCACATGTGATTTCACAACTTCATTATTTACATTGATTGACTTTCTACTTCGAAGTTAAGAGAAAAAGATATGCTTAGATTCTGATTAATATTTTATGGTAATATAGTTGTCATACTGCTACTCCTTTTATAAAGCTAATTCTGAATGTTACTTTTCTGTTATTTCTTGTTACTTTTATACTCAGAAATGCACTGTTTTTGTACTTTCTTAATATTTATAACATACATTAAAATTAAATTATTCTCCTTGTCCTTGTTTTAAAACAGCTTTTGGCTAAAAGTAATTTAATTCATATTCTAATAAACCAGTATTGAGCTCTTTGCCTATGATATACTTAAGAATGAAGCATCTAAATAAGCTTTATCTTCAGTCACTCTCTCTTACCCTTCATGCTAACAAGTAGGGATCTGGCTAAAAGGCAGACCCAAGAAGGATGATTTAAGCGTTTTTGACAAGACTTGTGTTTTTTCACTTTAAAATATGCAGGTAAGAGCTCACTCCATTTAGCTTCAATATACTCAAGCAATAAAAGCATTAGAAACACAAATAATTCATCAAGCCTTCTGCATATTTCAAATTCTTTAGCTGAGCATTTAGAACACTTGATTTGAACATAACTTACTGAAGATATGCCTGTACTGAAACTCAACGGGGAAACTTCCTAGACTTTTCTGTGACCCCAGCTTTGCTTATATCACTAAAACCTTTTCTGTTCAACTTCTGGAACTAGAGTTCTACTAATTTTTTAAAAGGTGTCACCTAACTGTTCCTTTTTAAGTATCTCCAATTTGTGTGTGTACACATGTGTGTATGTGTGTGTTTATATGTGTGTGTGTGTGCTATTTTCTTACTCATGGGGCACTCTACTATTTAAGGTACACCTCCAGCCTAGCACTTCTGCAGGTTAATTAGAGATATAGACTCATTTTAATTCTGTAGCTGATTCTGAACCTTGATGTTCAGATCTCAGCTTCATCAGTGGTTAGGATTACAACCATAAGCTACCAGAAGCTGGCTATCAATTAATTTTTTTATGCCAATCATTAGTAAATTTCAAGAACTCTACTAGGAACCAGATTCTTGATAAGCATTGGAAACTCTTGGCCTAAAAAGAATATCAAATTTGCTCTGAGATAAAGAGAGTCATATATGTTCTCTGCTTTACTTCAAAAATCAATTAGGGAAAAGGGTTCATAAGTAGATGGAGGAGGGATAGAAAGTCAATACAGCCATGTGCAGATAGGAAGTTTGGGATGTGTAGATGAGAAGCTTTGGAGACTTGAATAAACAGCAAGAGTAAATGAAGGATCCAGAGATAATTGTGGAATATTGCTTCATCATTTCTTTCCTTTGCCATAGCTATCTTCCCTCAGGCTGACAGAGTTAATTGAGGTCACACGTAGTTCACTCTGTTCTCAGATATTTCTCCCCAATATCCCATCCTGTCTTTCTGAAAATAAAGGATCATACAAGCAGCATTTTTTATATGTTTCTGACTTCTAATAGAATTAAAATTCTCTGAACTAGTTTAAATAAGGATACTACTTTCATGGGGACACGATTAAGCTGTTTTTTATTCAGCATCTGTATATAACATCAAAATAAATACTTCACTTAAGCAAATATGGAACACTTTCCAGGACAGCTCATATGTGAGGTTATAAAAAAAAAAGTCTTAGCAAATTTAAGAAACTGAGATCATACCAAGTAACTGTTTTTACCACACTAGAAAGAAGAAATTAATAGCAGAAAATAGTTAGCAATCGATAGTAGAAAGAATGCTGCAAAATTGACAGATATATAGGAATTAAATAGTACATTGTGAATACTTAAAGGACCAGAGAAGAAATGAAAAGACAAGTTAAAAAATATCTAGAGATAATACAAATGGAAACACCAAAACTTTGGGGATACAGCAAAAAGATTTTAGTTTATAATCATGAATGTCTATACTTCAAAAGAAGAAAATATCTCAAAACAATATAACCTTATACATCAAGGAACCAGACAAAGAATACAAGCAACCCAAAGTTAATAATTGGGAGGAAAAATAAGATAGTACAACAGACATAAATAAAATATATAATAGAGAAAACAATATAAAATAGTAAATAAAACTAAGAGCTGGATTTCAAGATATAATGGACAAACCTTTGACTATACTAACAAAATAAGAAGACTCAAATTAATAAAACTGGAAATGAAAAAGATATTGCGATTGACACTACAAATAAAAGTATCATAAGAAATTAGTATAAACAATTATAGGCCAACAAATTTGATAATGTAGAAGAAATAGACAAATTACTAGAATCATAGAACCTAAACCAAGATTGATTCATGAATATAAAATATGAATAGATTTATAACTAGCAAGAAAATTTGAGTCAGTTATTACTCCCAACCCCCAATAAACCAGGTGCTAGTGGCTCACACTTACAATCCTAGCTTCTCAAAAAGCTGAGATCTAGAGGATTGTGGTTCAAAGCCAGGAGAGACAGAAAAGCCCATAAGACTCCATCTCCAAAATAACCAGCTAAAAGCTGGTCTAGAGGCATGGCTCAAGAGTTAGAGTCCTAGCTGACAGAATGTGAGGTCCTGACAAAAGACAGCAAAGTCCAACAAGGAAAAGCAAGACGGTTTCACTGGAGAATTTTACCAATTTTTTTTTGGGGGGTCCGGTCATGGGGCCTGAACTCTGGGCCTGGGCGCTGTCCCTCAGCTCTTCAGCTCAAGGCTAGCACTCTACCACTTGAACCACAGCGCCACTTCCGGCTTTTTTGTCTTTTTGCTTATGTGGTGCTGCGGAATCGAACCCAGGGCCTCATGCATGCAAGGCAAGCGCTCTACCACTGAGCCACCTTCCCAGCCCTTACCAATTTCTTTTTATATTTTATTGTAAAGATGCTGTACAGAGGGATTACAATTGCATAAGTAAGGCAATGAGTACGTTTCTTGTGGAGCACTATTACCCCTTTCTTTGTTGTTCTCCCACTATCCCTTCCCTCACCTGCCTCGTTTACCAATATTTTAAGGAATGCTAATCCTTCTCAAACTCTTCCACCATTTATCATATTGGATAAAAGCCTCTTACTGCTTTCAAAGAACATGCAAACAAGAATGATGATTATTTATATGATGCTGGAGGAGAAACAGGTTTAGGAATAAGAAAACAAAAGCTGAAGACAGTGATTACCACAGTTACTTCTATCAATTCCTTTTTCCTCTTTCCCTGAGGGTTCAGAGCAGGCATTTAGGCAAAGAACCAAATTCTCTGTGAGGTAATTTATTCAACCTTGGATATGATGGCTTTCTTTAGAGATGGAGGGCTGATTGGTTGTGAGTCTGTAGTGGAAGCACAAACTGCTTTAACCAAGTAACAGAAACTATTACATTGCTATGTGTGAATTGATGACTACACAATGAAGGTAGAGTTTTTAAATTCTAGCAATAGCAATAATAATTTCAAAACATACCCTAATGTTTTATTTTTGCCATTTACCTCCTGGCCTTGTAATTGATGTGGGAAAAATTCATAGTTTCTTTTACTTAATTCCTAGCTTACCAGGTACAGTTAGCTGTGAATAATGGCTATTTCAAATGTTAGTGGTATAGAGTTTCCTTTTGGCCACATCCATGCCAGCATTTGTTATTGTTAGTTTTCTTGATAAATGGGATGAAGTAGATTCTCAGTATTGTTTTGATTTGCATTACCATTATGGCCATGTTGAACATTCTTTCCTACATCGATTGGCCATTTTCTTCTTCTGAGAAGTCTCTCTTAATGTCATTAGTCCATTTGCTAATTGGATTGTTTTTCTCTGAGGGTGTATTTTTTGCAGGTTAAAATTTTTGAGCCCTAAGTATATTTTGAATATTATGCTCTTATCTGATGTATAACTGGTAAAAATCTTTTCCCATTCTGTGGTCTTTCTATTTAGCTTGCTAGTCATCTACTTTAAAGTCTTTTAAGCTTGATGCAATCCCATTTATCTAATCTTTCTTTGATTTGTTGTGATTCTGGATCTTAGAAAGTTTTGTCCTGTGCATGGGAGCCTTAGTGTTTCCCCTAATCCTTCTAATAATATTTTCCTGGTCTCTAGTCTTATATTGAGGTCTTTAATCCATTTTGAATTGATATTAGTATAAGGGGACATAAAAGGATCTAGTTTTAGTTTTCTGCATTTGGATAGTCAATTTGCCAGCACTATTTGTTGAAGAGGATGTCTTTCCTACAGCCTATGTTTTTGTCTCCCTTATCAATATTTGATGGCTATAGGTCTGTGGGATCATTTCTGAATCTTCTATTCTAATCTATTGGTCATCAGGTCTATTCTTGTTCAACCATTCTGGAAAGTAGTATAGAGGATCCTCACAAAAGTACACATAGAACTACCCTATGCCCCAGAAATTCCACTCCCTGAGTATTAAGCCAACAGAGCACAAACAAGGCCACACTAAAGCTACCAGCACAATCATATTCACTGCAGCATTATTTACCATAGCCAAGATATGAAATCAGCCCAGATGCTCCTCAATGGATGAAGGGATCAAGAAAATGTGGTACAGATATTTATCTGTCAAAAAGAGTGATATTGTACCATTCATAAGGAAATGGAAAGATTTGGAAAAACTTTTATTAAGTGAAGTAAGTCAGACCCAGAGGGGCACAGGTTGCATGGTTTTCCTCATTTGTGGTAGTTAGAATGTGACTATGCAACAAGACAGCATGTTGGAAATGAACTTTGCAACTTTGGGGTGAGGGGCACTGGATGGAGAGAAAGTAGGAGAAAAATGAGGGAGAGGGTAACAATGTTCAACAAGAAATGTACTTACCACCTTACCAACTGTAGCCCCTCTGTACATCATCTTGACAATAAAATTAAAGAAAAAAAACACACCAGGTGCTAAGTGATTACAAATGAATTAACCAAAGTATAATAGGCTCCATAGAGAGCTCAAATAATGCAATGCTTTAAAAAGACTAAGCCAAAGCCTAACAAAATATGTACCAAGAAATGGGTATTTGCAAGAGAGGAGGGAGGGGCCAGGGGAGAGAGACAGAAGAATGAAGGGAGAAGAATGCAGGCAAGAATTTATTGTATATACCACAGAATTGAGAAATATATGGGAACAGGTGGTTCGACTGGGGGTCGATGTTGAAGATGTGGAAATGATGACACAGATGAAGATGCACTGTATACATAAACTGCTTTGTTAAATGGCATGGAAGTTAATGCTTGTAACTTCAGTTACTTGAGAAACAAGGATAGAAGGATCACAGTTTGATGCCAGCCTTGGCAACATTTAATCAGACCCTAACTCAGAAACAAGACTGTATACCACATCTATTCAGTAAGCAGAGACAGAAATGAATACTAGCCTAGGCAAAAGTTAGTGAGCTCTTATCTCAAAATAAATTAGTGCGCCTTTCATTGTAAGTTTTTACTGAACAAACGGAATCATATGATTCTGCTTTTATGGATTTCATATAAAGAAAATTTAGGCAGGTATTCTAGCACCTGAGCTTCACCTCCAGCCTGATATAAAGACTTTAGATTAATCTAAGAACATGAATTGCTCTTAACACTAACAATTAACCATGTTAGACCAATTTAGACTTTTTTACTAAATTCTAAAACAAATGCTGGTTATAATATGTATAATTATCTGTCAAAATCACAAATATTCAATGTCATTTTTCTCCATTTGCTTCATCTTAGTCCCTTTTTGAAGACCAGTTCTGTGTGAGCACATATGTGCATAGATATGGATAAAATAAAAACTATCTAGAAGGGTATATTCTAGAATATTAAAATAGCTTCCATTTATTTACTTAGCAAGTTTTTTTTCTGTAGTACTGTGATTATTCAATTTTTTCACTAACACAATGAAGATCCATGAACCTACCAGGCAAAATAAACAGTAGAATCCTGACAAGTGCATGTGTCTGAGGCTCAGCCCGGAACCCATGTGCTCTTCCACATGGGAAATTCATTCTCACTCTCATTTCCTTTTAACTTTCCTCCTGGTACATTGTAAAGAGTTGCCCTTGAATATGCACTTGCTCTTTCCAATATGGCAATCCCTATGTGGCTACTGATCATTTGACATTTGACTGAGGGACCCACATTTTAAGGTGATTTGGTTCTCTGGTCAATTTAAAAACCTGAAGTAGTGCAAATGTGTCTCTATTAAATATAATCCCACTATTTTCTTATGACTATATTGTACTGTTCAGTTCTCATGGCATGGTTGAGCTGAAGTTCATACATCAGCTTCGTATGTCCTCCCTACTATTATACACACATTGCCCATATCGTTTATATCCATGTACTCACTCAGTTCAAATGACATATTCTTGTGCATCTAGATAATGTTCAGGTTGAGTGTGTTTAGACAGTATGAATTATGAAGATTCATTTCTACATCTTTCTGGAATTAAACTGGTATATGTGTTATGGTTTTAATACTGCATACATATCTTCAGTTAAAATAAACCTAGACAGGCAAGCCAAGTGCAATGATTTACTCCTATATTCCAAGCCACTCTGGATGTAGTTTCATTTACTTAGGAGATAGAGAATGGGATGATCATAGTTTGAGGTTAAGCAAGACAAAACACATACATACATATACATACATACATGTATATATACACACACACACATATATATATATATATACATACATACATATATACATAAACACACATATGAGGCCCCCATCTTGACCAATAAGCTGGGTGTGGTGGTTCATGCCTAATGTCAGTCTTAAGCAAACAACAGGAGCTCTTCTTTTAAAAATAACTGAAACACACACACACACACGGTTATAGGTGTGGTTGAAGTAATAGAGTGCCTATCTAGCAAGTTTGAGGCCCTGAATTCAAACCTCAGTACTGCCAGGAAGTAAATTTAATAAGCAGACAAATTGAAAGAAAATAAAAAGAGGCAGAATTGAGAGGTAAAGAAATTAGTATAGGAGGGCTGGGAAGGTGGCTCAGTGGTAGAGCGCTTGCCTTGCATGCATGAGGCCCTGGGTTCGATTCCTCAGCACCACATAAGCAGAAAAAAAAAGCCGGAAGTGGTGCTGTAGCTCAGGTGGTAGAGTGCTAGCCTTGAGCTGAAGAGCTGAGGGACAGCGCCCAGGCCCAGAGTTCAGGCCCCACGACCGGACAGAAAAAAAAAGAAAAAAAAAAGAAATTAGTATAGGAATCATAAAGAAAAATGGGAAGTGGAAGAAGCTATAAACTGCTGTTTTTATGTTTGCAAAACAATGGCATTAAAAGCAAAAAAGGAATTGATGAAGTAAAAATTAAATACCCAAGAAAACATTTTAAAAGAGATTTTAAAACAGAATCTGAGTTGGTCACTTTGTACAGGCATATATGATTTGTATTCTTACATACAAAAGGAAATAATTTTTCAATGGACATATGATTATTTCAGGTATAGAAATTTTGTAAAACTATGAGAAAGAGGTACTTCACAAAAAGTAAAAGACTTTGCAACTGATTTATCAGATCACTGCCTGAAGAACAGAAGGTTCTAACAGAACCTAAGATAAGCTGATTAAAACTTGAAAAATCACATATACTTTTCTTTAGCTTTAGATGAAAGTGCAACATAAAAGATGCTGCCCAATTAATAATTCAGGTATGCTTTACTCAAAAGCCTTCCAACCTTATGAAGAAATGGAAATTTTTAACCTGAGAAGCTGAATTCATGTTTTAGATACTTTTAAATCAATCTCTTTTATCAAAGAACTTCAGCTAGATATGAAAAAAAAATTCGATCTCAGCCAATGGTGTTTTAATCATGTTAAGTAAAAATAAAAGCAAAAAAACCCCCAAAAACTAAGTGGCCAAAGTTTCCTTTATTATTTTATTGTACCATCTGTTATTTATGTCCAGTTTTCTTAAGTAGATTCTTGAAAAGTGTCATAGATACCATTGTTTAAATCATTCAGCATGTATTTATAAATCTAGTTATTAGAAATTTTAAAAGAAATGGAAGAGGTTGAATTTAATTATCTTTTTTGCCACAGCTTACTGGTTCAGTCATGAGATATTTTTGTAAATATGTACAGTACTGCGAGGTGCTGGTGGCTTATGCCTGTAATCTCTGGAGACTGAGATCTGAAGATTGCAGTTTGAGGCCAGCCCTGGCAGGAAAATCTGTGGCATTTTTGTTTCCAATTTACTACCCAAAACAGCCGGAAGTGGAGCTGTGGCTCAAGTGGTAAAATGCTAATCTGCAGCACAAAAAGCTTAGGGACAGAGCCCAGGATCATCTGAGTTCAAGCCCCAGACCAGCACACACAAAAAAGTAGATATAAATATATTTACAGTGCTGTTACAACTCAAGATTTTATTAAATAAGAGTAACAGCTGCCAAATATTCAAGAATTAGGGACAAACATTGCAAGAGTAATTTATGTTCATGTATTGATTATCACACTGCATATGAATGAACTAAATTTGAAGTTCTAAGACAAAGAAAAGCAGATTTGTGACCTAACTACATAGTTACAAGAATTTTATATTGAAAAAGCAACTTTTCAGCATGTAATAAATAATTTTGGAAATTTTTCTAACATGAATAAACTAAAAAAAGTTTGAATAAATTACTGACTCTGATAAACTCACAGCTGCTTATCAATTTATTATCAGTGTTAAGAATGTTGAATTGGTATGTGTATTAGTAAATTTATTGAACACATATAGTTTTGAAGCCAATATGCTTTTACTCCAAAGTCAAATCAAGATAATGGTGTGAAAATACTTTTTGGTACTTTAGTTACTAGAAAACTTAAGTATACTTATAACTAGATGAGTATTTGATGGCTTTTCAATTGCAAATCTTATGAAATCTAAATGCAGATCTATTGTTTCTAATGAAAGGTTCATGTTCAATGAGATATAAGTATACAAAACGACTTTAGAAAGTTTAGTACAAAACTGTAAAGTATTTCATAGTGTTATGGTGATCACATGTCAAAACAGAATTTTTGATTGAGTTAATAAAAGGTTTGTGAAATTTAATTTAATTCTAATTTATTGCAATAGTATATAAATAGCATACAATTCAAGTAACATAATCACATTAATATATTTATTATATTAATATATTAATTATATACATGATTTATATAAGTTTCATTTAACCTATATAACAATATAAAATTAATTTTAATTAATATTATATTACACAAGTTAAACTACATGTGTGGCTTAGGTTTTATTTCTGTTAGACATCATTGCTACACATCCAATAGTATTGCTGAGTTACAATATTTCATCATTTGACATTAGAAAATAACACAAAACTTTTTTCCAAAGATACCTTGCCAATTTACATTCCCATTATATCCTGTAGTGTAGCTAGCTACTCAGGAGGCTGAGATCTGAGGACTGTGGTTCAAAGACAGCCTGAGCAGCAAAGTCCAGGAGACCATTATCTCTGTATTATGTCTAATGATTGGCATTTGCATATTTTAAAATATATTCTGAGTGGGACTGTCATTAGGATCTTAATTTTCATTTTCTTGGTTACTAACAATAATGAACATTTCCTCATGTATCAATTGGTTATACATATACTTTCTTCTTTTGAATATTTTCTTACATTTTGGCCATTTTCTATCATGTTTCTGATTATGTTTTTCATATTCATTTGTAGTCATCACTGTTCAAGACCCTAACCATAAAGAGAACATAAAATCTGCTTAATCTTGTCTGTCAAATGAGTTCATTCTAAGCCTTGACTGTTATACCAATACCATATTGACTCCTAAAGAATTAATAAGAGATCTTACAAGGATCCACTCTAGAAATCTAAAGATTTTTGGGGTCAAGCTTGGAGACTTGAGCAGAAATAAACAGATGAAAGAAAGGTAAAATTCTATATTATGTTACCTTAAATTTTCCAAGATAATATTCACACATTTAGGTCAAGTTTTCCGAATCAGAGGCCTGAAATTAGAAATTGTGAGCATTCTTTTTCTTTTTCTTGCAGCAATGACACAAGAACTTAAGCTCTAGCCTACGAATAAGTGCATCCCAAGACTGTCTAAAACCAGACCCATGTCTATGTATGGGATGGAGTGAAACATAGTTGTAACAGAAATTGTACTGAGGGGGAAAAAAGGTATCTTAGGGTTAGAAAAGCTGGGGAATTTGTCATTTTCCTATGTGATTTCAAATAGCTAAGCTCTAGTTATCTACCTTTGTTAAAGGATTTAAAATATGTGGCAATGATTAAATAGTGCTTGGAAAGAAAATGACTACAATATATGGTATATAAATATGGTATATAGTAGACACTCTGATGTTTTCTGAACTGGGAAATAAAGACTATCACTAGTGTTCATTACAAAATTTACAACTGTTTTCTTTTGATCCTCACAACTCTTCATTTCTATTTTATAATTGAGAAGACACCTAGATAAATAACATGATTATTCACTATTCTTCAGCTAAGAAACAAAAACAAGATTAAACCTAACTCTTCTGAACTCAAAGTTGAAAACCATTACAATGTCATGATTCCTTAACCCTGGTGTACTATTGTTTCCTTTTTGGGGGGGGGGGAGGTCCGGTTATGGCGCCTGAACTCTGGGCCTGGGAGCTGTCCCTCAGCTCTTCAGCTCAAGGCTAGCGCTCTACCACTTGAGCCACAGCACCACCTCCGGCTTTTTTCTTTTTGCTTATGTGGTGCTGAGGAATTGAACCCAGGGCCTCAGGCATGCAAGGCAAGCGCTCTACCACTGAGCCACCTTCCCAGCCCCAGGAGTATTATTTCCTTACTATTGAAAATTGCATTTTCTTTTTGAATTAATTAGTTGTCTATTTGTGCTGGTTCCGTGGCTTGAATACAAGGCCTGAGTGCTGTCCTTGAACTTTTTTTGCTCAAGGCCGGTGCTCTATCACTTGAGTCCCAGCTCTACTTCTGGCTTTTTGGTGGTCAAAAATTGGAGGTAAGAGTTTCACAGACTTTCCTGCCCAAGCTGGCTTTGAATTATGATCCTTAAATCTCAGTCTTCTGAGTAGCTAGGATTACAGGTGTGAGCTTCCAGTGACTGGCTAATTAAATGCCTTTATTCTTATAGGGTTTTCTAAAGCAATTTCAGACTAATACAAAAGTCATATATAGTGCAAAACTCCAATGTCCTTTACCCAGAGTCCCCCAAACTGTTGCTATTTTGTCACATTTACTTTATTATTCCTTTCCCTTTATCATTCTCTCTGAAATATAAAACAAGCAGAAAAAAATCTCAATTGAGATATTTTTAAATATATACTTTTTTTAAAAGACATTTAAGCAAAAGTTCCTAGGAGCCACCCTGTTGTCCATTCTTAATGTAGAGGTTAGCTAGAGTAGTGGTTCTCAACTGGAGATGATTTTGTTGCTCAAGAACACTTAACAAGGCTAGAGACATTTTTGGTAGTCACTGTTGGACAGGAACACCACTGGCATTTAGTCAGTAGAGGCCAAGGATTTTGCTAAACAACTTGCAATGCACAGGACAGCTCCATAAACAGCACAGCCTTTTACATTTTATGTGTTTAGAGATCTGGCAAGTGTTGTGAACCCAAGACCTGATTCAAACACAAAAGCACTAGCCATTGCAATATTATGTTTACTTATCATCTCCAAGTCTGTGATATCTTGGCTGGAGGAATTTGCATATCCTCACCATCTCCATCTCCCCTGTCTAACACCTTAGTCACTACTTGTAACCATATAAAGGAATCTTCTATTTTCAGTAAAGATGGAGTGGTGGGGCCATAACCCTTTAAAGACAATTGGAAAAGGCAAACTATTTTTTTCCTTTTAAATGGCACTGAAAATATTCATCACAGACAGGAAAGGATATTGATCCCTAAGAGATGAGAAATAAGAAAGGAAAGGATTTCAAGTGTGCACAGGGCAGTCCTAGAGAGGAAAAGATACATAAAGGAACTCTGAAGATCTGCACATCTTCACCAGCATTTACCTATGAGGAATGTAGCTAGGGAAAGAACCATCAAAAAGATTATGGTGCACAGTTATTGGAGATCATCCAAGGAGGAAGGAGTTTCTCTTTAGCATTTAAGCCAGAGAGGAAAATCTCGTAATTCAAAGCCACTGTTTTTTACTTTTGTACTTTGTTTTAAAGTACAAAGGAGGGGGCTGGGAAGGTGGCTCAGTGGTAGAGCGCTTGCCTTGCATGCATGAGGCCCTGGGTTCGATTTCTCAGCACCACATAACCAAAAAGAAAAGTGGCGCTGTGGCTCAAGTGGTAGAGCGCTGGCCTTGAGCTGAAGAGCTGAGGGACAGCGCCCAGGCCCAGAGTTCAGGCCCCACGACTGGACCCAAAAATAAAAAAAATAAAAAATAAAAATAAATAAAAAATAAAGTACAAAGGAGGGTCTTGCCTAAGTAAATGTAGCTCCAGTGTGACTTAACAAAAAAAGATTTGAAGATAAAACTGTTTCCAAGTAATTTAATGGTACTCCAGGACAAAAATCAGGCATATTTCTAGGCATTTAAACAAACATCTAGTACTTAGCAAGGTAAAGTTTATTCTGTCTAGAATTCAATAAAAAAAAAAATTGTCAGATATGTAAGCTGGGCCCCGGTGGCTCCTACCTGTAATCCTAGTTACTCAGGAGGCTGAGATCTGAGGCTTGTGGTCAAAGCCAACCTAGGCAGGAAAAGTTCATGAAATTCTTCTCTCCAATATACAACAATTTAAAAAGCCGAAAGTAGAACTGTGACTCAAGGGGAAGAGCAGGTGTTGTACTACTTAAGCCATGTCACTAGGCCCTTTTGATCTGGCTATTTTGAGATAACATCTTGCTTTTTTTGTCCAGGCTAGCCTGGACCATGATTCTTTTATTTATGCTTGTCACCAGAGCTAGATGATAGTCATATGCCACCATGCTGGACGTTTTTCTGTTGAAATGGAGTCTTGCAAACTTTTTTGCCACAACTGACCTGGAACTGTGATCCTCCTGTTTTCAGCCTTCCTTGTAACTAGGATAACAGGCACATGTCAATATACTGACGATATACTAACGTGATAAAGTCTCAGATTTTCCCCCACATTGGCTAGGAACCATGATTCTCCATAGATTGGCACCTCTCAGGTAGGCATCACTCTCCAGTTCCTGGCAAAACTTATTACTAATTTATCTCTTAAGTATATGTAATTTGCTACGTGTACATTATATTTCAACTAAGTTAATTTTTAAATTAAGTTCAATGAAAAGTTCAGTTCATCAGTTACACTAACCACATTTCAAATATGTTAACAGCCACATGGAGCTAGTGATTACTATTCTGTACAGCACGAATATCAAGTATTTCCATTATGGCTGCAAGGACTACAAGTAGTACTTGTTCACCTTGTGAGGAAGCATCATTTTCTGTCACTTGTTTTACACTACCTAGCCTGAAGTTTCAGAACTGGAATAAGCATGGACATATGAAATTGATATTAAAAATTACTGAGCCTTTTAAAAACTGTACTCCATTAATTTTCAATGTAACTTTTCTGTGAAGCAAAATACACTATTTATAAACATAAAGATGTTCCCTCCTCCTTTGATTATCACAGCTTCTAGGGATTTTATTTATTTCCCTTCAAACTGCAAGTTGACAACACTTTTAAACTAAATGACACAGAAAGAAGTGAAATAGGTAACATCCTTGGAACTTATTTTTCCTTGTAATCGAAATGGGTACGACACCAATAGAACCCAATAGAACGCCTAAATAAGCATTTGCATTTTTTCCATATACTCACAGGTACTTTGCCAGTTAGTCTTTTGTTATGTTTTAGAATATTATGCTACGTTATTCGACTGAACTTCCCTATTTAAAAGAATCAAGTATACAGCCCTTATGCAACAAATATAATCAGAAATTTATCATACACTCAAGAAACAGTTATTTAAAAAAAACAGGGCAGAGAAGTTAGTAAAACTTAGTATTCTGATGTAACCTTGTCCTCTCCCATCCCCCACCCCCAACAATAGCTCCCAATTCTGAAAGACTGTATTTTCTGAGCTTTCCCTGGCTAGTAGCATATGAACTTGGAAGGCAGAGTCGATGTAAGCTCAGGTTTTGTCTCAATTCAGAAAATTCAGAGTTGGAATCCATAACCCTCTTTGATCCCCTGCCTGCTATGCTAACCTCTGAGGCACATTTTGATGTCTGAGTGAGCACTGTCTTAGAAACAGAATACAGAAGAAGCCAATTGGAGTTAGAGGGAATAAGGGAGCTGGTGGAGATAAGCCAAGACAGCCCAGACCTGTGTATTGTGGCAGGTAAGGAAGGAAGATGAAAACAGAAACCAAGTCCCTTTTGTTCCATAGCTTCACTTACTTTTTTACACCGACAGAGCCATTTTCCTTGTTTTCCATGTCAACAGATAGCATGGGAAGGCTGCAGGGTTCCTTTACTTCAGCAACTAATCAATAAGGGAGAAAAGCTTGTGTTTAATTCTTAGAAAGTGAGAGGAAAATATATATTCTGAATCGGAAGCATAATGATCCCTTTCAACAGCTTCACACCAGTCCATGAATGTTTGCTTAAATCTCCAGTTTCTCCAGCAATTGGGAGAGATGTGATTAAACCTAAGGAGCTGGAGGAAGGACTGGGGTGCTTTCATCCTCCGGGCACTCCTGACTTCCACAATAAGCATTTGCAAATGAAACAAAATCTGTCTCCAAAAACAAGTGCTGTGTGACCTGGCTGCCTCAGGGTGCCAAGCTCTTACTTAAGACATTGCAACTAGTAAATGAGTCAAAGTAGAAAAACAATTCCCTTTCTCTCCCATCTTGAGCTGTGATTTTCTTTTCTTTCACTGATTGTGTGTGTATGTGTGTGTGTGTGTGTGTGTGTCCACTCCTGCTTTGAGCTTTCATTACAATGCAGAAGAGCATTTAAGCTTTTGTTGCAAGTGCTCCTCTACCTCACAAATTCTCAACGAAAGCCTCAAAAACCGATCAGGAGATAGCCAGACTGTGGTAAAGTAGGAAGCTCACAAAAATACCAGGTAGCCTTCAGCACAGAAATGTGGTGCTGTGTGTGTGTGTGTGTGTGTGTGTGTGTGTGTGTGTGTATTGTGTTACACAGCTCTTTGGATTTATGTAAAATCATCAAAACGTTGAAGGAGGTATAGTAGCACCTATCACTCTTTTTGTTTGTAGGATAAGAACTGTGAAAAAATAAAAATCTTCCACAATTAACATATAATTAACAAGATACAACAGCTACAAAAAAAATGCCTCCCGAAGGAAAAAAAAAAAAGGGAAGGAAAAAAAGAAAAGGAAAAACTAGTCCCAAAACATGCCTGCTCTTATTCAGCAGAAGCCATAAATTAAATACATTTCCTCTGGAATCACTTTCTAGTTCGGCACTCCTTCTCCGGGGAGGATTACTCTGACATGGCAAGTGCATCGTTTAGTATAGTCACAGATTTTTATCACTGTTAGAGAAGTAATTAACAAATAATACTCTAAGTGTGGGATAATCTCACTCCTGAAACACACACACACACATACACACACACACAAACTTCCAGTCACTAAGCCACTTAGATCATTTCTAAAGAAACCCACTACTTAATATACATAGAGATATTAGCATACATTCACAGCCCGTTCGTTCCAGAGTAGACAGGAAGATAGTGCTAAAAGAATGACTGCACTTCAGTTGGAAACAGTTTACATATTCACCATTTTCTAAGCATCTCAGAAACCAAACCAAAACAAAACACTCACAATGATACTCTGCAACATCACACTACATTGTCTTATTATTATTACTATTATATTTCTTTTTTCTGTGGAAAAGTAAAAAGAAAACCTACCTATAAGCAACTAAAATATATCATTTTTAAACGTTAATCAAGAACAGCCAAAGAAACCCCAATGTTTTCTTTCACAAAGTAGGCTGGCAAAGGAATTCAATAGGAGGTACAATTTGACACAGTGAAATAAAACCAGGCTGGCTCTCAGCCAACATGACGTTAGGAATCACACACAAGCTGCACCAACTGCCTTCTGGTTCATGGCTGACTTTTTAAAGCTACAGTGTGCCTGTTCACTTGGGCTAACTACCCCCAGCACAATTAGCGGAAGTGAATGAACCCCAAGTCCAAACACGGCAGTATTCTCCCTGCACTTGTGTAGTGCAAAGGAAAACAAGCTGTCTTAATAGTTTATTTCCTTCCTCCCCTTCATCGTTGCTGGCATCAGTTGCTCTGAGCATGAATGTCACATTTGAAACTATTTCTTTTTCTCCACTGTTGGAAGAATGAGAACTCAGAGTTGCTTCTGGGTTACACTGAGTGAACACTTAGAAGCTATAGACCTAGATTACTTTTCCCTGACAGAGCCACGGAAAAAGTTCCCAGAGCTGGCTTTTAAGCAATCTCTTTGTAAGAATAAGAAAAACAGTGCCCAGCAATGAATTTCTCTACTTCATTTTGCAGGAAATAGCATCTTTAAAAGAGGATGCAAAACAGAAACCAAATCTCCTAAAAACAACCAAACTTTTTATTTCATCCTACCCAATGAAGCTAACAAAATGTTAAGCTGAAACAAACAAAACTTTATTCTACAAAAGAACAGTTTTGTGATGTTTAATTTTGTTTATCCCAGTTGGGTAAAAAGCATAATCCAATGAATACGACCAATATTTATAACCTGCAGAACACTTGGTACTGGATGAGTCACATTTACATAAGAAGGTACTTGCAAACCTCAAAACTCAGTGTTTCCCAATATTATCCTAAGCCCCAGTTTAGAAAATTATAAAGTGAAATGCAGTCTAAGTGACACCTTTTATTTAAATTACTGTGGTTAACATCACAGTTCCCTGGCTTTGCTGGGAACCATTTCTAGAGAATATTCACTTCTCATAAATGTTTGGCAAATACCCAGAAAACATATGCTTGTCTAATTTAAATAAACACCAGTCATATTTGGATGCTTTTAAGTCAAGAGATTCATAACAGCACTCAAACTAGGAAGCAGAATACAAGTTCCTAGAAAAAGTTCTGTGACAATGTATAAACTAGGAAGAATGGAGGACAAAAATAATTACACCCCCCCTTTTCCTTAATAATCTTTGAGGAGACTAAGTGACCAGTAACTCTGATCTCAGTTTGGGATGTCAGTTCCAAAGTTCAAATTCCCAAGCCAATTCCCTTTACTTATTCCAAGAATGATAGAATTCTTCAACTTCCAAAAAGGCCATCCCTGAGAAACATCTCAAATGTTTTCTTAACCCCTGTGCCATGGAAATCATAATTTAAGCACCAACTCTAAATGTTCAGATATCATTGGGAATCCTTTTGTGAGCATGAGTCTGGCATGTGGATACATCACCACTGTTAATCAAAACTGATGAGACTTTTTGCTGGGCACAGGTGGCTCATGCCTATATGATCCTACCTACTGAGGAGGCTGAGATCTGAGGATCATTGTTCAAATCCAGCATGGGCAGGAAAGACAGTGAGACTCTCTCCAACAGACCCACAAAATGCCAGAAGTGGAACTGTGGCTCAAGTGGTGGGGCTCAAGCCTTAAAGGAAGAGGCTAGGGGAGAATACCCAGGCCCTGATTCAAGACCCAGTAGTAGCATGCACACAGCAACTTTTATAGAGATAAAGAGATCTTTCACCAACACATCTACATTTGGGACTTGGTGTGAAGTTCCTGAACTGTTCTCCAAAGAAATCCAAATGGAAGGGAACTGGGCTGTGAGTCTTCCAGACAAGGAAGCAGGAAGGTGCTCTGGCAGCACTGTTTTGAACAAAAGCATGTGGATTCTGTGAAGTTTCTCCATAGAATCTTCCTAGACTATAGAAAAGGATATCCTCTCCTGTCTTCCCTGCTGCGATCAAAAGTTTGCCTCTTAAACAAGAACAGGTGTTTCAGAAAGTATTCCAGGAAATCAGTCCCATTTCTTCTAAGGTGAACCCCACGAAGGCATTATAAATGACAAGAGGTTTCAACTTACCAGCTAGTTTCTGACTGTAGTAATGAACTGACACTTTGACTCTATATACGTAGCACATACCAGCCCTCACCCACTCCCTCCTCTCACTCTACCCCTTTGGGGTGATGATAGGTATATGCAGAGTACACTACACGGCGAGTGCTGTGTGGTAACTGGATGTGGTGAGCCTATCCAAGTGTTACAGGATTGTGGTTCTGATCCAGCATGCGGATCGAGGAGGACTTGCCTTCAGAATTCTGGAGAAAACCATTTTCTTTTTTTTGGGGGGGGGTAGTTTGGAAGCGCACGGAGGGGGGGGGGGAAGGAGACAGGTCCGAAGAGAGAGAGATGGTGCCTTGATTGGCTGCTTTTATTGACGACCACAGATGGGGTCCAAAGGGGCCGCCGGCCGGCGCCGCAGTCCCCGGTGGTGGGCCCCGGGCGCCCCGGCTCCCAGTCACTCGAGGGCGGGTCAAGCGCGGGAGGGGCGCGTGGACGGCGCGGGCGGGCCGCGCCCCTCCCCGGGGAAGGGGTAGGGTGACGCGAGGCCGCCACTCCCCCGGTCTCCGGGACCCGAGCGCCCCCCTAGAGGCGTGGCGCCGGCCAGGAAGGGGGAAAGTTCTAGCTAGGACTTTCGCCGGGACACAGTGCGGTCGCTCTTGGGCTCCGGGGCTCCCGGGGAAGTTGGGAAGAGGGCGCGGAGGGGCCCCCGTCGGCCGGTCCCGCGCGCTCTGCCCCTCGGCCCGCGCG
>NW_012267255.1:6031353-6209482 GCF_000151885.1 Dipodomys ordii | reverse complement strand
GGGCTGGACGCGCTCCGCCCCGAGCGACCGTCCACGCTCGGGGCACCACGAGCCGCCGGACACCGCGGACAGGACCGGGGGACAGGCGTGTGTGTGTGTCCTCCCTTCTGCAGGAGTGCTTCACTTCCTTTCATCCCGGAAAGGAGGACCGGGCGGGCGCGTTTGCAGACCCTCGCCGCTCGCCCGCGCCCCTCACTTACCTCCCGCATGGCCGCGCCGGGAGGTTTGCCCCGCGCAGCGCGGGGAGGGGCGCCCGCCACGCGCTGAGCCCCCAGACAACGACGGGCGCGCGCGGCATGCCGGGAGTTGTAGTCCTCCGCGGTTGCGGGGCGGGGGAGGGGGGGGTGTCTGGTAAGGGAAAGGCGGAGGGGTGGAAAGGGATCGGGAACTCCAGAAGCAAAGACCAGAAGGGAGGGGATCGGCTCTGGGACCTTGGCAACCTGAGGGAGGACGTTCGCAGGAACTTCAAACTGGCAGGGAGCTGGACGGTGAAGAAGACCCTACACCCCTAAAAAGGTGTTTCAAGTGCTGGCTGTCAGGTTCAGACCCTTGCCTTCCTGTCTTCCTGGCTCCCGATCACTCCGCTGTAGTGTTAAGCTGGACTTTGGTCAGTAATGATAAAAAATTCCCGGACTGACTTCGTATAATTTAGGGCTGTTCTTCCTTCACTCTGAACTCACGTGTAGCGTTCTCTCCTACAACACCTGTTCTGTTGCTCGCTAAGTAACTGTGGAAGCCCTTGGCCTGCCACGGGAAGAGGAATAGTTACATCTTGTACTTGTAGATCGCTCCACCTTGGGCACGTGTGGCAAAGCACTTTCATTCCATTAGAACCATAAAGCCACCAGGGGATTTCAGCAGAAAGAAAGCTGATGATGCACCCGTGGAGGTTGGAGCCACTGCCTTCTCCAGCCCTGTCCTTAGCAAGGAGGTAGAGAGGAGAAGGAGGGCTGGGGTCAGGTTTGATGGACACAGCAAAACAAGGGATTTTCTTGAAATAACAGACGAATAACTCTACAGTACATAAAGAAAATAAATGAATCAACTGTGAATTGGAAGAGTACAAGGGAAAGCAAAATGCAGTAGTATAGAGATGGAGATTCAATAGATTTTGAGAAGACTAGAGATAATATGAAAAAGCTATGTCAAGAAGAAAGCAAGACAGATTTTAGTGACCTGGGATCTTGGTATTGTCACTTCTGAGTTAGTTCTGTGACCTGAGGTAGGTTATTTAATCTTCCTAAATCTCTTTGCCTCTTTAAAATATAATAATTGTGTAATAATAGTTGTGATGTGGCAGGGCAGATTAAAATAGATGGGAAGTGCTTAGAATAGTGTCTGGCACATGATAAGCTCTCAAATCATTTTAGCTACTATTATTATCTACAGAAAGATCTCGGTGAAGGCAGAAAGCAAATACTGTAAGGTTGAGTGACAGGAGAGCCAAGGAAGGAGGAAGTGGTGAGGAGGAACTTGTCAACACAGTCAACCACAGTGGTGAGGTAGCCAGGGACAACAGAAAAGGGGACTCCAGATGTAGAAATGCTCCTACAAACTGTTTTGGAAATTTACCAGAGTGATTTTGCTTTTCCTAGTGATTGGGAAGGGACGCTAATGTTGGGCAAAAATGCCAGACTCCTTCCCTTGCCTGGGACAATCCTGCATAGTATACATACTGTTTTTTTCTATTCATGTCAGTGGAAGCCTATTTCTAATTATCTGAGACTGCAATCTATTTTGCATTTAAATATAAAGCGTTTTCCAAACAGCTTGAAATATATTACATTCTCTTTGAATGCAGAAAGTGAATGACAATACCGTAGAATTTGAATCATCAGTACAGCTCATTTGTTGGCTGTCTTTACATGGTGTATCAACAGTTGGACCTACATGGCTGAGCATTCCACTAGTATTTATTATTCCTGCTTAATAGTTACATACATAAACCAGCTGATCAAACTCTTTACCTTGTCCTCTCTCTCCAGTCTCTAGTAACCCAATGCCCTTGAAATTTCAGAGTGAGGAAACAGCAAAGTTGCTAGTGTGGATGGATTAGAGAGACTGGAGGTTGAGTGGGAGGTCTGAGAGTAACCCTGGATTGGGCGCAGGTAATGTAGAATTTGTAGGTAAATTGCAAAGACTTTGGCTTTCACTCTTAATGAAATGGGGAGCTGTTGAAGAGTTTTGAACAGACAAATGGATGGTAAAGTATTTTTTTCTTATTCTAATGGTTTATAGTAGGTATACAGGGGAGGATTTCTTTTTGTAAAAGTTACACAGGTACATAAATTATTAGTAGTATTTTTCTTTATAATCTCTTGGATTCAATAAATAAAACAAATGAGTTATATCATCAATATTTTAATTGTGTTATTCATATTTCCTATGTCTCTTTCTTTCTTTTCTTTCTTTCTTTCTTTTTTAATTTGGAGGTATTAGGGATTTAAACTCAGAACTTCATTCTTGTTAGGCTAGAACAATACCATTGAATCATGCCCCCAGCTCTCTTTTTGACTTTGTAAGGATCACAAGAAAGTTATCAAAGTCTTCTAACATTTTTCCTATTTTTTACTTGATAATATTTTATTTTATTTAGGAACAACTTTTATTTTTTTAATCTTTAAAATTATCTTTTTATATTTTAAATTTTAAATTATCTTCAAATAGCAAAAGGGGTTTCAATTGAACATGTCAATTTATGAGTACAAGGTACTTTGATCAGTGTCATATTATTTTGTTCATGAATATTCATATTAGTTATAACATTATTATGAATTGTATCTTTTGCCATTATAAAATGGCTTTCAGTAGGACATTGTAGACATCTGTAATCTTAGGACTAATTCCAGTGTGGTTTAACTATGTGGGATCTGTTTTATCACATGAAGAATCTGAACATTGCCGAAATGATTTAGTCTAGAAAATCTGCAAAATAAATGATGCCTATGCTATAAGGATTGGAATTGATAACACAGGCACCAGTTACTCACACCTGTAATCTCAGCTATTTGCAAAGTTGAGGTTGAGAGGATTATAGTTTCGGGCCAGCCCAAGTAATGAAGTTTGTGCTTGTGGTGGCGTACACCTATCTTCTCAGGTAAAGTGGGATGGCTAAATTGGCAGTCCACAGTCCAGGCACATCCTGATAGGAATTGAGACCCTATCTCAACAATAACCATTATAGAAAGAGACTGGAGGCATGACTTAGTAGAGAAAATGCCTAATAAGTGTGAGGCCTTGAGGTCACACCTCGGTACTAACAAGAAAAAGAAAAGAAGGAAAGAAAAAGGAATGATACATAATTGTTAGCCATAAATCAGCGAGAAATGCAGGTGGTTGATAAGCCAGAATTTACATATTGAAAGGATAACAAGCAATTCTCTGTCAAAACTATTTCCAGTCATAGAGACCTTACCAGTGTAGTAGTATAGGAAGATAGTAGAGTATGTGAATACAAAATTTCCAAAAATTGTCTTCCTTCCTTCTTTATTTCTTCCCATCTGAGATTTTTATTCCCAGGCAGCTGGTATTAAGAAGCAAAAGTTTGTATAGCTTCATCCCCAATGCAAAGGTCAAACTTTTGGAGATTCTCCAAAACACAGCAGCAATCTAATGATATGAAAGAAGGAGATTTCCAAGAGTTAGTGTTTGCAGTAGAAGTTTGCCTGTCCATAAGTGGAGTCATCTCAGTGACAGGAGAAAGACACACTAACCAGAAGATATACAGTGACACTGGTTTACTTGGTGTCCTTGGTGTTCTACAGCACCAGAATCAGACATCTTGGGGTACAGAAGAATTCAGCAATAAGCAGCAGAACTTAATATTACAATACAATGTAGAGAGGACTTCTACAGTAAATAAATAAAAGTATCTTTTTTTTTCTTGTTTTTTTTGGTTGTGGGGCTTGAACTCCGGGCTTGGGTGCTGTCCCTGTGTTCTTCAGCTCAAGGCGAGTGCTCTACCACTTGAGCCACAGCACCACTTCCTAAAAGTGTCTTTTAAATTCAAGAATAGGTCTAAAACTAAAATGTATATGATCAATATATTAAAGTAAATTGTAATGGAAATTTAAAAATTGAGGTAGGAAAAGACTATAATATATCCATCTTAACTGCATTAAGGGAAATAAGCCAGACATAAAAAGACAACACTGTACGACACCACCCACAAGCAGAATCAACACAATGTCATAGAAGTTGAGAGAGTGGAATAGTGGTTGCTAGAGTCTGGGTCATGTGAAAAGGATGGGTACCAGCTTCTCAGTGAGTAAGAGCTAAAGTTGGACAGAAGCAGAAAGTTCTGGCCTGCCCTCTTGGTAGGATGACCAGAAATAACAGTAATACTTGGTATACATCAAACGGCTCCAAGAAATGATTTAAATTTGTTTAACACCATAGAGAAGTGATACTTTTTTGAGGAACTAGAAATGATTTAAGCAACACCATGTGTACTTCTGTTTACATGTATTGAATCCTTGCATGTACCCTGCTAATACATATAATTTTTGTGTTTATGTATTAGTGAAAAGCAAATTAAACAATAATAAAACAAAAAGCAGAGAAAACAAGTGGAACTGGCCTGTAATTCCAGCTGCACGGAAGGTTGAGATTTGGGAGGATTCTAGTTCAAGTCCAGCCCAGGCAAAATGAAACATTCCCATCTCCACTCATAGGCATGGTGGTGTGTTTCTTTTACTTAGGCTATACAGGGAGAGTACCTAGGAGGATTGCAATCCAGATCTGCCTAGGCAAAAATGCAAGACCTTAACTGTGAAAATAACTGAAGCAAAGAGGGTTGGGGACACGTCGTGTGTGTGTGTGTGTGTGTGTGTGTGTGTGAGAATCATGGGGTTTGAACTCAAGGCCTATGTGCTGTCCGTGAACTCTTCACTTTGAGCCACAGCTCCATATCTGGGTTTTTTAGTGGTTAATTGGAGATAAGAGTCTCACAGAATTTCCTGCCTGAGCTGGCTTTGATCTCAGCCTTCTGAGTAGCTAGGATTACAGGCATGAGGTACCTGCACCTGGCTGGGGAAATGTCTTAAGTGGTAGAGTGTCTGCCTAACAAGTGTAAGCCCCCAAGTTCAAACCCTATTACTGTTATGTACATAGAAAAAAAAGTCTATCATAGTTGAAAAAGGGTCTCTAGAAAGAATCCTAGCCTTATACCTTGAGTTTAGACCAACAAAACCGACTCTGGCTTATGACTTCTTCTCCCCCTCCCCCTCTTCCCCATCTCCTTCCACTCCTCCCTCCCTCCCTCCCCCTCTTCCCCTTCCCCTCCCCCTCCTCTTCCTCCTCCTCCTCCTTCTTCTTTTCTGATCTATATGTAAAGGAGAAAATTAAATTCGAATTACTCTGAGCCACTAATCAACTAAATTTGTTACAACAGCACTAAGATACGAGAGTATGCTAGAGAAACTCTTTCACAAAGCCAACAGGAGACAGATACAGGACTACCTATAAACACACTGAAAATTGTCCAAATTTTCAGTTAGGAACGGACAAGAAACCATGAGTATGGTGGAGTAACAATGCAATGGAATAGCATATACAGAGACATAAGAAAGGCACGGGTGCATTGTGTTGACATGGGGTGAAAAAACAAGTAGAAAACACATATTAGACTATCATTTATGAAGCTGTTCAATTTATAGCTCCTCCTACCACACACAAATCTTAAAATACCCCTCACGACTTCATATTATTTTGTATTTTTCTACATATTAAGATTTCCTAATTTTTCATGATCTAGACTCTGACCATCCGGGTCAGGGCTTAGTGTTGAATTCATCCAGATCCCTAAACCCATTCTTTACTTCCAGCCATGCAGATCTTCAAAGGCCATGCATATTGGCTTTTCACCCTCTCCCTCATGATGAGTACTTTCATTTTCTCTTACCTAGCATTGCTCTGCTTATCTTCTTTAAAATTCTAGAATTTTATTTTAACCTTTTCCCCTATATTGATGTATAACCTTCTCTTCTATAACACTCCATGCTTTTTTTGGTGTGTGTGTGGGGGGGGGGTTGTTGTGGGGCTTGAGCTCTGGGCCTGGGCACTGTTCCTGAGCTTTTCAGCTCAAGGAGATGGCTCTACTGCTTGAGCCACCGCACGGCTTCTGGGTTTCTGGTGGTTTATTGGAGATAAGAGTCTAATGGACTTTCTGTCTGGGCTGACTTTGAACCATGATCCTCAGCTCTCTGCCTCCTCAGTAGCTACAATTACAGTCAGGAGCCACTGATGCCTGGCCCCCTTGCTTTCTTATATCATGACACTAGTTGTAATAGTTGTGCTACAGTGTTCTCCAGTGACTTTTCTTCTAGTACTTTTTAATAACAGCAGTAAGTATTCAATGATTCTTGTAATGCATATCTGTTATTTCTAATTCCTCACACAACTTTAAAAAACATCTGTCTTTAGAAATATTTTGATGTTGGGCGGAGGGAGTAAGATGGGTCCATGGTAGCATTATCATAAAGGCAACATCACACTTATATCTGATTCTGTAATCTCTATTGGCTCAGTTTGCCCAGCATCTGGTACAGTACCAGACATTTACCTAGTTATGTGTGTATGAATCAGCTGATAATCTGACTTAAAATGAATCGAAGCTTAGAAGGAAAAGAAAGCCACATTTAGAAATCATCTCAGGCAGACTTAAACTTGAGTTCCTAAATAGTTAAGCAGGTTTTGAGGCGATTAGTATGGCAAGTGTACTTCCTGAGGCAGGGAAAGACAGACACTAGAGGCTGCAGATCAATAGGGAGGCCAGAAAGAAAGTCCTAACTCAGTGGCAGAGTGCCTGTTGGTGTAAGTTTTCTTTGCAGAAGAATTCTGTTGTCATGCAATATTTATCTTAGTTCCTCAGATGGGAAGATAGTGATTTGTTATCTCTGTGTGCAGCTGTGACCACTGAGATTGATGTGGGGTTTGGCCAGCACACTGTCTAAAATAGAACCTCAGACTGCCTCTGATTCAGTCCATTTTCACCTCATGTGCTGTCTGGTACATTAGTTCTAAAAGGTCTCTAATTACTGGTTTGCAAATTTTTAAAATTTGCATTATTACCAACACATTGAAATTTCCTGTTGTTGATTTCTGGAAGTCGGTGTCATATTTATCAGATATAGAGATATATACATCTCTCTCCTCTCCCCCCTTCCTCTTCCTCTTCCTCCTTCCCTCCCTCCCTCCTTTCCTCCAACCCTCCTTCTCCCACTCTTCTTTCTACCTATCCCCACCCCACCCCCATCCCTGGAGTCTATTCTATCTCAACTGCTGAGTGAAGTTTGCTTCTGGGTTAATTTTTAACTAGCCATGGCTCTAAGCCCTTCTTTGCTACCTCTCCAGAAGCTCTTTTCCTTTAATAACTTTCTTTTTAGTGACTGGTTAGTGGAGTATCTTTATACCCTATATAACCAGAAGTGATAATGCTGAGCCCATGTAAGCTCTGAGCACCTGCAAAGCCTCCTTTGCATTTTAGGTAGTTAATTTCCACACATCCATTCTACAGAGAAACCCTGTATATAATTCTGTTCCTATCATCTAGCCACTCTCGTGCTGTGAGGTTTACACACTGATGACTGATATCTGGATTTTTTTCCATTTCCCACACTCATCAAATGGTTACATTCTGGGCATTTAGTTCTCTGTTATGAGTTGGATATAAATTCAAACACACACACACACACACACACACACTCCCCACCTCATCCCTTCCCAAAATAAAGCTCATGTGCTGAAGGCTTGATCTTGGCAGTTGCCATTATTTTGAGAGGTTCTGGAAATTTTAGGAACCTCCAATAGCTAAAGGAAGTAGGGTTGGGTCCTTGAGGATGTCTTGGGCCTAGCCCTTTCCCAGGACTCTCCACTTCCTGTTCACTTTGAGGTAAATAACTTCTTCCACATGCTCCTCCCACCATGATATTCTGCCCTATGGTGGGCCTTGAGTCAGCAGAACCAATGACCTGAAACCCTGAAAAGAATCCTTCCTCTCCTAAAGTTGCCCATGCTAGGCATTTTATCACAGTGAAGAAAATTTCGCGATGATGTCATCTCTCGATGTTGTACAGAACTAAATCTATTTCTCACTGACTTACTCTCACAGTCAATATAATGTTAGCTGGAAAATAATAAAGCCTCGACTGTTTTCTGTCTCTAAATCTCATTACTCCCTGACAAGAAATCCCAGAGGGTGGGAAAGGAAGGTGTCTGGTACATGTAATGACTAATATTCTTTCCTTCTTTTTATATTTAATATTATGTTTATGAAAATACCACATGTTCAACCTCAGTAAATGGCTCAGAATTGGTAGAATTTTCCAGTCCAATCTCCAGCTGGTGGTGTGCTTGGTATTATTTCCGTTATTGTTTAGATATGTACTAAAAATAAGATGAAATGAAATAAACTAAAATGTTATCATCGGATGATATTAAAGGTATTATTCTTCTCAGTTACAAGTAGCTTAGCTGATCTTTTTTCATTTTAATGGATATTCTGACTCTACCCCACCCCCCTCTCTCTCTGTCTTTCTCTTTCTTGCTTGCTGTGTGTGTCTGTGCCCATTCCAGGGCTTAAATTCAAGGTCTCCCCCTCTTGCTTGGCTTTTTTATTCATGACTGACACTCTACCATTTGAGTCTTGCTTCAGCCTAGATTCTTGCTAATTAGTTGGAGATAGAATCCAGCAAATTTTTCTTCCTGGGCTGACTTTAAACCTCCACCCTCCAGGTCTCAACTTCCCATACAGGTAAGGTTATAGGCCTGAGACACCCCGCCCTCCGCCCCGACATTTTTTATGTCAGTATATTTATTAGTCGATCAGCTTTTAATATTTACAGAATACTTTTTTTTTTTTTTTAGCTAGAACACTGTGGCTACAACTTACCACAACCTGTTTCAAACCACTTCAAGAAAAAAAAAAGGGAGCAGGGGGAACTTACTGGTCCTAACAGTGGAAAGAGAAGAGGTGTGGCTGGCCTTGGGAAGGAATGGATCCAGGGACACATGGTATCATAGGATTCCCTGTCTTTCCATTTCTCAGCACCAACATTTTAGCCTCTCTTTTGCCCTAGAGCAAAGCAAACTTATCTCATGTAATGGAGATATGAAGAATCATTCTTTCAGATACGTTCTTTGATATCATACCAGATTTATCAACCTACTAAACTGATTACTTCACCTTTCTATATACTGCAATTCTGTCGTGTTAGGAGATATTTTTAGTCTCACTTTCCTCAGCTTTTTCCAGTGGCCATCCAGAATCATTCAGGTGAGGAAATTGGAATCCAGCAGGGTTGCCCATTAGTTCACTGCATGTCTCTAGAGGTGTAATAGGCAGTGTTGCTGTGGAGAGTGTGCTCTTACCCTAAGGCTGCCTCAAGAGCAGGATTTGGGGCTGGTGACTTAGCTCAGTGGTAAAACACCTGTTCAGCCAGAGTAAGATGAGAGAGAGAGAGAGAGAGAAAGAGAGACGGTTAGACAGACAGGAAGACAGTGACACAGAGAAGAGAGGCAAAGTAAAGTATCTGGACTCAATCTCCTCTCATCTATGGCTGGCTTTAAAGATCTCAGGACAGTAAGTAGATAGACACCCAAAACCTAGACATAAGACATATACCAAATAGCTAGACATATGACTTTTAAGTTATAAAATATGAAAGATAAAAAGAAAAATATCTCACAAGAAGATAAAGGAATCAAACACTGCCTGTGTAGAAGCAAAGATAAGCACCAACATTTTATTCTTTACAAAAGCCAAAAAGTGGGAAGAGTGGAATGAAATATTTGAAAATTTAATAGAAAAAAACTAACTAAAGTTATGTATCCTCATACTACTAATAAGATGGTAACGTGCTTTGCGAAAGTGGACTTCAGGTAAGTGTAAATATATATGCAAATTGTAGGATAACCATTCAAAATAACAGTTTGTTTTTAAAAAGGTTATTCAACAGATATTCTAAGAAAATAGAATAATATAAAATTCTCTGTTGAAACCACAAAAGGCAAAAAAGGGAATATATATATATATATATATATATATATATAATATAAATGTCAGTTGTGGGGCTTGAACTCTGGGCCTGTGCACTGTCTCTCAGCTCTTCAGCTCAAGGCTAGTGCCCTACCACTTGAGCCACAGCACCACTTCTGGCTTTTTGCTGCTTATTTGGTATTGAGGAATCAAACCCAGGGCCTCATGCATGTGAGACAAGCACTCTACCACTGAGCCAACTTCCCAGCCCAGGGAGCATATTTTAGCAGAATTAATAGGATAAATAGGATCCTAGATTAAGACAACCAGGATCAGTTGTCCATGAAAAAGGAGCCTCATATAAACCGTCCTCTGAAGTTTTACCCTGGCCCATTGGGACAGTGCACAAAGCATGGAAAAAAGAGTAGAAGACAAAAGTAGGAACAATAAATAAAAGCAGTAGAAAAAAACTAGAAAGCAGTAATAATGTTCTTACCATTTCAACTAGATCTGTAATTATTTTGAACTTCAATAACCTAAATGTACCAATTAAAAGATAGAGATTGTCAGGGTAGATAAAAATAGAACTTAACTATATTTTCTACAAGAAAATCACTTTGAATATTAAGACATATAAGTGATCAGGAAGTAAAAATTAATTGGACAGAGAAAGATATACCATGCTAACACTAACCCAAAGAAAGTAGAAGGAGCTATAATAATTGTATATTAATTAGGAGAAGACTTTGGAAGAAAAAAATATCAAGGATAAAAATATTATATAATCAAGACAATGACTCAATATCTATGCAACAGCAACAGAATATCAGAGTACATTAAGCAAAAACATTACTGCAAAGAGAAACAGACAAACATAGCATTACATAGTTGGAGACTTCAATTCTTTTTTTATTTTTTATTTATATATTTATTTTTTATTGTGAAAATACTGTATAGAGGAGTTACAATTACCTGGGCAAGATAATGAGTACATTTCTTATCAAGCATTGCAGCCTCCTCCTTTGTTTCCTCTTCCCATCCCAGACTTCAATTCTTCTATGTCATAAATGGATAAAACCAGAAGACAAAAATCAGTAAGGACATAGTTCAACTTAGCACCATCCCATATCAACTGAATAAATAGATATTCATAGATTACTTAATGCAAAAACAAAATTCACACATCTTAAACTCATATGAAACTCACCAAGTCTCCTGGCCCTCAAACATGCCTAAACACATTTAAGAATGGAAATTATATTCTCTGTTCTTAAACTACAATGAAATGAAACTAGAGATCAGTAATTTAAAAAAAAAAGGCAGCTGGAAAAGAACCTATGAAGTTATCTCAAGAGAAACTTAAGCATGCTGTATTTTGAACCAAGTAAGTATAAAAACATTTTATCAGAATTTGTGGTATGCACTTATACAGTATTTAAAGGGAAATTCATAGTATTAAGTTTTTAATATAAACAAGAAAGATTTGAAATCAGTCATCTAAGCCTTCATGTCGAAAAGAAGAAAAAAATAACTACATCCAAAGTAAGTTGAACAAAAGAAATAATAAAAATTAGAGTAAAAATCCACAAAGTTGAAAGTAGAAATCAACAGAGAAACTCAATCAATCCAAAAACTGCTTTGTTTTGCTTTTGTAGATCAATAAAACCCATAAGTCCCTGACCAAGTTTAGTTAACTTTTAGAAAAAAAATTAGACAGGGAACAAACTACTGATCTCAGAAATGAAAGGAGAGGCATAACTACAAATCCTATCATTATTAAAACTAATAAATGGATTAATCTATGCCCACAAATGGGATTACTCATATGAAACCTAACTATTAATTGAAAGACACAAGCTGTCAAAACTCACACAGGAAAACAAATCTGAATAAACTTGTATCTATTCAAGAAGTTGAATAAAAAGCAGGGTGCTGGTGGTTCATACCTGCCATCCTAGCTACTCAGGAAGCTAAGATCTGAGGATTGTGGTTCAAAGCCAGCCTGGGCAGGAAACATCCAAGAGACTCTTATCTCCAATTAATTATCAAAAACTAGAGATGGACCTGTGGCTCAAGTGGAACAGTGCTTGCCTTGAGCAAAAGAACTCAGGGAAACATCTAGGTCCCTTAGTTTAAGCCCCCCGCCCCACAAAGTTGAATAGTTAATGATCTCCCAAAATAGAGCACACCAGGGCAAAGATAAGTTTACTGTGCATGGTATCAAATAGTTATAGAAGGAAATATAGTAATTATCTAAACATTTCTTTTAGAAGTTAGAAGCAGAGTATATTTCCTAATGTATTCTATGAAAACAGCATTCCAGTAACTTCAAGATTTACTTTAAATCTACAGCCATCACCACGATGTAGTTTGGGCTTTGAAATAAATAGGCCAATAAGTCAAATAAAATAGAACCCTAGAAACAGATCCATATGAATATGGTCAGCTGATGCTTGACAAATGATCAAAAGTATTACAATGAGGTGAAGATAATCTTTTCAACAAATGGTCCTGGAAAAACTGGACATCCATATGAAAAATTAACTAAAAAAAGACATAAATATAAAATATAAGATTACAAACTCTTGGAAGATAATATAGAAGAGAATGGAGATGACTGTACATATGGAAATGGCTTTTAAGATTCAATAACAAAGGCATAATTTGTGAAATAACTGATTAACTGGATTTCATTAAAATAAAAAATTTCTGTTGTGTAAAAGATAATTTCAGGAGATGAGAAAATAAGACACAGACTGAAATAAAGCATTTGCAAAAGACATCTGATAATGGACAAGTATCCAAAATATACAAACAACCAATTAAAATTGAACAAAATGAAACCAAACAACCCAATTAAACTGTGGTGCAAAGACTGTAACAGATACTTCACTTAATAAGATACACAGATACATATATGAAGAGAGTCTTCACGTAATATGTCATCAGGGAAATGCAAACTAAAACAGCTATGAGATACCTCAATGCACCTACTAGGATGGCCAAACAGCAGTACACTAAATGGTGCCACCAAATAGTTACAATGATGTAGAGAAACAGAAATTCTGGTTGAGGATGCAAAATAGTACTGTCACTTTGGCTTTTTTTTTTTTTCCAGGGCTGAGGACCGAACCCAGGGCCTTACGCGCGCCGGGCGGGCACCCTTCCGCTGGGCTAAACCCTCAGCCCCAGTACTGTCACTTTGGAAGCAAATCTGCTCATCAGACACTCCTGCAATCACTCTTCCTTTTGTATTTATCCAAAGGAAGTGAATATTTATGCCAACACAAAAATGTATATGGAAACAACCAAGATGTCCATCAGTAGGTAAATGGATAAACTAGTACAGCCAGACAATAAAATATCATTCAGTGTTAAAAAGAAATGAGTTACCTAAACAAAATAAAAGACAAAGAAGAAATTTACATTCATATTGTTAAGTAAAAGAAGTCAGTCTAACAGGGCTACATACTGAATGATTCCTCCTGTGTTCAGCCGACTGTTCTGGAAATGGCATAAGTATGGAAAACATAAAAAGATCAGTGGTTGTCAAAGGAGAGATAAATAGACGGAATGCAGATTTTTTAGGGCAATGGAACTATCCTGTATAATACTCTAATAGTGTATCCTTCTTATTGGGAAATTGTCTAGATCAGAGTGAACCCTCCCAGAACTGGTTGATAATGCTTTGAGGAAGTGTAAGCTTTAGGATCCCTCATTTGTGTAGCTCTCTTCCAGGGATCTATGTATTTAATTTGTATTCATAATTCAAATTTCTTTTCCTTGTAGAGGAATCCCTCAATTCAATAAAACTTGGAAGCCCCCCTACTTAGGGTCAATGGGTGGAGAGGCTTGGATGCACCTACCTGTTATGTGCACCTGGCTAGGGCCAGTCATTTATGCAGCAGGAAAAGCAGCCAACACCTACCCAGCTGCTGCTCTGTAAAAGCACAAAGGATTAAGCCAGAAGATTTATAGGTTTGCCCTTCCCTATCTGGCTGATCATAAAATAAGGTATGTTGATTTTTATTAAATAGCCCTTACTTTTGTTTAAGAGCACTTTTTTAGATTTATAGTAAACTTGAGCAGAAAATAGATTCCCCTATGAATTTCCTGCTCCCATATATGTGTTTTCAATGTCCTCCTCCCAGATTATTTCCTTCATACCGATCTACCTCTGTATGCTTTTCTCAAAAGAATTCTGTTACTTAACTTGTCCACACCTTCAACAAATATTAGATAAAATCAAGTGTAGAAATATACCCTCCCCCCACCACAGGAATAGATGTTTTGGGGTGAAAACTGTACAAACTTTCAGAATGAATGTGTCATTCACGCCCCTGCACGCTGAGAGCAATTGTGAATTCCTCCTGTGTTCCCTCCTGTATCCATCTCCTCAAATTCAGGAACCTCTTTCTCAAGGAACTGGAAGCTGTTCATTCCAAATCTAATCTAATCTGAAGAGCAGAACCTCAGTCTTTTTCCACTGGAGGATAGAATTCCATCTTATATAATTTCCAGATAGCAGATCCAGTGCACTTAATCATATTGTTACTGACCAATGTGGTCATTTTTCACTTCCCTGACTCCACAGATCACAGACACAGCCTCTCCCAGGTCTCTCAGTCTCCCTTTTAAATGCCCATCACTTCTGCAAGTCTATCATCAATTACTAAATTAAATCTGTTTTCCGTATTTTAGTCACTATCTGGCTTTGTTTATCTTTGGTGTGACCTAGAAGAGTCTGAAACTGCACTCTTCACTATAGCCCAATGGCACAAGATCTTCTGCAGAGTTTATCTACTATCCTCTGTATCCCCTGAAATCATAAAAAGAGCAGCAATGTTCTAACTTCCTTGTGACCATTCTTTCTGATCACATCTATCATTTCTTCCTTCCTTGTTCCTCTTTAGCTACACTGACCTCATAATTCTTTCCCAAGCAGTCTTAGCATACTTTTTCCTTAGGATATACTTTTACCATTCTTCCTCTAATAAGTGGTGGTGTTTCCATTTGTTTTAAAATAGAGGCCAGCAACTTTGGTTCAGAATTGCTAAGCCCTGTGACCAAGTGATTAATACTTGAGAAATCATCTACAACATCTGCTCCACTGGCTTCGTTCTTGATATCTCTCTTTCCTCACAAGCCATCTAAGCATTCAAGAGACTCTGTTGATCCCACCTTCAAACCATGCTCCATGGGCCACCATTTCTCCCATCTCCACAGATTCTGTGAGCATGAGGACAACCTCCACCTCCTGCTTGCATTACTGCTACAACCTTTCATGTATTCTCCCTGCTTCTCCTCCTCACTCTGGGGTGTATCTCAACACAGAAACCAAATGGTTCTTTTCATGGACCATGTCATTCCTCTGCTCTAAACCTTCTATTGGATCTGCATTTTCTCCAACATAAAAGCCAAAGGCCTTATGAAGTTCTAGAAAACTGTACAGTTATGCTACCCAAAGGAATATCCACTGAGCCCCTGTGGCAATGAAGCACAGTTTATACAAAGTGATTTAACTTTCCCACTAGAGTCCACAGGGCAGGGAGTTTTGTTTAAGGCTGTGTTCCTGACATCTAAAACTTCACCCAGAAAGTAGAAGGTACTTGATAAATATTTGTGGATGCCATACTGAATTAATACTGAATTAATGCTGGCTTAATCTTTTTTTTTTTTTTTTTGTCGTAGGGCTTGAACTCTGGGCCTGAGTGCTGTCCCTCAGCTCTTCAGCTCAAGGCTAGCGCTCTACCTCTTGAGCCACAGTGCCACTTCGGTTTTCTGAGTGGTTTATTGGAGATAAGAGTCTCACGGTCTTTCCTGCTCGGGTTGGCTTTGAACCGCAATGCTCAGATCTCAGCCTCCTAAATAGCTAGGATTACAGCTTGAGCCACCGGTGCCCAGCTAGTGAGTTAATCCTACCCAGTATGACCAGATGTGATCTGCAGATGGTATCAACTAGATCCCCAGCAATTTATCTATATTTGTATTTCTTTGTTGGACTCTTCCCACACTTACATACTTCTTTTAGGCTTTGCACACAAGGAAAGAAAGATCTAATAGAAATAATCCATTCAATCACACCTAGAGCTGTGCTTTATAATTTCAAAGATGCTCTTTATGATTATTACTCCTAGACTGTAGTTCTGGATCTAATAAAACTAATGACATTTCAGTAGGATACAAATGCCTTGAAGGAAGACATTATAATTCAATATATAGTAAAATGCAGCCATACACTATATAAAGTTGTTTACATTAATGATGACCACATATACATGGTAGATCAAAAAGATTATTTGTCTAGTGACAATGTAGCCATTTTTTTGTGTCAGTACTTGGGCTTGAGCTCAGGGCATAGGTTCTGCCTCTGAACTTTTTTGGCTTAAAGGTAAGCACTCTATTATTTTGAGCCATAGCTCCAATTTTGGTTTATTTATTTTTATTTTTCTGTTTTTTTTAGCTTAATTGGAAATAAGAGTCTCACAGACTTTTCTGGCTTTGAACCAGGATTCTCAGATCTTGGTCTCCTGTTAGGATTACAGTGTAAGCCCTGGCACCCAGCAATCTTAGTCTTTTTTAACTCTCTCTGATGTATCAGAACATACATATCTCTGTTTTTAAATGATACATGACTGAAGGATTGAAAGTATTTCATTTATTTGATTAACTGAGAGTGTTTTGATTGCACACTGCTATATGACAGCTATTGCTTTAGATACTGGGGGTAAAAAACGTGACATCATTCTCACATCTAGGGTGTGTATATGTGAAAGGCACACAAAAAATGAAAGATGCATTAGTTTCCTGTGTTGTAACAAATTTGTACAAGTTTGATCATTCAAAGACATACATTTATTCTCTCACAGTTCTAGAATCTGGAAACCCAAAACGTCCCTTTTGATAGTTCTAGAAGTATATAATTTTTTCATTGTTTAAAAACAAAGAAACAAATGTAGAGGGCCCCTCTGTTGCTGGCTTGTAGCCACTTCTCCACCTCACTCTCTGCTTCTGTCATCTCATAGGAATTACTTATTTATGTATAGCCATGACCTGACAGAAACTTAAAAGTTTCAGGTTTCCGAGTATTTAGTCCACGGTGGCTTGGCTCCATGAGCTTGGGCAGAACATCAAGGCAATGAGAGCACATGGAAGGAGCTGCTCTTTGCTTCTTGGTGGACAAGAAGCAGAGAGCATGTAAGAGAGAAGCCTAGAATAAGCTAGAGTACCTAAGGACATACTCCCACTGACCTACTTTCTCCAGCTAGCTTCTATCTCCCAAAGTTTCCCAAACCTCCCAAAACAGCACTACGAGCTAGAGATCAAGTCCACAACTCATGAGTCTTTTGGGCAGACACCTGATACCAGACACAACAACCTAGCCTTCTCTCACTGTGACTCCTCCTAAGGATTGTCCTAGTAAAGTTGGACCCACCCAGATAATCCAATGCAATCTCCCTAGCTGCAGCTCCTTTTAAAAATCGCATTACAAAATCCTTTTTGCCATATTTGGTAGCATTCACAGGTTTGAAGATTGGTGTGTGAATGGTTGACAGGACCTTCATGCAGACTAACCCAGAGGACAAAGTGCGAGAGCAGTGGAGGTAAGTCCCAGGTGCTCTGTGAATGATATCACCATTGGTCAGTGTGTGGGAAATGGAAGGATTTTACAATTAAGTTATAAAATTTATTAAACTGAGTTATACAATTGAGCTTTACTCAGCATTTATAGGTTCTATCTGAGGCTCATATGGTACCAAGTTCTGAAAGGGATGCACCATGTTTAAAGAACATGCAAAAAAGGGAGGTATCAACAAAGATGATATTTCTCTTGGTTACTTATTGTAGCATCATAACTTACCCTCTAATTTAGCAATTAAAAATACGAATGTCTAATTTCTCACACAATTTCTGAACCATGAATCCCTCATAGTCTCTTGTGAAGTTATAGTCAAGTTGTTGGCTGGACCAGTCATCTTCAGTGAGTGTGGAGAAGTGTTGGAGTTTCCTCCTCATACTCTATAGAGAGGCTCTCCTCACCCATATGGCATGAAAGATGATGTCCCTGAAGGTGAGCAACCCAAAAAAGAGCCCTCTAGAGAAGCTACAATCATTTCAAACCTAGATTTCAGAAGTTGCATAGTCTATTGGTTGCATCAACCACACAAAGCAGATAGAACCACATGAAGAGGTGAACACCAGGAGAGAGGGTCACTGAGGGCTATCTTAGAGTACAACTATCACAATATTCATGAGGTTACAAGCAGTTTCTTAGGACTGGCATGCAGGAAAGCTATGGAAGTGTGGAAAGGATAAAGTTGGCATGTAAAGGAAAGGCTAGAGAACATGCAGTTTGCAGACTTGGCTGAGGAGTAGAGACATAATCCCTTTATGGATGGGGAGGGTTATACAGGTTTAGTCATAGAAGCAAGATGACCATATTGTTTTTCAGAGTGTGGGTGGAGCAGATAGCCCAGAGCCTCGGGAGACAGAATGACTGAGAGACATTGGATAGTGCAGGAGGCAGAGGCAAGTCTTGGTATAAAGCAATCATGGTCAAAATGTGGTCAAAACAACAGGTTTAGGACACAGTAGGTGAAATGGTTGGGTAATCAAAAGATAAGTGAGACTTTGATTATCAAGAGGGAGAGGTAGCATTAAATGAATAGAGAAAGAAGGGCATAGCTACTTATAGCAATAAGATATCTCAGTTTGGTACTGTGCTTACAGAACTTTCAGGTATAGAAATAACTAATGAGCAGAGTTACATTAACTTCGTTTCAGAGGTGGAGCATGTCCAAACTGGAGGCCCTGGAAATCATTTGGTACACAATAGGACAGATGCGTTTGCTTCTTGTATGTGGTTCTCTGGCTGCCCATCACCATCTGCCTATACTGTTTTTTATTTTCCTTTCCTTTTCTATTTTTGTGCCAGTTCTAGGTCTTGATTTCATGCCCCGGAGCACTTACTTAGCTTTTTCATTCAAGGTTGGCAATCTACCATTTGAGCCATACCTCTAGTTCTGAATTTTTGCTCTTAATTGGAGATAAACAAACCCAAACCTTATAGGTCTGTCTACTCAAGTTTGCTTTGGACCAGGATCCTCATATTTCAGCCACCTAAGTGGGAGGCTTACACATGGTTTGAGATGTATGTGAGCCATCCGTGCTTGACTTGTACTGATAATTTTGTATGGTCTGCAAATGATGTTATCAATAATTAAATGGAACTTTTCCTTGACAGAAAATGTTTATTCACTCCTGTTAGGGCTTGTAAGTATTTGTCATAAGGGAATGTGTATCTGGCAGAGGAGAATCATTCTTACTTTCTGCTGGTATTATGTCCTAGCCTAAGTAGAGTAGTATTCTCCACATACCATCTCCAAATAACTGTAATCTTTGTAATTATTTGCCTCATCCAGAATGTACTCTTCTTCACACCTTGCATGCATTTATTTTAGCTCATTATTACACTAATCCAGTTACGTATGTAGTATTATACATGCCTTGCATTGGTTAGGAAACTGAAAAAGGCATAAATGTAGCTTTATAGCCATTATATATAATAGACATACTCAAATACATATATATGGTTTATTATGTATCATGTATGCCCATATATGAGTAACAGGTTTTGCTAGCTTCAAGATTAAGAGCATTGCTCATATTTACCCAAATGACCACAAACCAGGCCACACTAAAGCCACCAGCACAACCATGTTCATTTTAGCATTGTTTACCATTTCTAAGATTTGGAATCAACCTAGATTCCCTTCAGTGGATGAATGGATAAAAAAAATGTGGTATCTGTACACAATGGAATTCTATGTTACCATCAGAAAGAAGGACATTACCCTCCTCATAGGGAAATGGAAAAATTATATTAAGTGAAGCAAGCCAGACCCAAAGAAAAACAGGTTGCATGGTTTCCTTCATTTGTAATAAATAGAAAAGTAAATCCAATGAATAGTAAAAGACAAAAAAATTACATTTGGGCGTGATAAATTAAACAGAACTCTAAACATTCACACAGTGAGACCAAAGGAGGATATTGAACAAGGGTTCAATAGCTATATGCAGAAGATCATATAAAATGATGCTTGTTGAAATGAACCTGAAGAAGTGGAATAGAGATTTATTACTTTACTTTTCATGGTTCTTTTTTTTCCTTCTGTTTTTCCCCTTTTGTCATTGTTTTTGATTTCTGTACCTTTTGTCTTATATGTAAGTTTATCTGATTTGGGAAAAGGATGGGAAGCACAGAAATGGTGGGACAAAGGGTGAACTGCTTCAGCAGTACAGTAGGCAATATGTTGGAAATGAAATGTTGGAGGGATGAGGGAGCAAAAAACATGGGAAAATGAGGGAGGCAGTGACATTGTTCAAAAAGAAATGTACTCAATACCTGACTTATATTACTGTAACCCCTCTGTATATCACCTTTACAATAAAGATCAAAATTAAAATAAAAAAGAACATTGCTCAAGGTTATATGGTAAATAAATGAACACAGCTCTCAAGTTTAGATCTTCTTACTTTAAACCCCATACTGGGGTTGGGAAGTTGGCTCAGAGGTAGAGTGCTTGCCTCACATGTATGAGGCTCTGGGTTCGATTCCTCAACACCACATAAGCAGAAAAAAGCCAGAAGTGGTGCTGTGGCTCAAGTGGTAGAGTGCTAGCCTTGGCTTGAAGAGCTGAGGGACAGTACCCAGGCCCAGAGTTCAGGCCCACAACCATAAAAACTAAAACAAAAACAAAAAAACAAAAACAAAAAACCCTCCATACTGTGCAATGTGTTTTATAGCATTGCTGCCACTTTAGCAGGGTTGGAGAGGTGTGATGGTTTCTAAGTTGGGAGTGAGAAATGACAAATGAATGAAACAGATACAAGGTTACTAGCCCTCATTTTCAGTGTAATGAAGAAAGAGTCAAGCGTCCTCTTCCTGCTAAACACGTAGAGATGCCCACATACTGACCATATTTGTAACCTTCTTTCTAGAATTCTCTTCCTGCTTTTGCTGTTTCTGAAAAAAAAGAAAAGGTGAGGAACTGCTTTTATTTTTTAAAAATATGATCAAACTGCTCATTTTCCTGTTAGAAGAAAGCATCCACATTAGCCAGATGGGTTTTTAGGTTTAGGATTGTCCAAAGTGTCTTTACTATTTTTCGATAGAAAGGAGAAGGAAGAATGGGTAAAGTATGTTTGATTGATGAGCCCATTTTCTCACAATAGCATACATAATAGTCTGGAAAGAGCTTCGAGTCATTTCTTTATGTGAAACTTAATTTTTTCAACAAGTTCTTATACATAGGTTAAGAGATTAGGAGAATAATAGTCATGCTTACTTAGCAGGGGCTCCTAGCTTATTCATTGCCCCAGATAATGGTCAACATCTAGACTCCAACATTCTGTAGGTCAGAGTGTGAGTGCACAGGGTCTGACAGAGGGAAGAGAAATGTCACTCCCTATGCAGTTGTCTGGAATTTCCCGAGGAAGCAAGAGATGAAGCTAAATGTAGACTTTCACCTCGAAATGCCATAAAGGCAGTAAAAGCAGAACATAGAGGGTTATGATAGATTGGTCTGCATTGCTCTCACTTCACATTTTATGTGAGTTCCTAAGCAACAGAGCTAGTTGAAACTAGAGAAGTAGGGAAGTGAGTGATGAGTCCATTGAGGTCAGTCCTTGCATGCACCAGACACCTATGAACACAAGGGAACTGCTTGTTCCATCCTTGTCCCTAGAGTTCACTCAGCTCCCTTTTCCTGGCCTAACCCCCCCTCACTAGTTTTCTTTACCCCTGCCTCACTGTCCTCAGAACCTAATGTCATCCCTACAGCATTAACTATTCAATCAGTGTCTCATCTTTCTTCATGTATGAACATGCATCATGCTTGTGTTGCTGTTTTCTATTTCTGTAACTGAATGCCCTGGGCTGGATAATTTATGAAGAACAAAAGTTTCTACAGCTCATGGTTCTGAAGTCTGGGAAGGCCAAGGTGGAGAAGCTGCATTAGGTGAGGGACTTCTTATTGATGTAGACTCTCTAGACAGCCCTAGATCTCACATGGGAAGAGGGGTGCATTTGGCACAGATAACTCAATTTTATAACACAGCTACCTTCCAATAAACTATTAATTCATGAATATAATTTATTCATGAATGGATTTATTCTAATACCTCACAAAGGTCCCATCTCCGAATTTCATGAGGTTTGAGGTTTAAGTTTCTAACACATGAACTCCAAGAATAAACTCCAAACCATAGTAACACCTTGACTGACCTATCTTGACTTAATCAGAGACCATTCTGCTTTAGTAGAGAAATAGCTTGCACTCTAAGTCCCTTTGACTTTGTTATGTAGTATTTGAGGAAGTATTTGAGGAAGCCTTAAGTGTGGGTTAAGTAACCATTAAATTTTAGGGATACAATTTTCCCTGCTGGAAAATCCCCTTGGATTTTTAACAGAATTTATACTCTCCCCACTTTAGATTGCCAACATTAACACTTAATTAAAATTAATTTAAAACTCATAACAGTTTTTTTCACAGCTAGTTTCAACACATAATGCTTTTTCTTTTGTTTTTAAATTCCTTGAAATATATACCAAATGAAGGCAAAATATAAAACTTCTCATCTGAGTTTATATTGAGTAAAGTTCTTAGGTGCTACCAATATACTTTTTTGTACTAACATTGTAAAAACACACAAATTCATACAAATGGAATAAGGATAATAAAAACCATGGAAAATCTATCTAACTGAAAACTAATCCTTATCCCAGAAAGCTTACAATCTTAAAGCTAAGAAGTAAAGATTTAGATGCTATGCTAGCCTATTATTACCACAACGTCTATGATAAAGTCAACCATAGGAAATCAGCTCAGGGCTGGACTGAAACAAGTTTGTGGACAAATTCAAGGTTTAGTTTCAAATTGCCATGGCCCTACCTGCCATAATCAAGGGAATTTTTCTGGCTCTAAATGGTCAGACTTTAATGGTCCTTAGGATTAGGACATGAAAAAAATGGTTTAGCATGATTGATAAGGAAAACATGCCATTTCCAGAACTAGCTCAACATGACATTGCCAGAACCAGCTTGCAAGTCATTTTCAAGAATCTGTAACCATTGGGATAAACAAAAATTCAAAACACCTTCTACCTAAAACTCAAACCCCAAACTCATGTATAAAAGGCTCTCAGCCTTTGGAACAGGAACGCCTCTGAGCCTGCTGGTATAATTAACTTGAGTTCTCCAATTCTCTGAGTATCTCTTGCTTCTTCCAGGAGTATTTTCCACAACAAAAACATGGTAAAAATTTTCTATGTGAGAAACCTGTTCAAGTTTATAAAATTATCTTTATTGTAGTATTAACTTGGCCTCCTTTAAATATCATATGATAATATTAATGAAATAAAAAATTCTGGGAGCCTATAAGAGAACTGAAATTGAATAATTGAATGGGGGCAGGGATTGGTAAAGTATTTGAGATTCTCCTCCTTCTCAGGAACACCACTAGCCCTGGAGCAGAAGCTCCCCACCCCCACACTTGGCAGGAATATTCTGGCTGGTGCCACAAATATGGAGGCCTGAGTGGAAGTAGTCAGAGTGAGCTCTGGCCCTTCACTCTGCTACCTTGAGATTGACTCTTAACTTTTCCCTCCAATTTACCAACTTGTTAGCTAATTCCATTTAGCAACTCTGTTCTAACTGGTAGGCTGAGTTTTTCTTCTTCTTTCCTTCATACTTCCCCTGCCCTGCCCTACTCCATCTCTTGTTTTTTTTTATATATATATATTGTGCTTGCTTCAAACACTAGTCCTTTAGTAGCTGACTCGTCCTGCTCAGCCCAAGTTCCTCCAACTCAATGCCTCTTGGAGCATATCTGCCTCTTTGAGGTCTATCCCAGTATTTCAGGGAGGCCTCAGCCAGCTTGCATGTCTCTTGCTTTGGTTAGAGGACTTTCTCAACTACAGGTTACCTAGGCCCCAGGTGAAATATAGCACATGTAGTACAAGAAGTAGAATACTAATTGGCCAGGCCCAGGCAAAACATGCTCCTATGAAGGAGCATGTTCTTTGCACAAAAAATGTGAGAGGGTCTTACCTGAGGTGAGACCTGTGTACCACATGAAAACATAGATGTGCAACATATGTCCAGATGATTAAAGTTCACTTGACCTATCACCAGTCTTGTAAACCTTGGTGCGAAACTCATGTTCCAAATAACATCAAAGCCCCAAACTTTATCTATCTATCTATCTATATTGCTGTATATAGATATCAATATATCCCTCTCTATTACCTAAATACTTGTAGTCTTCCTGGAATTCCCTGTTGTGGATTACATACTAATCTGTGGAGATGAGGTTTATATAAGCTTTTTTTGTGTGTTAGTCTGTTTTCTGTTGCCATACCTGAGGCTAGGCACTTTTGATTAAGAGTCATAGTTTGGGAAACTCAAATTCCAAGATCCTGAGTCCTTATCTGTTCAGCTTCTAGTAACAACTTCCTGGTGGATGGCATCAGACTGATGGGAATAAAAGGTTCCAAAGAGATCACAAGATGACAGAAAGCCTGGAGAGCCCAATATGGTTTTTTTTTTTTTGAATATATAACAACGTCCTTCCTGAGCCCAGTGAGAATTATACTATTCCTTCTGAGGGCACATCATTTAATCAACTTCTACTAGGTACCACTTCTTTAAGGTTTATTTTTAAAAATAATTTTACAGTTATTATTAAGGTACTGTACAGAGGAGCAGCCATTTCATAAGTCAAGTAATAAATACATTTCTTTCTTTTTGGGCGGGGGAATAATATCACCCCTTTCTTTCCTTTCCCCTAGTTCTTTAAGGTTTTAACACTTCACACTGCCACTCTTGGGACCCAGCTTCAAGCACATGACACTTGGGGTAGAGAGTTGTGGTGCACGTTCAAACCATACCAGATCTGGAATAGCCCTGTTCACCTGCCTCCTCTGTGGTCATGGATGAGTTGACTGAAGGAATGTAAGCCGAGTGTCACTCTGTTCTATATTCTTGTTTTCTTGAAGAAAACATAGAAATGTAATTATTTTTCTCTTTTTATTAGTTTATATACAGGGGTAATTATTTATTAATCTGATAAAATATACACATGTGTCCCATTTCCCAGGGTTTAACATTTATATTGGGTGGCTTGTAAGAGATTTGTTTAATATGATCGCTTGGAAAAGAGAATGTGAGCACAGAAATGCACTTTTTCTACAGTATGTGATGAAATTTTAGGTCAAAGCACATTAAGAAAAGAATAATGCAAATAAATACTGAGAACTCTAAATGAGAATATCATGAATCCTTGATAAATCTCTTTCTTTTTTTATTCTATTTAGTTTCTGAGGCTTTGTTGCATTTTGTCCCTTACTTCTTTGTATCCTCAAAGCAAAATCTTCTTTTCCCCTTAAAAGCTATAACAGAAACTTTACCGAAGTTACCATTAGCATGCATTGGTACACTTGATATTCTGCAACCATCACCAATACCCACCTCCAGAAATTTGTCATACTCTTTACACATTGAACTTCTCTCCTCAACAGGCCTGAAGCAACTACCAATCCAGTTTACTTTCTATTTCCTTGAAAGACAGCTTTACTATGCAGCCCAGGATGGCCTGAAACTCAATATATAGTCCAGGCTGGCACTTTAATCTTGTGGTTAATTTTTTGATCAACTGCCATACTATTTTTCCACTGCAGCTTTATGATTTTACATTCCCATCTGATGCACAGTCTAGTTTCTCCATGTACTCACCATTTGTTATTTTCTGGGATTTTTCTTTTCCTTCCTTCCTTCCTTCCTTCCTTCCTTCCTTCCTTCCTTCTTTCCTTCCTTCCGTCCTTCCTTCCTTCCTTCCTTCCTTCCTTCCTTCCTTCCTTCCTTCCTTCCTTCCTTCCTTCCTTCTTTCCTTTCTCCCTCTCACCTACCTTGTCTTCACTCTTAGTAGTTATTATAATGAAGATAAAGCAGGATAATGAGTACATTTCTTCTCAAGCATTGTTGCCTCCTCCTTTGTTTTTCCCCTACCATCCCTTCCTTCCCACCTCCTCAACTATACTCCTCCCCCCCACCTAAATTGTAAAGTTCATTTTTCAACATAGTGTCTTGTACATCTCATTTTGTTTTTTCCCTTCCCCTCCCCATCAAATACAGTGAAAACAGGGGATATACCGTGGGGGAGGGACATACAAAGCAACAAAAAAATCACATGGTACCTTATAAATATGTTAGAAACAATAGCAAGAAAGAAAAAAAAACCCACTGTGTCCCTATCTTGAGGTTCATGTGCTATTGCTAATGATTAGAGATGTATAACATCACCATTCAGATTGGCTATATTGAAGATGTCTATGCAAGTCCTTTGCCTATGTTTGAATTGTATTCTTTGTTGTTGAGTTAGTTTAGAAATCTGGTTCCTTAAAATATCAGTCTTTCCTGAGTGTTAAGTATTGATTACTAATTACACATTTAAAAAAGTATGATGTCAGCCCAAGGCTGCCAGTTCCCCATCTGTGTCTCAGGCAGACACAAAGAGGCATGATCCCCAGTGTAATGAGAAAGACAAAATGATGGGTATTTGCACTGTAGCCTTCATGATTTAATACATATACTCCTTTCCCAAGTCCCATTTTGTCTCTATTATGAAAACATATATATATATATATATACACACACACACATATATGTGTATTCACACACACATACACACACATAAAACCTATGTTACTCCAGCAACCAAAGCAAATGATACACTGGCTTTATTTAAGTGAAGGCCTGACCTGCTGGCAGGTTAAGAGGAAATTTCTCATCAGCTGAATGGGAGATGTTAAACTCTTTTCCACACTGCCAACTTTTCATCAAGGAATATTTCTTGATAAGACATCTGTGACTCACTCCAGGAGAAAATAGCACAGGGCTATGTAAGTATATTAGCTAGATAATTCAAGGAGACAGTAACTGGCCACACACTGATCTTTCACCTATGCTGGGAAATGGATTTTAAGTGAGCTCAGTGGAAGCAGAAGGTCCTAAAGCTGATTTCTGCCCCCCTTGTAGTGTATTGTTGTATGAACTTACTGCTCTGATCTCAGTTTCTTCACCTCTGAAAGAAGCTTCATAACATATCCCTGGAGGAGTTTACAGCAAGGTTAAATCAGTTTTTAAAAATAAAGAAAGAAGAACTAGCCTTATAATGATGTTGTGCAACTATTATCACCGCCACCCACCTCCAGAACTATGCGGCACTGCTTAACCTTTGTCCAGGTCTCCATAGTCCTGGGGAATATTCCAGGGAGTGGGTGACACTTGTAATAGAATTTGTTCTGAATCCCCGATGTCATCATGAACTCTGAGTCCTTGGATCTTGTCCTTTGTAGGCCAATGAAATGTTTGTCTGTTGTTCTTGTCCTTATGTCCACTTTCTCCATTTGGTAGCTTGATGCATCCTAGCTTTTCCACCACCCCTGGCAAAGGCACTGCTGCAGTAGACCAAGGTGGTCTTAGTTTTCGTGACCATTGGCAATTCCAGGACTTGTTCCCAAAGCTCCCTTCTGTATACACTCAGGGTTGAATGTGGACATCGCCATGCAAGTGAGCACTGAGCTCCAGGTCAAAGTCTTTGAAATTTAAGTGCAAGTTCTTTAAAGGAGGAAAACATTCTCACAAACCTTGAAGTATGTTTGAGGGCCTCTAGGAAGCTCTGGAACTTGGTTTAGGGAATAATATTTATGCTATAACAGCAATCTAGAATGTTCCATCAGGGGAAACAGGAGGTCATGTGACACACAAAGTCATGAACTTTTTGCACTCCAGCCCCTCTCTTTGCTTCTGTCACAGTGGGCAAATACATCAGCATCTTAAACTTCAATGTCTCTCCCTGTAAAACTAGAAAATAATAACTATGGATCAATGTGATAAAAAGGTCAAATTTTAGAATAAATTTAATATGTTCGCTATTCAGTATAAGTGTAGTAAGTCAGTCCTTTGACAGTGAGCAGATGGAAAAAAATTGCAAGGGAAGGAGTTATGAAAGAATTGCCAGGTATCAGCCATAGTCGTAGTCTGCTCATTCTCCATCTGTAAAGTTTCAGGAACTATGGGGTCCAGGCAACTGGCCTTTTCTTGCCACCCAGTGAGTTCCCTATCTATGGTGGTGGCTTTCTGAGAGTAGATGGGTTAGTTGCCTAAATCCTGTATGGCAGAGGCCTACTCTCTATTCCTCCTTACTGTCCTTGAAAACCTTGGGGGCCCTTGCCATACAAAAAACCTCTGAGGATCTGCTGATGGACTCATTGACCCCAAATGATTAGAGAGATTGGACTCCTCACAGTGCCCTTTTTGATACAAATGGTTACACCTGTTCAGGGCTGAGCCTATTGAGAAAATTGTACAACTGTGCAGATTGGGACCATGACAAATTCATGGCTTTCAAAGCTGGTTAACTGTCAATGAACAGCTACTCTTCTTTCCCTCAACACCCCTTGAAAACCTGTGCTCTTTCCTACAGGACTCCTCACTTTCTTCGTTTCCCATCCTTTCTGCACATGCCTGGGCCTCTAGCATTCTGGGAAATCCGTCTGACAGATAGGACTGCCATCATACCTGTGTCTTCAAAGTGGCCCACTCTGGCACTACCCTATCCCCCCTTTGGCCCCTGCAGCCTGCAGAGATAAGAGACATGTCTTTCTATTCCAGGGGAACTCTTCTGCCATGGTCTTGGGTTCCTTCTACCTAAGAAATCTATTTAGATTTTTCTTCTATTCTATGTTGTTGAGTTGGCATTGACCATCCACCACTCCTTCTCCAAAGGTGGACACATGACCCAATTTGGCCAATCAGAGTACACCATTTCCCCTACCACCGTTTTGGAGTCAGGATAACTGAATCATATATCTGAAATTTGGACCAATCAGAGTCAACCAAGAGACTCTTGCTTGAGCTGATGAAAGGTTGGTGATGTATTGTCTTGAGACTGTGGGCCTTGGCAGCCAAATGACAACAGAAGTAGTAGTGCGTATCGTCTTTGCCACCACATGTGTGCACCCTGCCACACTGAGAATAAAGCCAAAGGAGAGGAATGTGAAGTTGCAAACCAGAGGAAGGGAGAGGGAAAAGAAAAAGAGGGAGGAAAAGGGAGAGAGGGAAAGAGAGAGAGAGAATCCTCACATTTTGTTGAGTCTTTGGAGGCATCTGTGCCTCCAGAGAGAGGTTGGTCAATTCTCTTCGTCCTAAGCTTTTGGGCATTCTGCTATTCATAAGAGAACTGAGAATGTTGTCTCTGGACTGTGAATGTCCCTAGGAAAGGGTGGGGTCTCAGTTGTGCACTGCCAGCGCTGAAGACAGTGCTGACCATGGCACACACTGTGGGTGCTCAGTAAGTGTTAGTCAATAGTAGTTAATGTTTATTGACTAGCCACATCTGTGTCTAGAGTGGAAATCTTCATCTCATCTCATCTGTCTTTGTTTCTTTATCATGGTTCCTATCTTTTTGGTCTCTCACTTTCTCAGATAATATATTTGTTCAAGTCCCTTTGTCCCTAAAATAGAAACCAGCGAATGACAGGAAAGCAAAATCTTCCTTCATTATGGCATTTGTTTCTAGCACCCTGACCTACTTTCCCATCTTGTCAGAGCATAGTCTTCATCCACAGTAACCTGGCTTCTGTCCCAACTCTTTCAGTGTTGTCACAGTTTTTTCTGTCTTCATTGGCATGAAAGCACATGCCACTCACTCTCTGTCAGCTGCTCTTCAATATTCCCCACACCACTGAGCCCCCTTCTAGGAAGCAGCGTGTTTTCAGGCTTTCCTAGCCTCTTTCCTCAGAACTCAATTCATGCCTCTTGAATCTACCTAAGCATTCAGCTTAGAATTCTAGCCGCCTCCTAACAAGACTTGGAATTCCTTGTTCCCATTGGACCCTCAGCAGCACAGCACTCTCTCTCTCTCTCTCTCGCTTTGGCTTCAATCATTTGTCTCCAGGCATCCATCTTCCACTTTGTTCAGAGCCCAGATTTATGATAACTGGAAGACGGCTGCTGTGGCTCAGAACTTCCCTAAGACAGGCACTTAGCCCAGGAAGCAGCAGGGGCCAGGGTATGAGGTTCACTCAACTGGATGCTGCTCTCTACAACACCCAAGATTTGGAAAGAAATGCATTTTGTTTTGCCTGAGCTAGTGCTCTATTACAAACAGCAATTTCAGAGTGAGACTGTGAAAGGAAGTGCTTTGTCCCCTGACCCAGGAACCTCTCGCAGATTAATTGACTAGTTCTGGTGAGCTGACAAGCAGTAGGGAATTCCAAGCATCTATGTTGACAATTAGAGCCCACCCAAGAAACAAATGGTAGTAAATAACCTGAACTATTTAATTTACAGAAGCTTATGAGAGAAATGATCTCTGCTTGTTTTGCTAGTTTCAATGAAGCCTTCCAGCAACTAGATTCATTTCACTGATCTACTCAGCAAATATTTAGCAAGCACCTAGGGCCTGCAAGGAGTTAGTTATTTGCATAGAGACAAAAAGCTTATAGATAAATAACTTTAATATAATGTATCATTAAATTCCAAGTGTTTTTTTTCCTATTAAACAAACTGCATGGAGTCAAGGAAGAGTGTACATTTAACGAAACACCAGGCTGTTTCCATTGCTGATGGCTGAAGCTGTCTGCATAGCAGAGTTTATAGCAGCCTCTTAGGGTGAATCAATCTTGGAGGGAACTGGTTTTTCTGACCATGTTCTTGGGTCCTGGTTCTTCAGCTGCATTCCTTTCTGTTTCTTTCTTGTTTTTCATTTTTAATATATTTTACTCGACTACTTCTCCTTGCCATGCACTAGTTCCTTTCCCTTCCTTTTCTTTGAGACAAGAACTTTATCTATTCCAGGTTGGTCTCACACTCATGATCTTCTTGCCTAAATCTCCCAAGTGTTGGTCTTACAGGTGTGTCCTACCACACTGGTTCATTTGTTCATTTTCTATGGGTTCTGTAACAAATTATCTAACCCTAGTGGCTTGCAATAACCTAAATGTATGATCTTACATTGCTGTAGGTTAGAAGGGGCTCACTGGGTAAAATCCAGTTATTACTAGGGCTCTGTTCCTTTCTAGAGGCTCTGGAGAAAAGCGTTTTCTTTGTGTTTTCTGAACACTGAGCACACGATGCCATTCTGTCTTTATAACCAGTGATGGCTGCTTGGCTCTTTCTCACCTGGCATTGCTTGGACCCTGGGTCTGTAGTCACATCTCTGTCAGACATATTTCCTGCCTCTCACTTCAAAGCTAGCAACATTTAGTCTAGGGCCCTCTTACCTCCCTCCACTTTCAAAGATGTGTGACTGTACTGCGCTCAGCTGGAGAATCCAGGACACTCTATTTTAAAGACAGTTTATGAGAAAACAGCATGCCATCTGCTACCTTAATTTCCCTTTGTCATTTGTTTGTTATCAGCTGTTCCAGGGATTTGAATGTAGACATCTTTGAGGTCTGTTCTGTTATAGCAATTTAGGCTGTGATAGGCTAATCAGGCAGTCTAATGGAGTGGCATTGGATAGGAAGACAGAGCATTGAACTGAATGTCCCTTTGAAGGAACAATGGCTTATACAATTGTTCTTCAGGGATGTGAGCCCCAGTGTTTCAAGACCTGATTTTTTTCCCAGAAAAGCCAGGACTTTGGATTTTTTTTCCCTCCTTCTTTCTTTTTTCCCCCTGTTATGCCCTTTACCTTTTAAAGGTTGTCAGTAAATCTGAATATTTTAAAGCATTATACAAACCACACCAGATACACTTGCTACTATATTGGGATGTCCACGTATACCTTCTCTTCTTTGTCTTCTGCCTGGAAATGATCTCATTATATTTAGATATTTAACTATTATCTATACTATGAAAAGTTGACTTGCAAACCTATTTGTGCATTCAAACCTCTCTGATAGCTGAGAACAGTATCACAAACTGCATGCTAGACTGTGCACCATGTCTCAGCACAGATCTGCTTCTCAATCTGAAAACCTGGTAGCCATTCATATTCTGTCCCAGTAGTTATCTGCCCTGCACTTTGTTCCCTCCTCTACACTTGGCTTTGGGCCTTATTTGACTCTTTCTCTCTTAGCATTCCTTCTGGTTTACTAAGCCTGTCTTAGTTCATGCTGTTATCACAAGATTCCATTGGAAGTCTATGCCTCCATCAGAAAGAATGACATTGCCCCATTTGTTAGGAAATGGAAAGACTTGGAAAAAAATTATATTAGGTGAAGTAAGCCAGTCCCAAAGAAACATAGGTCCCATGGTTTCCCTTATTTGCAATAACTAGTATAAGTTTAGGACAAGCAGGAAAGGTCAAAAGCTCTGTATATATGACCAGATAAGATGATGTTAAGTGAAATGAACCCCAAGATAGGGACACAAGTGGTTTTTTTCTTTCTTGATATTGTTTCTAATGTATTTATAAGGTGCCATGTGATTTTTTTGTCGCTTTGTGTGTTTCTCCCCCACAGTATAACACCTGTTTTCACTGTATTTGATGTTGGTACAATTTGGGGAGGGGAAGGGAAAAAACAAAATGTTTAAATAGGGATACAGGTTGACCCATGAGATGTACAACAATGAGATGTACAAGACACTGTTGAACAAAGAACTTTACTATTTAGGCAGGGGGTGGGGGGAGTGTAGTTGTGGAGATGGGAGGGAAGGGATGGTAGGGGAAAAACAAAGGAGGAGGCAACAATGCTTGATAAGAACTGTACTCATTACCTTGTTCATGTAACTGTAACCCCTCTGTTCAGTATTTTCACAATAAAAAAGTTATAAAAAAAGAAATATGTGACACCACCAGCCTCCCATACAATTAGTATATGCTAATAAAAATCTGTATTTAGTTCCCCCTCCCTCTCCCCACCCCCTGCAAAAATACCTAAGATTCCATTGACTGGGTGGCTTACAAACATCTTTATTTCTCCTCATTTGAGATTAGGGTGTCTCATGTCAAGTTCTGGCAAAGTTCCTCTTCTGGGTTACATCCTTTCTAGCATGACTAGCTACCACATCCTCACATGGTAGAAAAGAAATCCAGTTAGCTTTCTGGCCCCTTCTTAAAGGGACCTAATCTCAGTAATAAAAACTCCCCACTGAGAATTTAATTACTTCCCCAATACTCCTATCCTCATCTAGGTATCAAGCACATTTGAGTATAGATTACAATATATCAACCTCAGGAAAACACAAACATAATAGTTTATAAGACAACCAAATTCCTAAATCATACCGTATATTTTTTTCTACTTAACATCATTCTAGAGTTTCCAGAAACTTACAGGATGAAGCACAAAGTCTTTAGTATATCCTTCCGTGTCTCTTACGCTATTACCCTGAATTTCCCTCTAACTTCATTTCTTACTGTTTTCACTACTATCTGGTATCTATAGTATTCTAGAATAATAACCGTAATTAGTAGACACCTCTACACCTAATGGTATTTAATGCTTATTTTTAAAAATTTTTTATTATGAAAATACCATACAGAGGGGTTACAATTACACGGGCAAGATAATGAGTACATTTCTTATCAAGCATTGTTGCCTCCTCCTTTGTTTCCCCTTCCTATCCCATTAATGCTTTTTTTTTTTTTTAACTGGAGTACTTTTTCCCATTGATCAGCCTGGAGAAGTATTCATGCTTAAATCAATGCCCAGGTCCAACTTAGGATGTAAAATGTTCTCCAACTCCTTCCCCTGGGACCTCTCATAGCCATCTCTGAGCTTTGCTCATCCACCCATCTCCTTGGCTTCATTTGTTTATAGGCACATCTCTCATCTTTGTTTTATAGCATTTCTGTATCACAACCACTCTGTCAGAGCCCCCTCATTTGTAGTAATATTTCTCAATGAACAAATGAGTGAATGAAGAAGTCACAGTAGACAGATGGCATCTGTCCTATTTCTGATCAAAATTACCCCAAGGAGTTGTAATTGTTTGATGAGTTTCCACTCCTGTCTTCAAATAAGTTGCTATCTTCCGGCAGCTGCAGAAGCTTTTTGAATGATTTCAAATGTGGAACTCAAAATTGGCTGCCAAGAAATGCCACTTCATTTCCTTTCTAAAATAACATGATTTTCCCCATGACCCAGACCAAACAACAACCCTTAGCTAATGTTTCACAAAATGGAGATTGTGTGTTTTAGGAGCAAAGAAAGGTCAACAAAAATAGAATTTGGCTTTGCTTGTTTTCTTGCTGTTTTCCAGATGTTCTTGTCCAGATTTTCTCCCTCTCTCCTCCCCCTCATCTAGGTTGCACGGGGAAAAACTCACTCCAGCACGCCAGGTCAGGCTTTTAGTTCTATGGTGACATCACCTCTGGAAGTGCCAAGTACCCTGAGAACCTTGCAGCCTTTTGCAATGTAATCATAGATCTGGACAAGGACCACAGTTTGCAAAACATTGCTTTCTCGGACTGAGAGTGAATTAGTCATCTTTCTAAAAATGGGGAAAAGGGGCACAAAGGGGCACTTGTCTTCATAAGGAGCTCAGCCAGCAGAAGCCTGTAGAGCAACTAGAAATGTTGGGTTGAAAATCAGCCTCCAGAACAGTTCCAGGATCAATCCCCATCAGCCCAAACATAAAGTAGAGAACAGGTGCAAAAACTGTTTCAACCCTAACCAGATGTCAACTTTTTTTTTTTTTTGGTCAGTCCTAGGGCTTAAACTGGGCCTGGGCACTGTCCCTGAGCTCCTTTTGCTCAAGGCTAGCACTCTACCACTTGAGCCACAGCACCATTTCTGTGATTTTGGTTTTTTTTTTTTCCTGTTGATTAATTGGAGAGAAGAGTGTTATAAGCTTTCCTGCCTGGTCTGGCTTCCAACTGTGATCCTTAGATCTCAGCCTGGTGAGTAGCTAGGCTTACAGACATGAGCCACTGGCACCTGGCTCTAGATGTCACCTTTTGAATGTTAGATGTTCTTTGTGTGCCTATGCATATTACCTACCTAGACTCTTGTTGGGAAAGACAGAAACGGGATGGGTGGGGGGAGAATATTCTCTGAATGTCTTCATTGAGCCAGCACATGAATTTGATGCTTTAAAAAATACTTGCTTGAAATTTGTTTATGCCACTTTAGAATTTGAACTCAGGGCAGCACTCTATCACTGAGCCATACTTCCAGCCTTTTCCTGCACTGTTATTTTTGAAATAGAGTCTCACATTCTGCCCAGATACACAAAGGACAAAAATCTTCCTACTTTTTGCTTTCTATCATGGCTGGGACGACAGGCTATATGCTACCATTCCGAACAACTTCCCATTTAGATGGAGTACAGGCTGTCCTGAAACTCTGGTCCTCCTATTCTCAGTCTTCCTCAGAGCTAGGATGACAGGCACGCATCACTGCATCTCGCCAGTGGTTGAGATAGGGTTTTTCAAACTTTTTATCCTTCATTCATTTTCTAAAAAATGGGATTGACCTCAAATCACAGTCCTTCTGATCTCAGCCCCCAGCACTCAGCTTTATTTGCATTTTTAATTCCCATTTTATAAACAAGGACTGGGGCTAAGCAAGGCAAAGTCTCCTTTATCAATTCTAACCAGTACTTCAGAGGATTATGGCTTACTTATTCTATCTATGCTGTTTCTAAGGTAGAAAATAAGCTGTAAATTACAATTTGTGTACTTGTATATCACAAACAGGACTGTAAGGTTAGCTCACCCATCTATGACCCTACTGGGACAATATGGACAGGCTCTTAGCTCTACATTGGTGAGTGAGTCAACATGCCCTCTGTGAAGGGACTGGTTAGGTCAATGTAGAGAGGCCCAGCACCAGCTCTGCCTGTCATGGCTACATTCTGTCTGTAAGTAAGTCAGTGTGATTATAGAGAAATTTCATTGAGTAAGCAAGCCAGCAATTCTGCACATGTCTAGCATTCACAACACACATGAAAATAAGATTTTTTTCTTGACAATTATAAGGCTAAGACTCTAGGCACTGTCCCTGAGCTCTTTTGCTCAAGGCCAGCACTCTAATACTTTAAATCACTGCACTTCTGGTTTCTGGTAAATTGGAGATAAGAGTGTCATGGACTTTCCTTCCTGGGTTGGTATCAAACTGTGATCCTCAGATCTCAGCCTCCTGAGAGGATGACAGGCTTGAGCCACCAGAGCCCAGCCTGAAGGTAAGATCTTGGGTAGGTGTTTGTGAGGCCATAATCATCACCCTCTTCTTCCTCCCCTCCCTCCATCCCCAACACCCCAAAGACAATGTGTTAGAATGCAAGTGATCAGGAGCCTGTTGTTAAAGGCATTGCTCAAATTAGCTCCAAAGTTAAATCAAAATAAATCAATGGAAATCTTTGGTATTTTCATTATTAAGAACTGAATACCAGCTGCTATCTTACAACAGATGATAGTACTTCCATGTGTTCAGTTTCTGTGGCTGAGAAATACTGCATGAGGCAGCCAAATGTCTATTGTCATGACAAAAGCTGTCATGAATGGGAAGGAGTGGGGACTAGAGGCTGGAGTAGACTAGGATGTTATGTAAAAGATTGATGAGTTACACCAGCACCTAGCATAGTACCTAATAGGTGGAGGAACTTACCAAGGGAACTGAATTGAAAAATACAAGGCACACGTGGGCTTTCTGCCATAGACTGGCAGACCATGTGTAGTTATTTCCTTAATGAGTAAGGACACATAGGCAAACCCCTGAGGATGTGTTATCTTAGGTAGAGTCACGTGGAGGGGGTACTTTCTGAGTGACAATTTTTAGAAATTCTATTTTTATTATTTTTGATAGTTTACAAAGGGATTATCATTCAACAAATTGCTTTATGAATACAATGCATCTTATGTCACCCCTTCTATTATTTGCCCCATCCTTGCCCACCCCTCCCCTCCCTTCAATTGTCCTAATGTCATAGGATGTCCATAGAATGTTATGATTGCATTCTCTCCCCCATTTCTTTCTTCATTCATCTACTCTCCTCCCTTTGACCTTCCCTCATCTTCTAAGTGCTAGTTTCAACGTATTCATTTTGTTGGACTGTGTTAGTTTTTCTAAGGAATTACACCATTTGAATTCTCCTCTGCAAATATCATACTTTGACTAGTACACTTGTATATATGTACATATGACCCTGTATATTTTACATATTTATTTATATATTAGATCTAACGTTCACCTATAGAGAAAATGTGTCCTTTGTCTATCTGGGCCTGACTTACTTCACTTAATGTAATTTTTCCTTTTTTTTTTTCTTTTTTGCCAGTCGTGGACCTGAACTCTGGGCCTAGGCGCTGTCCCTCAGCTCTTTAGCTCAAGGCGAGCGCTCTACCGCTTGAGCCACAGCACCACTTCTGGCTTTTTCTGTTTATGTGGTGCTGAGCAATCGAACCCAGGGCCTCATGCATGCAAGGCAAGCACTCTACCACTGAGCCACTTTCCCAACCCTTAATGTAATTTTTTCTAGGTCCATCTATTTTTTTTGTAATTGATGTAATATTTGTTCTTGCGAATGGATAAGTAAAATTCCATTGCTTGATTTATCAAATTATTATGCTTAAAATATGTAGTATAAAATTATTTCCTCCCTTGACTAAGTGGTTGGTTTTTTTTTTTCTGGGGGAGAGCTACATTTTCTCAGATCAGAGTATGAGGTAAATACTGGAACTCAATTATATTTATATTGCTATTTGTTGATTTTTTAAATATCATATGTCCCTTTTCCCCTGTTCATCCTAACTGTTGAAAGCTAGTGATGTTATCTGTAATGCTTTTGCTAATAACTTTAAATTATATTTAGTTAAATCTCTCTTGGTCTATCTGCTTTCACCATTGTGAGCTCTGACTTAAGGACATTCTGCTATTCCTTCTGCTTTCTAAGTTATATCATTTGGATAATTATTGTTTATATCTTCTGTTTTATATTACATGCCCTTTGACTCCAATTATTTTTATTGTGAAAATACTGTACAGAGGGGTTACAATTACATGGGCAAGGTAATGAGTACATTTCTTATCAAGTATTGTTGCTCCTCCTTTGTTTCCCCTTACCATCGTTCCAACATTACCCCCCCCCACCTCGCCAAAGTTGTAAAGTTCGTTTTTCCAGTCTTGTACATCTCATTGTTGCAATGGGTCCACCTGTATCCCTATTAAAACAATTTGTTTTTTCCCTTACCCTCCCCAAATTATACCAACATCAAATACAGTGAAAACAGGGGCTATACTGTGGGGGAGGGACATACAACAAACAAAGAAATATCTTTAAATATGTTCAAAACAATAGCAAGAAAGAAAAAAAAACATTTGAATCCCTATCTTTATTTTTTGAGGCTAGATTAATTCATTATTTTTCTCTGAGTGCTGACTTCTTATGATTTCCTATGTTGACTTGCTAACTCTTTCTGTTAGCAAGTTGATATACTTACTTGATTATTTATTTATTTATTTGGTCGTGGGCCTTGAACTCTGGGCCTGGGCACTGTCTCTCAGCTCTTCAACTCAAGGCTAGTGCTATACCACTTGAGCTACAGCGCCACTTCCGGTTTTCTGGTGGTTTGTTGGAGATAAGAGTTTCACGGACTTTCCTGCCCGGGCTGGCTTTGAACCACGATCCTCAGATCTCAGCCTCCTGAGTAGCTAGGATTACAGGCGTGAACCACCTGTGCGCAGCTTTGATTATAGTCTTTAAGATCGTTTTTTAGATTCCTTAGGAGAGGCATTGAGTTGTGGATCTGTCACCATTATGTTTTTGTTTTAGGACTGAAACTCCACATTGGATGCCACATATGTGTGAGTCCTAGGTTAGGAGATGTTATTTCCTAAACTGTCTTTTCTTTTTCCCAAATGTCCTACTAAATGGCAAGCTTCTTTCTTTCCCTTTGCTAAGGATGGTGGTTGGAGTTTATACCTTTGTCATAGGTATTAAGTTTAAGGTGGAAGTATCTTGCTCTTCTGGTATGTGCTTAAGCTACTGCTCCTAAGCTTGGTGTGCTACAGAACTGCCACAGGGCTTCCAGTTGGCTCATGATTCCCATGAGGCTATTGGCTTAAAATTTCACTATTCCTTGAATATCCTTTTCATTATAGCACTGGGATGTAACTTTATCTTCTTAGAAATCTCAGCGTTTGAGCCATTGTTCTATTCTGTTCAACATTTTTGTGTTTATTGAGCTAGACATTGCTACGTTAGCTATAGAGAGGTGTTATTTTACAGACTTAATATGTATGTTTGGTTAAGATTTTTCTTAGAAATCTTATGCTTATTTTCAATAATATTTTGGAATATTTAAGACATAAAAGTATATAGAACTATACTGATCCACACTATGTATCAGATGCTGTAATAAAGGAAATACTAAAAATAAGGAAGTTTCCTGAATCCCTCCTCCTGATTTTCAGATCCAGTCCTTTCCTCTTCTCTATCTTGGAGGTAACTCTTATCTTCAATTTGATGCTTACTGTTTCCATGAACTCCTTCTCAGTATTAATAGTAGTATTAGCTACATGAGTGTTCACAATGGTCCAGCCACTTTTTGAAGAGCTTTAAAAGTGCTAAAGTTTAGGTGAGCACAAGTGGTTCATACCTGTAATCCTAGCTATGCAGTAGGCTGAGATGTTAGGATTGTGTTTCAAAGCCAGCCCAGGCAGGAAAGTTCATAAGATGCTTATCTCCTATTACCCAGCAAAAACCAGAAGTGGAGCTATGGCTCAGGTAGTAGAACACCAGCCTTGAGTGAAAATAAACAAGCAAGAGTCTAAGGTCCTGAGTTCAAGGTCCAGTAGTAGTATATATATACACTCACAAACACACACAGACACACTTAGACACACACACAGTGCTAAAGCTTCATAAAATCTTCTGTCAGAGAAGTAAAATTATTGTTAACTTCCTTTTACAGATGAGGAAATGAGAGTCTAAAGGCCTTATGCAATCTTCCCTAAACAAACAGATGGTGTGTGTGTGTGTGTGTATAATCTAAACCCAATTAGTCTGTCTTCATAATGTATGTCCTTAGATATTATGTTAAATAGTATCTTATTTTATGTAATCTGAACCTATGTAAACAGTATCATATTTATTAATTTTTCTGCAGTTACTTTTTTCTCAGCAGGCATTATTTCTGAGGTTCATTCATATTGATGTGTATAGCTCTAATTCATTCATCTCTCCTGCATAGAACTTAATCATGTGAATTTATCTCTACTTATCCATCTTAATTTTTTGGCATCTTAGTCCATTTTGATTTTACAAAATACCTGTTGTATAACTTATAAAGTATAGATAATTATTTGTGTCATGACTCTGGTGGCTATAGGGTCCAAATAACATGGCAGCTGCATCTTGATAAGAATCCTTGGCTGCATCATAACATGACAGAAATGAAAAGAAACTATTCACAGAAAGGCTTTTTAGACACACTCTTGCATTTTTGCCTAGGACTAACCTCATCTGGTGATTCTCCTATCCACACCTCCCTTCTGTGACTATAGTTGTGTACCATCACACCTAGCTCTGAAAAATGAGTTATCTATTATTATTATTAGAAAATGCTGAAAACAGAGGGGTTACAGTTACATGTTAGGCAATGTCAGTTTTGGACAATGTCACTCGTTCTCTCTCTCTGTTTTTCCCTCCCATCCTCACCCACAAGCTGTGAAGTTCATTTTCTACATAGTATCCAGTGAGTACCATTGCTACATTTGTTAACCTTGGCCTCCATTTCTATGCCTCCCCTTACATTCCTAAAGACATATAGACAAACAAGACAAAAGAAAACAAAAGCAGCAAAAAAGGTTTGTTTCCATTTCCTGGAGTCCATTTCAATAAATATTATTTTGCATGATAAGATGCATATAGGGGGGCTGGGAAGGTGGCTCAGTGGTAGAACACTTGCCTTGCATGCTCGAGGCCCTGGGTTCGATTCCTCAGCACCACATAAGCAAAATGAAAAAAGCTGGAAGTGGCGCTGTGGCTCAAGTGGTAGAGTGCTAGCCTTGAGCTGAAGAGCTGAGGGACAGCGCCCAGGCCCAGAGTTCAGGCCCCAGGACTGGACCTCCCCCCACCCCCCAAAAAAAGATGCATATAGGTATTGCTCCTTTGTGTTTCTCTCCTAAGAGTGTCTTCCTTTGGTCTCACTGTGTGAATGCCTGGAGACTTGTATAATTTATTGCGCTCCAGTGTATTTTAGATGAATTTTTCTAGGATATATTCATGAATGAAACTGATGGTCAAAGGACATTTTACTAGGTTTTGTTCCCCTCAGACTTGTCTTCAAACGTGGTTGACCAGTTTACATGTCCATTGACAGTGGATGAAAATTTCAACTTCTCCTTATCTTTGTCCTGTGTCATTTGGCTGTTCAGTTTGTGCCCAACTGAATCTTAAATCTTATTGGGCTTTTCCTCATTACACTTCTAGCAGTTAAGCACACTTGTTTCATGTTTCTATTGCTGCATAACAAATTACCCCACAATTTAGTCTCTTAAAACAAGTTGATTACTTTCAGAAATTTCATGGGTAAGAAATTCAGACAGGCAAGAGGTGAATTTTTTTTTTAATCTCTGCCCCAGAATGTCTGAGGCTTCACCTGGAAGTGAGTGTATAGGGTGGAATGGGCTCTTCATGTATCTGCTCGTTGGTGTTGCTTTTAGTGAAGACCTTAGATGAAGATGTAGATGCAAGTGTCTACATGTGGCCTCCATGTGTGTGGCTGGGGCTTCCCCACACAAGACACTTCAAATTAGCTGAACTTCTTAGGTTGGTGGCTCAAGTCCGGAAATGGCATCTCCATAAACTAGGCAGAATCTGTTCTTTTATTTTATTTACTTATTTTTTGAGACACCAAATTGGGAGTTTTTTTTTTAGAAGGCCAGTGACTGCAGGTGGACCCTTGTTGCAAAGACCCGCAACCCCCATGAATACATTTAACACTGTCAGAAAACAAAGCCATGAATCAGGAGAGGAAAGAGCAGAAAAATAATACCAACAGACCAGATCAGTTCCAATGGAGTGGATGCCATGTTGATTGGAGGACAGCCAGAAAGACAGGAGACGTGGTGGTGGCATGGATGTTCTGTGTTCTTTTATGTCACTTTTCCTTCAGTCTGTTGGTTAGAAGGGAATCACTAAAATAAGCCAGTTTTCAAAAGGAGGAGACACAGACCTTGCTTTTCAATGAGAGAAATGTCAGAGGATTAGAATGGCCTGTTCCACCGAGCTATTGATGCATTTTCCCTTCAGAAACAATCAGTTAACAGAGTTATGGTATGTTTTGCGCAATATTTTACATGAATCATATAGTTTTTGTTAAATTTCATGTTTGGTGGCTAAAATGTCTCCATAATTTTACTAAAAGAGGAAAGGAGTAATGAAATGACAAAAAATACTTAACCTCATAAATTTTAAGTTCTACATAGTGAAAGTGATTTTACTGAAAATATTGTGGATTTATATTTGGGGAAAAGTAAACCTCTTAGTTTGATTTCCACAAATATAGAATTTGAGAGGATTGCACAATCATTTGCCCTTCTTGTTAATGACGTTACTTATTAGGATAACGCCTTAATAAGTGGCATAATATCTATGATGTTTTACATCTATTACTCACATTAAATCCATCTAGTTTTTCCCGAACACGAGAAAGGTTTTCCACACAGAATTATGGTGTTTTGTTTGTAAAATGCAAGAGATGTTAATTAATATCAATTCATATCAATTCTTTTCCTGTTTGCCCAGACCATCTTTTTTTTTTTGTTTTTGAGAACTAGCCCTTGCTCAACTTACAACATTCTGTGAGGCTGTCAATCATGTCAGGAGCCACAGAAATAGGCTCCAGCCCAAGCTGGTCAATTATGAGTTCTGTTAGGGGCTTTGTATAATGCTAGGGAATTATTTCTTGTTTCTCCTAGGTCCATCAGCCTCCAGTGGCTGGTGGCTTTTTTTTTTTTTTTTACCCTACACAATTGTCTATTGAGGTTAAGTCAATTCTGAGAAAAAAAAGGGCTCAGAAGTAGAGAAACAGGCAGAATTCTAATGGTAGGTTCTGGATTTATCAAGAGATTGTTTGGACAGAGGCCTCTCCTTGGGCTTCCTGATGATGAGAGTCTAGGGCTCCCCTTTTCTTTTTCTTTTTTCCTTTTTTTGCTATAGCCACAACAGTGTTCTGTCTGTCATATGTTAGTGAGAGGGTCTTGACCACGATCAGTTCCAAAAGTACAAAAGCAAAATTCAAACTCTTCTTCATTATTGAAAAACTTGCAAATGGCAAAAAAAAAGTACAAAACGAAAAGGATTCAGCAAAGCCTGAGGGGAAAATTGTGAAATAACCCCAGAACTGCAGGGTTCTCTGTGATCATACAGTGGGGTAGAAGAGGCAGAAAGCTGGGTTAATAACAAGATAGCATTCATTTTACAAAAATTGTTTTTTACTGTTTTACAAAAAGTTTTTTTTTTACAAATGCTATAGTCTAATTTATCAGAAATAGCTAAAATAAAAATATAATTGAATTGAATGTAAGAAGTGAAAATGAAAACTGATGAGAAAGTTTCTTCACAAAAGATTACAAAATCAACAGAAAAAAATCAAGCAGCTAGAGTCATTGTCTTAAACCACATGTACTAAATTTAGACTCTCTTAATTGACTTCCGGGCACAAGAAATTAGAAAATTTTCAGTCTAGTCATTTCCTTCTTTCCCCATCTTCTAATTTTGTTAGTTATATTATCTGGATACAGGGAAGACTGAAAACACATATAAGTGGTTTTATAATTACCACAGTTGCTTATTATTAGTACTTTATTTAGACTGTGTTTACCATGGCCTTTATATTACTGCTTTGCTATTATAATTTTTTAAAATTCATATGCATTGAATGTAAAGGGCTTATAGGTTCTCTAGTCTTCTTACTGGTTAAGGGATCTGTCTTATGCCTTTACATTCAGTGCAACTTGGCTGAGTATAATACTACTAGACCAAACTTGAGGTCTTTACAGCCAACTGTTTTATGTTTTTACATTGAATATGATTGTGGAGACATGGAGCCATTCTAACTTCCTTCCTCCTCACAGACAATACTTCAATTGTCGAAAGTGAAATTCTTCAATTGGATATGGCTTAACGTGAAGAGCCCCATATCTATTTATTTTTTCCCTGAAAAGCAAGAGTTCTCTTGCTCAGTTTTTTCTTTAATCATAGGAAAAAGTTTTTCTGTCTGACGTATTTGAACACTTTTTCTGTCCAATTCATTAGTTTCTTAATTGAGGAGCTTATCCATTACCATCTTTGAATTTCCTGTCTTTGTCAACATACACCGAAACTGTCTCACTGTGGTCTCTTTTGGGTTAGAAAGTCTGTAGCTCTTGCCTTTAATGCCTTTATTATCACCGTTTCCATTCTGTGTCTGCTCTGAGAAGATGCTTATCTTGTTTTTAGTGCAACAAATATCTTCACAGATATTTTAAAGTATATTTTATCATTGCTATGTGACAAGGGAGAGAGAGGGAGGAGGAAAGGAAGACTTGTACGTTTTTTAAAAGATTCAGCCTGTCTGGACTTCTCTTCTAGGTTTTAAACACTGTTTTGAATCTATTTCATTTCTTATTCTTAATGATCATGTAAACATATACTGGGGTTTTATCTTCTACTTTTCACTCATGCTTCCTAGAGACATTTTTTTCCCCCTAGAATGGCTTTTCCTTTACTCTGAAATGTAGTTTTTAAAGTTCCTTAATAAGGATCTGTTTGCAGGAAATGTTATCTAGAATGGCTTTTATTTATTTATTACCATTTATTATAGAAGTGGTAGTAATGAGAATATCAGTCAGTGTCCAGTTAGGAAAACAGGAGCCACTCTTGTTATTTGAACAGATTTATTAATAGAAGAAATTGTTTTTCAAGATTATCAGTTACAATTCTTTTAATTTTTTTATTTTTAATGTTTTTGTTGTAAAAATACTGTACAGAGGGGTTACAGGTACCTGAGCTCAGTTACATTATCATTATATATTTTATGAAACCAGCTAAAACAAAGCCAAATACTAAGATGGTGAAGTAATCCAAAGAAGAGCAACAGAAGAGCTCTCCATCAGCCCCAGGAAAAAAGGGAAGAGGCAGAGCTCATGGTCCAGAGTCACACAAGGAAGGGACTAAAGTCTTAGGCCCATTGTGAATCAATCTCCCCAAACTGGAAAAAGTACCTGCAGCAGATGGCATCTCAGCAAAGCTTGGTAGATGGGCACTACAGCCAAGCAATGCTGAGAAGCAGTCTACCCTGGCTGGATTATCTCCCACAGGGCATCATGACTCAATGGGAAGCTTGAAGGGGATTCTGGGTACATGGATGAGGGGAACACAGCCTGGTGGTCTGAGGTAGCTCCGCACTAACTTGAAATGTCTCGAGCAGGGACAGAAACATGTCTTTTTTTTTTTTTTGGCAGTTCTACCACATATCAAATGTATTTTGAGAGTTTCATGCAGGAAAGGATAAAGGAGAAGGAGAAATGAGTCAGTCCAAAGGCAGGCATTCAGGCCTGATATGGTCACTCTTTAGGTTCTGAAACAATGTACTTGTGAGATGAAAATCTGTTTAAACCTTTGTATTCTTTGGATTGTGAGACTACTTCTACTCCAGTCTTTCAAATTACAGGTTTTCCCCTAAAGTGACTTTAAGTGTGGGAGGCAAAACATCATCTGCCTCCCTCCTCTAAGATGTCCATGTTCAGTTCTTCAGATCCTGTGGATATGTTAAGTTAAAGGTAAAGAAGTAAGGTATCAGATGGAGCTACAGCTGCTCATCAACTGATCTTAAGAAAGTCTTGATTGTCCAGGTGGGCCTAATTTAATCACAAGGGTCTTTAAACACAGGAGGAATAATTGATAAAGCATGAGGACTTAGCACAATGTTGTTGGCTTTGAAAATGGTGACATGGCATTATAGGTGAAGAAGAAAAGTTGATCCCTTGAAGATGGAAAAGTCTCCTCTACAGACTCCAGACAAGACTCATTTTAACCCAGTGAAACTCATTTTGAATGGTAGACCTGTGATGCTGTAAGATGATGATTCATTGTAGTTTAAACCACTTAGGGCAGTAATAAAAACTTAATACCTTAGCTGTTTACTGTGAGCATACTAACCCCTGAAAAATCAGAAGACAACTGTCGATGTCTTATTCCCATTCCCACTACCTTTTGGACAGTTCACTGCTAGCATCACATTAACCAACAGGTGCACAGACAACCATGCTGTGCTTGCTTTTTGGTTGTGTATTAGTTTGAAAGGACAGCTTGATGGAAGTTTTTCCAGTAGTTAGTAGTAATTTGAGTAAATCATGATTTCTCCAACTGTCACTGTCAGTAGCTACCACTTCCTGCTTCCATTGCATGAAAGAATGGAAACAAGATAGCAGATACATTTGAGATATTTTGACCACACTGATACACACACACACACACACACACACACACACACACACACACACACACACACACACACACACACAGAGTCTGTTCAGTTTTGTCCAAAGGAAAAGCATGTTAAAGGAGATCAGTATAAGCCTTTCACTGTAGGAATGCGTAGTCCTATGGGTGTTAGTTTACTAAAACCAAACACAGACAAAACATCCATAGGGCATAACAACAAAGTAAACAGAAAGCACAACAAACAATATGGCTTTAGAAGCAATCTCTCTTTTTTCTCTCACAGTTCTGAGGCTGGATAGTTCAGGATTAAGATCTTTGCATAGCTGGTTTCTTCTGACAGCTTTTTTCTTGGCTTACTGAGGGCCATCTTCCCCATGACGTCAGATGGTCTTCTTATATCCTAATAAAAAAACTAATCATATTGGAATTTGACATCATCCACACTTTTAATTTACTTACCTCCCTAAAGCTTTTCCTCCAATTACCATTAAATTCAGAGGCACTGGGGAATACTATGTCAATATGATTTTTTAAAAAAAAATTGCAATACTAGGGTTTGCAGTCAGGGCCCCTAGCTTGCTAGGCCTCTGACACTTGAGCCACACTCTCTGCACATTTGGTTTTGCTATTTTCAGTGATGTCCTATGTTTTGTCCAGCTGACCTGGACTGTGATTCTTCTAGATATGTCTCTTACAAAGCTGAGATGACAGGCATGAACCACGAGGCCTAGCTTTTCCTTTTTCTGTTGTTGACATGAGGTTTCACTTTTATTCATTTATTTTTTTGCCCAGGCTGGCCTTGAACTACACTCTTCCTAATCTTTGCCTCCCATACGGTTGGGATTACAAGCATGGCTCACATCTGGCCCGCAACATACGAATTTTATTCATAACAAAATCTACTTAGCTTCTAACAATGGGCACAATGGCCAATGAATAAGCAGAGGAAAATAAAACCAGTAGAAAGGCTAAAATGTAAATAAGTATTTAACTTCACATCCAATATTTGTGCACAAGGAAAAACTCATTATTAAATGAATTTCAAATGATAATAAATATAGAGTAAAGGCATGCTCGTATTTTTGTCATTGATTTTATAAGGCAATGAGAAATTGGAATTTATATTAAGGTTCGATAAGGCTAGAATAAAGCAAGTGCTGGTATACAAATAGTAAGCATCACCTTACAAAACTGCACCCATATTTATGTTTACAGTAATGATCAAACAAAATGGTAAGCTATTACAATCATTATGTAAAAATAATTACTTCTTGATGTAAAGGACTATAGAAATACACACCCATCAACCTGACCATAATGAGAAGAGGTAATGGGCAGTTCAGAGGTGCTCCTGAAGGAAAACAGCACAGATTAACAGTTGTTACAAAAGAAGGGTGAGGGCTCGTGAGGGAGGCATCAATCTCATAAATACATGCAACTATGTGGTAGGAATAATTTAAACTAATATAAAAAATGAGGCTGGAAAAATTCCTTTTAGAAGCCAATGAATGCACCTAGCAGTTTCTCAGTGAAGATATAGGTTGAGTAGATTGGGCAGTTGTCCTGCTGTTACACTGCTTCTCCGACCAATGTACCAACCCAAGTATATACAATTTATAAACATTCATTGTTTAAATCTGGACATAATAGCATCAAATAGAACTCAAGACTCCATTGTTTTATCCTTTGAAGATACTTTAATTTTGCAGTTATTTATTAATTAAAAAACACAGTTGTTTTCAGCATTTCCTAGCTATAGTAGTGCGTAGGAAACTCATTCTAAACAAAGTGATTAATGAAATAGCACACACCTTTATAATTTTACATTAACAGCTTACAGTTTACAAGGTGCTTTCACATACATCATTTGATTCTTACAACAAGCAGAAAAAAGGTAAATCAGTGGGAAAGAAAAATGATTTATTTTCAGGTTTAAAACAAGTATTTTCAGGCCAGTGGGCAGTCAGCACAAGAACATATCAAGAAGACGGTTATACCCATAAGCCACAGTATCATTTTTGGTAGGTTGACAGTTTGATATCAACTGTATATTTAGAAACTGACTGAGTAAGGAATCAAGACAGACAAGGGTTCTCATGGTAATCAAGGATTTGTAAGAACACTACCAGAGATAAGATTCCCCCCAATTTACTACCTTACTGAGGGGTCTTTTAAGCAAGATAGTCCTTCTAAATAGGAGATAAAAACAGAATCTTTCATAACATGTCGAAGTTAGAAAGGACCCTGGCAATATCTAATCCAACTCTTGAATTATGCAGTCTTGACTGTCAGTCTAGGGCTTTTCCCCATACAATACCATCTCTTAAATATTTGCTGTGCCAAAACTAATTTATTCTGTTTCCTTTATTTAAATTTGAGGTTAAATACTGTTGTGTGTGTGTGTTTTTTTGCCACTAATTTCTTATCCAAGTTTTTATCTTGTTCTTGGCTACACTGTGGCTGAAAATGAGAATTTGATATGCTTCTACAATCTAATTTAGTGTACTTGATTAGTCAGAAATAGATTCCTTTGACATAGATGACAGTTTGCTGATGTTCTTAAAATAGAGAGTAAAATGGAATGGCTGAATAGCCCTCAAAACCAAGGTATGCCTAAGGGTGATCTACCTGGGTAGTGTTGATAGTTGGGCATTAGTAATTTCATAGAAAAAAATAATTTTAGAATTCATAGAAACCTTTTCAATTCCCGAAAACTGAATTGTAATAATCAAATTGTCATCCCCATGATTTATTGAAATAATTTTATAGTAATATACAATAAAGCTACCATAGAATTTGTAGCATACATAGAGCATACAAGGATCAGCACATTCTTGGGTTGAAATGAAATACAAAAAATTAAGTTTCTTTATACAAATGTTATTTTAAATTTATTAACATGATGACATGTCTTTGTTACATGAAACTTGCTATAGCGGAGTGTTTCAAATTTTTCTTGCACATTTTAAATATAGGAGGACCAACTGAAATCACTATTAGCCTTTATATGACATTACCATGCAGAAACATTTGACAACCAAAAGACATACAGACTGGAGGAAAGAATAGACAATGATTTCAAGGTGTTATAAAGGGTGGTACAGATGAACAGACAGTGTCAGCGACCTACCTGCACCAATAAGGAAGCAAATAGAATGATTATATACAGTAGGGTCGATTTGACCAGAAACAATTCATCTTGTTTGTATGTAAATTGATCAAAAAATGAATGCAGCTTATTTTAAAGTATTTTGGTGTGTTGCTAAAAGATAGGTCACTGAGACACAGAGATAAAATCAGCTGGGAAAAATTAAAAGCCAAGAAAAAAATAGTAAAAAAAATTTAGTTAAGCATGGAGTCCCAACAAACACTGAACTAAATGTGCAAAAGTGCTTGAAATTTCCGCATGACAGCAACATTGTTAAATCAGTTGGCAAAAATGTATAAAAAAGTAAACTCAAATACTAAAATTGTATCTGCATGATCATACATTCTGTTTACCTAGAGAAAAGAGATTAGAAATTAGGACATACCTAAAAATATCACACCTCAAAATTAAAATACAAATGTGGCAGTTTTATAAACCTTCTCCCCTGTCCTCACTGCTGAGGCGGGGGATAAAAGAAGAAGTTGCAACAGTGCTCCTGATTTAGGCTTATAAATATAATACACCAGAATAACAAGCAGATAGCAACTTCCTTTGTTTATAACTGTTACAAAACAACACAAACAAAATAAACCTCACTTAAATAAGAGTACCTCTATATTGATTGCAAGAACAAGCCATTTGTTTGACTTAGCAAAGTATTTATCAAACCAATGTCTCTTGTAGTTTGCTTCTTTTCCTTTAAAAAATTTACAATGAGTACTATTTGAGAAACTTTAAAATCTATCACTCTTATCCATCATGTTCTATGAAAATACTGGCTAAAACCCCATGAGAAAGTTAAGGTTCAGAAACCTTCACTGTACCTCTCTCCTACCCACAAACATGCTGCTAGCAAGGGAGACAGGCTAGGTGGGGATCCACACCACTCATTGTTCCCAACCAGTGAGACTTTGCTATATGGTCCTGCAATTACTCAAGGGGATGAGGAGTTAAGAAGCCAAACCTTTGGATCTAGAGAATTCTACATTTCTGGGAATAGCAATTTTAACTTGGTCAGATAGAGAATTCCAAAGCAAGTTATTGTCTTAAGTTGAGTAAATTTCCTTGGTGATAAAACATTCTATCTTTGAAAATTATTTAAGAGTTTTGGCAAAACTGAGTCTGAGCGACTCAGTGAAAAATAATTATTAGGTTTATCTTCAAGCCATTGGATAACACAAATATTCCCCCAAACTACTGAAAGCATTTATCCTTCCTTTCAAATATCACAGAGCCATAACACTGCTCATCTAAAACACAACAAAATAAAATGTTCAGAGAAAGAAATGAGGAGAAAGAAATGATGGAGGAGTGGGGAGAAAGACAACTGAAAAAATAGGAAAGTGGTCTGCCTGTGTGGTGGCACAGGCAATGCTCACGGAGAGGTGCCTGGTTACACAGGTGGATGCAGAGTGCACACGGATGATGGCATAAAGACCTCACTCGGTTGCTGGAATGAAGGAACTAGGTAACTGCTTCAACAAGGACGCTCGCAGCTCCACCTGATACCTCAACAGAGTGCAAAGGCTGACTGTGAGCTCTGATGGCGTCTTGTTCCTCTAAAATTCACAAAATTCTTTTGCACATTTTTCTGTAATAGAGACACGAATATCTTCTTCTTCATAGTCGTCAAAGTTGCTGGTATCTCCAGAGCCTCTGAACTTTGGTATGAATGGAGCTTCAACCTGTAATTGACACAGAGAGAAAGTCAAACTTGCTTCCAAATACTAAGAAAGAGAAATGCCCACTGTGACTACATGGTGGCATCTTTAAGTGCCATTAAATCCATAGATATGATACTACTAGAAGAAGAAATACACAGTAGATTTGCAAATAATCTAATATTTTCATTCAGGAACTGCAGCAAGTCAATGAAATATATTAGAAATTTCTAGGATAATTAATGTTTACAGATCTAGTTTATTCCATTCATCTATCTATCCATCATCTATCTTGTGCCAGTACTGGGGTTTGAACTCAGGGCCTGGGCACTGTCCCTCAGCTCTTCAGCTCAAGGCTAGCACTCTACCACTTGAGCCACAGCACCACTTCGGGCTTTTTCTGCTTATGTGTCATTGAGGAATTGAACCCAGGGCCTCATACATGCAAGGCAAGCACTTTACCACTGAGCCACCTTCCCAGACCCTGTCATTTAGCTTTTTAATTCAAGACTGGTGTTCTTCCATTTGAACCACAGCCTCATTTCTGTTTTTTTTTTTTTTTGGGTCCGGTCATGGGGCCTGAACTCTGGGCCTGGGCGTTGTCCCTCAGCTCTTCAGCTCAAGGCTAGTGCTCTACCACTTGAGCCACAGCACCACTTCCAGCTTTTTTCTTTTTGCTTATGTGGTGCTGAGGAATCGAACCCAGGGGCTCATGCATGCAAGGCAAGCACTCTACCACTGAGCCATCTTCCCAGCCCTCATTTCTGTTTTTTTTTGGTGGTTAACTGGAGATAAAGGTCTCATACATTTTACCGCCTGGGTTGGCTTTGAACTTCAACCCTCAGATCTCAGCTTCTTGAGTAGCTAGCATTAGAGGAATGTGTCACTGCCACCTGGCTTTATTAATTCTTTATTAATTATTAATATTCTTTATTAATTATTATTATGGTGCTGTTGTTACTGTAGTACAAAGGTGTAACAATTCCCTGTCAGATTATGAGTACAATGCTTCTTGGTTAAATGGCTAGCCATTCCTTCATTCTCCCTTATTTCCCCCTTTCAGGCCCTCCCCTCAAGCTATGCTATAGCTCGTTTTTTACATAAAGTTAATTGAATAAAATGCCTACATTCAAAACTATTCTTAAAATGGGTACAACTGAACTGCTACTGCTCATTTAGAATTTATATATATTTCCCAGTAGGTTTTGCTTATTCTAGGTAGTAAACTGTTAACCTACCAAGAAATAAAATAATTTTTAAAGTTGCAACTGTATGAGAGAGGGTAATTTAAAACTTTACTGAATGTCAGAAAACATTCAAGGAAATGCAGAAGCATAATATGCTCATTATGGTAAATTCTCAAGACTCAGGCTTTTTCCTAATGTTCAACTTAACTATAACCCTGATTAAAATTCCCCTAAGCAATATAAATCATTGGCAAGTCTAATATTCTAAAAAAGGAAAAATTACATGGGGTAAGGATGATTTTCTAGAAACTATAATGTACTATTATTTATATTTATAAATATTTAATATCTATTAATACTTATATTTATGAAATTGCCTGTACAGTAATGGGAATAATGCAGGGAAAAGACAAAAGAACTAACTCATGTAATATTAAAGCACATTAAAAATTACATAAAATGCCATAATATAAAACAACCAACTAAAAGTATTAAAAATAAAGTCTAGAAACAGATCAAAGTATATAACAATTTAGTATCAGTAAGAGACCAAATAAGAATTATTCACTAAGTTCTGAGGGATAATTGCTAATGATCACTAAAAAAAAAGAAAAAACAAGATAGTTTTTGAAAAAACTCAAACAGATATACCTAGGGTAGAGTAAATTCTTTTAATATGGTTAGGTAACATGGCAGTAAGTCACCTGAATGGAACATCATAGGAAGTAGAAATTGTGCTATATGGGCCTGAAACAGGAAGGAAAGGGGTGTGGAGGAGAGTAACAAGGTTTTCAGCGATTAATGTAGTGATGGAAAGCAGAGGATAATGAATGGAAAGATGTATACTAATGCCTACTACAGTACAGGTCCTATCTGCATGGGAGAACAGTAATGACTCAAAAGTTAAGATACTTAATAAATTAGCTCAGTACATGAAACACAACCAGACACGAAAATTGAGCCTGAACCAATTATCTAATCTTTCTGAACAAAGTATTCTTCCTTTGGCACTCTCTATTTTGATCTAAACTTTAAGGATACAACTGACTTTATAAAGCTTAAATGGTTTGAGATCACACTACAATGGTTTGTTGATCTGAGACTTAGAACACGTCCCCAAATTAATGTACTCTCTTTGCTGCCTTTTGACAGCCTTCCTCCTTCATAAATACTCAAAGCATCAACGTTTAATAGATGATAAATAAAATGTAGGAAACAATGAGTTGGTCTGTGGTTTGCAGATTCATTTGAAGAATAATATTAGGAGGACTTTGAAAGGCAATATGAGCTTGGTGTTGTTTGTCCCTAGGTCAACTGTTATAAGGTAGCTGTCCATTTATGTCAAAATTAACCCATCTGAACTGATTTCCTTATCAGCACAATGGAGAAAATGGTAACCCCTAGTTCATGGGACTGTGCAAATGTCTAGAATGAGATGTTACACTAAGGTCTTAAAATTTAGAAAAAATATAAACACATGGAATGCCTTTTTATGAACTTTAATGACTGTTTTAAGTGATGATATAACTTCTATCCATAACAGACAAGATGAGTTAATATAATAATGGCTGTATCATGACCTTAATAATTTCTGGATCCTTCCTTCATGTTGTTTAGTCTTGTTATATTTTCTGTATCCTACATTTTAAAAACTCTTTTGTTTCTTTGCTTTCATAGGCTTTCCAAATATAAATTAATTTTACTAATAAAAATTACATGTTTTTGGAAGTGGCGCGGTGGCTCAAGTGGTAGAGAGCTAGCCCTGAGCTGAAGAGCTGAGGGACAGCATTCAGGCCCAGAGTTCAAGCCCCGTCACAAAAATAAATAAATAAATAAATAAATAAAAAATAAAAAAATTACATGTTTTCCTTGAAGGAAAATTCACCCTTATGGCTATACAGCATTATGAGGTATTACAAACCTCTAAAACATTAGGAGTTTAGATTTTATTTAAAAAATAGAAAAATAATTTAAATAGATTCAATATAAAAATACTTCAATCAAGTTATTTTTACCTTGGCATTTATGAAGCAAAAGGTAAGATAAAGGTAATTCAGCACAACAAAATGTTTTCCTGTTTCTCAGTTTATTAACAGGTTGAGATAACTATACTTAGCATACTACTTACTACAGCTTTTATAGTGCTAGCTTGGTCAATAAGAAAGAAGGTAGTCTCTCTTAAATACGCTACTGTTCAGTGAGGGGTTCTCCTTGTTTTATTAAGATGGTGTAATAATGCGACTTGTTTTATATTTACATTCAAGCTTTCAAGCTGCATGTCTTTTTTTTTTTTTTTTGTCGGTCGTGGGGCTTGAACTCTGGGCCTGGGCGCTGTCCCTCAGCTCTTCAGCTCAAGGCGAGCGCTCTACCACTTGAGCTACAGCGCCACTTCCAAAGCTGCATGAATTTCTAACATGTAAGAATCCTTGTATCAAGAAAGCAGACAAAGAAAATCTAAAAATCTCAGGTGCAAAGTTACTTCATCTGTATTCCCTTTACAGGGAATTTAGATGACCATCTGATTGATTTCCCCATCTCTGAAACTAGCAGCTTCATGTGGGGAAGAAGGAAGCCAGCTTTCGTTCATTGTAGCATTCTCAGCACAATTCTGACTACCTAGCAAAGACAGGCATTTCCCAGATATTTGAAGAAATACAAGGTAAATAATTACTAAAAGATAAAATGTAATAGTTTCAGATAATTAGGTGTGACTTCTCACAAAGCATTACATTTTCCATTTCTATTACTTATATTCAAATTGACTTACAAATGGATAAAGGAAAAGTTGTAGCTGAACAAAGACAAATAAATGTGCAACAAACTTAGCGAACATGGTGGCTCTCGCCAAGATGATAGAAATATAAAAATGTCCCAATGAAACATTGTTCCCTGATGAAATAAATGACATTGATCAAGATGTCTTGTACTCATAAACTGACATGTTGAATTGAATCCCTTTTGTATAATTACCTAAAGAGAATTTAAAAAACACTTCCTCTTCTTAGTGAAGTATCATAAAATGATAGTATCTAGAATATGAAGAAAGAATATGCCTCCAAGAAAATATTCCAGTAGAGATGCTATTTAAGTTAATTCTGAAAGGATTAATGAGAACACAGCAGATACACAAACTGGAAAACTCATTCACTGAAAGCAAAAGAAAAAAATTCTACTAGGCATGATGTGGGAAAAAGCAGTCTTTGGGATACACTAGATTAAAAAAAAAAACCTGCCTTATTAAATGGCAATTCCTTTGTAGAACTAAAGATAACAAAAACTATGTAGTCAAAGGCTCTAAGAAAAAAAACAATTAGAACCCTGATAAATGCCCACAGAGTGGTCAAAATAAAGGCTAAAAAATGTCTCCAGAAGTCAAATTAAAGTAATTAAAAGTTGTAGCTGGATTTAATTGGTGGGTGCCAATTCTGGGTCAGAGACTGTATTTGTTTATGTATTTTTTTGTAATGTGGCTTTATAACCATTTTAAAATGCAAACCCTCCTGATACTATGAGTGGTATGGGGCATGGTTAAGAAAAACTTAACAGGGGAACTTTTCAAAGAACACAGGCCTTCTCCTTTACCTGAGAGAAAATTATTATTATTATTATTTTGTTGTTGTTGTGGGTTGTAAGGTACTTCGAATCTTGCAAAGGATTAGTTTAAGAGGTAAAATAATTTAAACCATGTGCTGTCTATCTTTAGTACATACAATTTTAATCCCAACTTTTAAAAAGCTTTTAAGTTAAAATAAAAAGGACAGACTCACCTTTCTCTGGTAAATAGCAATCCAATCTGTTGTGGCAAACCACTTGTGAGTTTTTATATCACTCACACCATTCTTTAGATTTCCAAATCGCTTGGTCAAATCTACCTGGAGCAGGTTCCTGAGAAGGTCCTTGAGATCCGAACTGAAGTGGGATGGGAATCGGACCTGTGCAAATACAGCATTCATGAAGCACACTAAGGCTCACTACATTTGTTAAAGTGAAAAGATCATTCATCAAGCCAAAATACTTAGTGCTGATCTTCTCTATGCATTAAAGTGCCTACTGCAGTCTTAAAGAATGAGGATTAGTTGAATGAATAAACTCAAACTGATCCCAGGCCCTTGTTTTAGTCATGAACTCCCCTTAAGAACAGACCCATCCCTAAAAACTAAATCTAAATGTACATGTAAAGAACTTTCCCAACAGGACTAGATGTATCCATCTCCAAAGGAGATCCCCTGATTCAGTAACACTATACAACTTGAACTATACATCTTGTATGTGAGGATGGGAGGGAAAAACAGGGTAGAAAGCAAAGGGGTGATGGCCAAAAAGAAATATGCTCATTGCCTTGTGCTGGTGGTTCACACCTGTAATCCTAGCTACTCAGGAGGCTAAGATCTGAGGATCACAGTTCAAAGCCAGCCTGGACAGGAAAGTCTGTGAGATTCTTATTCCAATAAACTACCAAAAATCGGAAAGTAGAGATGTGGCTCAAGTGGAAGAGTGGTAGCCTAGAGCAAAAAAAGCTCAGAGACAGTGCTCTGAGTTCAAGCCCAAAGAGTTATATGCATATAATATATAATATATAGTATACATAATTATATAATATACATAATATGCCATTATGGTATATATTGCACACATGTGTATATAATATATATAACATAATGTATTTGTATATGTACATGTATACATATAATTCTATATGAATATATACATACATAATTCTTATATAATTCTCATATATAGTTCTTAAATGTATAATATATAATTCTTTATTTCAAATTGCAAATAAAATGATGAACTCAAGTTAGGCTGAATGATGAATATGTATGTGTGGGTGGATATGTCTTTTTTATTTTCAGAACAGTGATTCTCAAATAGGAAGTGGTGGTAGTTTGTGATGGCTGAAATCCGAGTCACAAGAACCTTTTCAAGATATACACATTTTCACAGTGCTCCATCACACCCTCCTCTGAGAGGGGGCATACATTCTCACAATGGCCCATGTTAATGGTATTTCTCATACCTTATATTGGAAGGGAAATAGTGAGTCATTGTGAGAATATTTTCATGGTTGTTTTAAAATGTAATATGAAATGTCATAAAGAGTCTCTAAAGAGCCATGTTGACTCACTAAACTGCAATAAGAAAAAACCAGGAAATATCTAAACAGAATTATATAAGACCTTTATTTATAGTACACTAACTTGGAGATACTAACAATTTATATGCTATTAAGAATTAATAACTTTTCCTTCAAAACTATATCTAGAAGAGTATTGTTTTTTATCATTATCAGTTATACCTATTATAGAATATGAACTCATAGACTATGAAGCACATATCACTAAACCTTCATATAAGGAAGGAACCTAAACTCCAGTGAGGCTACCAACTCTGAGGAATTGTTGGAAAATAACTGAATCTTCCTGACTTCTATATTTATGAGCTTTCTGGGAGGCTGTGTTAGAATAATGTTCGAGTAGGTAGTTGTAAAGGACCAGATATAGGAAGGAAAAACAGTTTCACTCCATTAAACCATTAATTTGAGAGCTAATGTTATTAGAAACTAGAATCACTTAACATGAAAAACGTGTTTGTTTAACACAAAAATTGTGCTTATGCAGGACAACAAACATTTCCTACAGTGCTTCTCTTGGTCTGTTTTCCCCAATTATATTTCCTGTTTAGGATTTTTTTCCCCCTGATCTTCAGTAGCCATGTTTCTGAATTTCCTAATGATCTATTGAGACTAAATCTGTTTCTCTAGGGAAGTGTAAATCTATAGAATAAACTGGCAATAAAGGGTATATACCAAAATTCTGTGATGTTTAAAATCTACAGAAGCCCTAGTGAATCAGTACTAATGAGGAAGGACACAGAAGACAGAGTCTACTTCATGAAGGCCGAAACACATCTGATTTATGATCTCTGCAGCATGCTCATGGTCTTGTACATAAGTTGGGCTTAACAAATAGTTAATGAATACATGAATACAAATTCAGTTTGAATCCTACCATGACCTAGGCAATGATGTTCTTGGGATATTCATAAATAAAGAACATGAAGATCCCAGCTTTCTCAGTGTTTTCTTTCTACTGAGAAAGAGAAAATGGGGAATCAATGTAAAGTTTTGTTTTTGGTGCTGGGGATTGAACCTAGGGCCCCAAGCATGTTAAGCATGTGCTACGCCACTCAGCTAACACTCCAACTCCCCAAGTATAAAGCTTTAAAAGGAGTAACAGGAGACTCATGATTGTGGTAGCAGTGGAGGTTATAAACAGTGGCTGAATTCTATACATATCCTAAAAGTTGAGGCAAAACAGTTCTTCTGTGAATCAGATATGGGTGAGGACGCCAGTATTTTTTGACCTGATCAGTTAAAAGGATGGAATTGCTACCACTTGAGGTTGACTAAGGGTGAATGTAATAGTTTTTTTTTAAGTTTCCAAAATTTTATTTCCTTAACATTGAAAGTTCACATTCTCTTGAGAGAAGTTGTTAAGTTATAGCCACAAAATGGGCAGCATCTCAAAGCTTGCTTTCCTTCTTTTTTTTTTTTTTTTTGCTATGTACAAAACTGCAAACATAGTTATTTGGGCCATCCTTTACCTCTAGCACAAAGTAAGCTTATTTTGTGTGTGAGAAGTTTCCTATGTCCATGTATCTAATGACCCAGCTCTGTGTGAATTTTATACCTTCTTCCCAGTTTTCAATGTATAATGTTAAAATCCTAGGGTCATATTTAAGAGTAAAAGAATTAGAAGCTTATTAATAGTGCAAAACCAGTATGTCTTAGTCTGACAACAGTTAAAAACTAAATTAAGGGCAAATAAGTATGTTAAGTTTTAGAAAGTCTGTATATTTAACATACGTATTAGACATCCTAGAAAAGATAGTAAGTAGAAAATTGAAAACAGAAGTTAGGTATGAATTGCAAAAAATCAATTTGAAAATTGTGAGCTGTCATTTAAAGATGAGGCTGGATGAGACTACTAATAGAAAAAGTAGATCAGCCAATGAGATTGACAAGGAAATGGAAGTAATGCAGGAAAAAAACCAGGACTGTGAACTGAAGCCAAGTAAAAGGATAATGAAGGAACCAGTGAACTATTTCTTGCTTTGTGAAGGAGTTAAATAAAATGAATTTGAATATCTTTGCACCTCAAAAATGATTATCAAGCTCTTTCTTTTATGGCTTTTCTCCCAACCCCTCCCTCATGAGTCTTTATCCTCTCTTTTCTTTCTATCTCAGGAGACATGCCTATGTTGCTAAGCTGACCTCAAACAGCAGGTTCAAGAGATCCACCTACCTTAGCTTCTCAAGTAGCCAGGATTACAGTGGCTAGGCTTCTTTAGAAGAAAGAATTCCTGGCTTTCAGTCTCAACTTTAATTACATACATGATCTGCGATCTAAGAAAAGCCCTTATACCTTTCAGAGTCTCAGTTTACTCAACTCTAAAATGATGTTAGTATGTTCTGTCCAGCAGGTAGGAAAACAAATTAGGTTAATGGCTATGAAACTGGTTTGTATTATCATACCTATTGTCTTGCTGGTACTAATTCAAATTATTTTTATTTTTTTCAACCTTCCCATGAGATTATTGTAATGATCCAAAACAGAATTTTTGAACTGAGGAAGATACTTGGATGACAGCAAGGCTGTAATCTATGTTTATATTTATTTCCAAAATACTCAGAGACAGTCTGCATTAGAAGTGTCACTTGGAATATATAGGAAGCTTCACTTTTCTAGTTGGATCATTTCCAACCTGTTAATTTACTGAATAAATTATTTTAATTTTTTCTTAAGGTCTTAAGTTTGATAGAGGAAAGGAGAAAATGGATAATGGATAACTATAATGTTATTTTGTAAGGACTACATTGTGAATACAGCTGTTATCTTAAAATACTTTGTCAGATTGCATTATGTAATATGCAACTTACTCAGAAATAAGCAAACCAAACAGAATATTTCTCCTGCTTTTTGAATCAATTACAAGGTCTTATACGTTTCAGTTTTATGCCATTTTATTATTTATAAATTTAAAAGAAAGTTACATCCAAAAAAATCAAACCAATTCATGCTGTTATGGTATCCATGACTTAAACTCATTAACTAGTTTTACTGACTTTTTTCTTTTAGAAATGCAGTAAGACCAAATCAAATATTTTTACACTGAGTTTAATTATAGAAATTATAAAGTCAATCTTTGTCGGATAGAAGACAAAACTCTTGCTGCTGTTCTATAATTATTGATGGGGAAAAAGATTGTGTAACTATTATAATTATCTTTCATGCATTTAGGACAAATTATGCTAGGCTTAAATAGTTAAGGGTTTATACAAGCAATAATCGATTAACTTATTTTTATTTATACTTTGTGCTGTTACTGGCACTTAAATACTGGGTTTTTTTTTTTTTTTTTTGTTGGTCGTGGGGGCTGAACTGTGGGGCTGGGGCTGTTCCTTAGCTCTTCAGCTCAAGGCTAGTGCTCTACCACTTGAGCCATAGCCCCACTTCTGGCTTTTTTCTGCTTATGTGGTGCTGAGGAATCGAACCCAGGGCCTCATGCATGCAAGGCAAGCACTCTACCACTGAGCCACCTTCCCAGCTCCCTAAAAAAGTTCTTTTTTTTTTTTCTATTTTGCTGTTTTTTTATTGTACTTATAATGTCCTATGTGATTTTTTAAATTTTATTTGTGAAGATACTGTACAGAGGGGTTACAATTACATGGGCAGGATAATGCGTACATTTCTTACCAAGCATTGCAGCCTCCTCCTTTTGTTTACCCTTCACATCCCTTCCCAGTCTCCCCCCTCCCCCCCAACCTAAAAAAGTTCTTAAAGATCTGTAATAATAACAAACGGTCTATATAGCAAATTAGTAAAAAAAAAAATGCTGGTATTGAAACTTGAACTCAGGACTTGGGTGCTATGCCTGAGCTCTTTTGCTCAAAGCTAGAGCTCAATAACATGCTACAGCTCCATTTCTGTTTTTTTTTAAACAGTTAATTTTACTGTCAAGGTGATGTATAGAGGGGTTACAGTTACATAGGTAAGGTAGTGAGTACCCTTCTTGTCAAACACTGTTACCTCCTCCCTTATTTTTCTCCATTTCTGGCTTTTGTGGTCAGTTGGAGATATAAGTCTCTCAGACAATCTTTTTTACCCAGGTTGGCTTCGAACTGTGATCCTCAGATCTCAGCCTCCAGAGAAGCTAGAATTACAGGCATTACTGGCACCCGGCACAACACTACACACAGTGCCAAGCTCCACTCTGCCTTACCCAACTCAAGGCAACTTCAACCAGCCTATATTATATAAATAAAAATAAGGAGCTGGGACATTAAAATATTTACAAATATTGGTATCATAAATAGTATCGGTAATCTCTTACTCTGCAGAAACAGTAGTAGATAGAACAAACCTAAATGGTTGCAGAGTGCTAGTATAACCCAGCTTCAGTTCCTCCCTCCACAAAATGAGTCATACTGCAATCATTTGCCCATCAGACCACCAAAATGGGCTATCTCAAAGCAGATCTTAATAAAAATTTTAAATGGCCACAACCAGGTGCTTTAAAAAAGGCTCTAGGCCTTTTTAAAAGCAATTTTATTTTGTTGTAAAGGTGCTGTACAGAGGGGTTACAGTTACATAAGTAGGTAATTTCTTGTCAAACATTTCTTGTCAAACATCATTACCCACACCTTGGTTTTTCTCCCACTTTCCCAAGCCCCACTACCCCTCCCCCCCAAAGTTGTAAAGTTCATTTCCAACACAGTGTCTTGTGAGTATCACTTCTGCATTGGATCACCCTTTGTCTTTAATTCACCATTTTGTTATTCCTCTTTCCTTCCCCAAATCAGATAAATGTTATATGAGATGAAAGGTACCAGAATCAAAAATAGTTACTACTGGTGATAAACCAAAGGGAAAAAGAAAAAAAGAAAGAACTCCATACAGTACATTAAAAAACAACACCATCAACAACAATAACAATAAGAAACCTCTTATTTCCATATCTTGGAGTTCATTTTGATTAGCTTCATTTTATATGGTCGTATGAACACAGCTATTGAGACTCTAGGTTTTATGAAAGTAGTAGAATGGTGTATATGTATGTGTGTGTGTGTGTATACACACACTTTTTCATGAAAATGACCTCTCAAATTTCCTAAAAAATGCATTAACAATGGCATCTTATAAAAAGTATGTCTAAAGTAGTCTCTATAAATGTGAATGACTTTAGGAAACACAATGCACAGAAGAGTTAAAATATGAGGATGAAGGCCTAGTTTCTTTATTGCTTTGTACGTCCCTCCCCCATGATATAACCCCTGTTTTCACTGTATTTGATGTTGGTATAATTTGTGGAGGGGAAGGGAAAAAAAAACAAATTGTTTAAATAGGGATACAGGTGGACCCATTGCAACAATGAGATGTACGAGTCCTTAGGTCGAAAGACGAACTTTACAACTTTGGCGGGAGAAAGGGGGATGGGAAAGGATGGGAAGGGGAAACAAAGAAGGAGGCAACAATGCTTGATAAGAAATGTACTCATTACCTTGCCCATGTAATTGTAACCCCTCTGTACAGTATTTTCACACACACACACACACACACACACACACACACACACAAAGACACTGTGAAGAAGAAGAAAAAAATACTAAACTTAATCTTAGGCAAAAGGCCAAGAAGCGACAAGAAATGTACTCACTACCTTACATATGTAACTGGAACCCCTCTGTACATCACCTTGACAGTGAAATTTTAAAAAGGACCATATAAAATGATGCTTATCAAAATAAACTCCAAGAAATGGGAAAAAAAGAACTGCTTACAAGTTTGTACATATCTGGAAAACGGAATGGTATTAGTTCCTTACACTGCATGAAACTTCCTTTAAAGAGAGCATGATTCACTGAGCCCTGGGTTGTTAGGACAAACAGTGTGCTCACTCTGGGAGTCTGGAATTTTAGTGTGTTGGGTAGAGGGTGCATAAAAATACTGGATCCTGCATGTCTAATGACTTTCACTGGTATGCAACATTTCACAAGTGTTTTATAATTGGTTGCTAGAAGAATTCAGTACACCCATTGGGGAGGGCTACTGAAAGTTTGCACTTTGACTACTCTACTTGTTTTTTCGCTGTGCTGATTTTGGTTTGTATCCTTTGGCTGTAATAAATCTTAGCTGTGACTACCAGTTGTATGCTAGTCCTGTAAATCCTGCCCGTGAAGCTCCAGTCTTGAAGATGGACTTGGGACTCTTCACCCAGAAGGGAATGGCCATTTCACTGCTAAACTATTACCCTTCATGTAAATGCTGATTTCCCTGAAGAAAAAAATCAGCCAACTCTTGATCATTCAATATACACTTAACATTGATGTCCCTATACTTTTTGCAGTGTCTTCTTGTAAAATTTTAGTGTTCACTGAAAGTAGAGTAATAATTATATTATATATGGTGAAACTAAGAATTTTTTGAATTGTGTACAGCAAAGACTCTGAAACTATGGTATCCACATTACCTGATTACTTTATTGCAAGTATCATTTTTGAACATAATATTAACTTTTATATTCCCAGCTAGATAAGAGTTGCTGTGGAAACCATAACTGCTTCTTGTCATAGAATATATGGTATCAAAGCATGAAATTTAAAGACTATGTACAGAAATTCAGAATATGCACTGCTTAGGAGGAGAAAAGTTAGTGTAGGATTATAAATTTTTCCTGTCAACTATGCATTTTTAAACCTAAGCCTTAATATTGCATGAATAATTTGACATTTAAATACCACCTCCTCTGTTTTTCTAAAGGCAAAATATGTGGAGGAGAGAATCTAACAAGCTGATTGATCATCTTTCTGTGCATTTAAAAATAAAGCTCAAGTTAAAATATTGTAATAATCACAATACCTAGCAATGTAATGTTAAAATGTATATATTTTAGTGAGTCAATGAATGACTTAATAATGTTTAACTCTGATAAGTAATAGATACCATTATTTTTATTTATTTATTTATTTTTTGGGTCTGGTCACGGGGCCTGAACTCTGGGCCTGGGCACTATCCCTCAGCTCTTCAGCTCAAGGCTAGCACTCTACCATTTGAGCCACAGCGCCGCTTCCGGTTTTTCTTTTTGCTTATGTGGTGCTGAGGAATCGAACCCAGGGCCTCTGGCATGCAAGGCAAGCACTTTACCACTGAGCCACCTTCCCAGCCCCAGATACCATTATTTTTTATATCATGGTTTCAGAATGAAAAATATAATTGACATAAAGTACTACTGTTTTTAAAAATCAGAAAAAATAATTCTAATTGAAGCATATATTCATAGAGATTATGTAATTAGAACCATTAAGATTTCAAACATGTGATCCAGAAATGTTAAATCAAAATCAGATTTTAATGGCTTGAATAGTTAAAGAAAATTAAAAACTAGTTAGTTTTCAATTTGGCTTTTGATTACTAACTTGGGAGATACTAGTTTTGTGATGTGGATAGGGAAACATTTCAGGTTGGATCTGAGTGCAAAAGCAGGCAGTTTTATTGGGAATGTGAATATGATCAATATGTCACATCACACAGATATGGAAGTGTTCTTATGGAACAAAGGATGGAGGGATGAAAATTGCTGTACTCAACACAGACAAAAAAATCTGGCACTGTTAGGAACAAGAGTATTCCAAATAACCTGTCTTATTTCTAAATAAACCAAGAGAAAAATAATCATTCCATAATATGATAGACTATTATTATTTTCCCAAAATCAAGTTTAAACTGTTATGATTTTAGGCTATAAATTACTGGATTCAAAATATTAAAATTTGGTATTAAATGAAAACATTCAAAAACATAAATTTTCTTCACTTAGAATCATTGTCAAAATGAAGCTATTCATAATATTGATGAAGCCATTCATTTAAACTAAAGCATTTTTCCTAAGTAAATGTAAATTTAGTTATGATAGCATCTTTGTTAGAAAACTAGATTTTTAGTTTTCTCATATTTCTTTATATGACTTTCAGCTTTTAGTCTCACTTGAAATGTAAACATTCATTTCTAAAATTCTTAAAAAATAAATCACTGCCTTGTTTAACTTTTCTCAAAGTCTTATTTTGTTCATATTAAAAGTTCTTTTACTATAACTTTCATATTCTGTGAAAAAGTGAAAAAGATGAGAAATTTAAAATCCAGAGATTTACAAATGTAACAGGGATACTTAATTATTTAAAAGAAATGATGCATTGTCTTTCTGTGTTGCATTTTTCAGTGTAAACCTTTCAAAACCTTTCAATACCTGTAAGAGGTATTTACTTTTAACTTGTGACATAATTGAGGTATAAGGTCTTTAAGTAGTGACCTAATTTGTGAATTCTGACCTAACATCAGACTGTACAGAACATGAAGCACAATACAAGAAAAAGTCCGTGATACTTATAGACTACATAACAAGCTATGGAACTTTGTTGAGCTATTGCTACTAAGTCAGTGGTTAGACAACATTCTATAACTAACTGTCTTTTCCTCTTTCTTAGCTATACAACTTCCATGATTTAACTTGGCATGATGGCAGAATGATGTCTTTATATAATCCACACAGTGTAACTGGTGAATATTTAACACTATACATTTTAAATTCATGGATACTGAGATCAACTGTACATTAAATGAAGAACTTGAATTTGGCTGAGATAAAAAGTAGAGATTGAGGGTGGTGGTGGTGGGGGAGATGGGAAGGGATGGGAAGGGGAAACAAAGGAGGAGGCAACAATGCTTGATAAGAAATGTACTCATTCCCTCCCCCACAGTATATCCCCTGCTTTCACTGTATTTCATGTCGGTATAATTTGTGGAGGGGAAGGGGAAAAACAAATCGTTTAAATAGGGATACAGGTGGACCCATTGATTGCAACAATGAGATGTACAAGTCGTTATGTTGAAAATGAACTTTACAACTTTGGTGGGGGGAAAGGGGGCAGGAGGATTGGGTGTGGGGGGGGAGGATGGGAATGGATGGGAAGGGGAAACAAAGGAGGAGGCTACAATGCTTGATAAGAAATGTACTCATTATCTTGCCCATGTAATTATAACCCCTCTGTACAGTATTTTCACAAAAAAAAATACGACAAAAAAAGAAATGTACTAATTACCTTGCCCATCTAGGCCCCTCTGTATGGTATTTTCACACTAAAAAACATATATATTAAAAAAGTAGAGATGTGACTAGACTTATTTGTGACTCAAAAGGTCATAAAACATGAAAAGTCTATATCACATCTCAGGCTAGTGTGATATCTAAATTGATGTTCTACTTCACAGTCATATTCTAAATGAGACTATGTGGTCTAAAAAAAAAAGAGGATGAGACTCGCAGATAGTGAGACCTGCTAAAATCGTTACAGGAAGAGGGGGCGAGAGTGATGAAGGGGCCAGTCTAATCAAGAGACAGTGTAAGTAAGTATGGAATCCCTTGGACAGCTAGGATATGCTAACAAAAATGTTTGGAGAATAAAAAAGTGACAAGGTTAAAAGGTATAACATATACAAGAAAAGAAAAATGTCCTTTCCTATATACTTTTACATCAGTGCTTAAGCCTCCTCTGAGAGTGTATCAAAGGCTACATGGTAGGAAGAATCAGGCTCATTTCTTGAAATCAACTGTGGTACTTTCCAAAAATATCTCAAGTGCACATAAAGTCAACGGTGACTGACTACAAACAAAATTAGAAATTATAAATGGAAAAGAAAGGAAGTTCATGCAGAAACTTAAACAAAACACTGTGACACGACAGATGAATGGATCCAAAAATTGTGGTATCTATACACAATGGAATATTATGCAGCCATTAGAAATGACAAAATAATGGCATTTGCAGGGAAATGGATGGAGCTAGAAGGAATCATGTTGAGCGAGGTAAGCCAAGAGCGAAGAGACAAACGGTACATGGTCTCCCTGATAAGTGGATGATAAATCCAAAATGTTAGGTGATACGATAAAACTAACAGGACTTAAGAAACAAAGAACTCCTGCTCATCTGGTTGAACCACTACTAAATATCCCCATGCTGCTGATCACATGTATGGTGTATAACATGTGAACACTGTTATATATTACAGACTGTGATAGAAGAATGAACTTGTGACTTAGAAATTATGTAATCACTTAATCACAATCAAAAAAAAAAAAAAGAACTTCGGGGAAGGGAGGGAGGGAAGGGATGGTAGGGAGAAAACAATGGAGGGGCTAACAATGTTCAAGAGGAAGTGTACTCATTACCTCACTCATGTAACTGTAACCCTCTGTATAGTATCTTTACAATAAAACAAAAAACAAAAAAACACTGTGACATAGAATAATGTTTCAAATTACTTATTACATGGCATAAAGCATCTCAGCAAAAGCTGTTGATTAATGAGAGTTAGGGGTAGAGATGGGAAAACAATAATGTTATTTTGACTAAAATACATGTATTTCTGAAGTACATATATTAATATACACTTAAAAAAAACTTGAATAACAGGTAAGTAAAACAGGCTCTGTTTGAGGTAGGCAGATTCAACAGGAGTAGGGAGGGCAAATAGTGAAGGTAAATGAAGATGAACATGATTGAAATATTTTGTCTAAATAAAAATAGAGCAATGAAGTCTGTTCTAATTGTTTTAGAAGGGAGAATGACACGGGTTAATTTGATGGCATACAATATACATGGGTGGAAATGTCACAATGAAATCCTTCTTGGTCCAACTACTGATGAAAAGTCAATAGCCATTATAATCAAAATCAGCCCAAACAATTCTACAGAATCAGTTCTATGAATTCCTATGGTAAAAAGACTTATCTATTTCATGTTTACTTCTATTTTGTGGTATATGACATAATTAAAACCAGAGGTCCCTACTGAAAGAGAAAGGGCACAAAAATAGCCTCTAAAACTTTTCAAGTACATGTCTACAAAACTGCTAATCTTTATTTACTTAATAGAATATTGAGAATTGTGACAATGACACCTTGCTTTGTAAAGAATATGAGTACTAAACACAAAAGTAACCTATACTTTGCTAGCTTGTTGGTACACCTGCTCTTTTTTTTTAAACACTGAATATATCCATTTTTCCCCTAATGTAGGATTAACAGTCAGATAATATTATGTGGTTTCAATCCAAAAGCCCTAAAATTCATATGCAGAAATAAGGAACAGGAAAAGATACACAAGTGAGTAAGTGGTAAATAGCATTACTTACCTTCCCAGAAACAATCTTTTCGTAAATCTGAATTGGTTGGTCTGCAAAGAATGGGGGGTAGCCAGCTGCCATTTCATAGATTAGCACTCCTAACGCCCACCAGTCCACTGCTTTATTGTAGCCCTGAGACAAACCAATCATAGAGTCAATCAGTACTTAAATTACTAGAGGAAAAAGACGCTATTGGTAATTTCAAAATGATCTGGAAACTGCTAACAAGCTATAAAGAACAGGATTTTAAAAAGGAGAAAAACAGATCAGGTCAGATTTAGATTACATGAAAGGGAGAATTCTATCTTTCTTTCTTTCTTTTTTTATTTTTTTTTTTGGGCACGGTCATGGGGCCTGAACTCTGGGCCTGGGCGCTGTCCCTCAGCTCTTCAGCTCAAGGCTAGCGCTCTACCACTTGAGCCACAGCGCCACTTCCGGCTTTCTTTTTGCTTATGTGGTGCTGAGGAATCGAACCCAGGGCCTCATGCATGCAAGGCAAGCGCTCTACCACTGAGCCACCTTCCCAGCCCACTAAAGGGAGAATTCTAGATATTGAAATTGGGTATTGGAAAGAATTACTAATTTCTCTTCCTAAAATCATGAAGAATATTATTGACAATGAAATTTCTTCTACTTTATTGTGATAATTGTTGCTCAACAACAGAAAGGGACATAAACCAATTTGTCTTTTAAGGCTTATTATAGGCCCATCATCTTAAGATCAGGTTTCTAAGAGCAAATCTAGAAAGGTTTAATGTTTTGAAACAAAATAGTAGTACTGGAATAGTAAATAACAAAATTGACTTTAAAATATTATGCACTCTTGGAAATAGGACTGTGAATATAGCACGGATAATCACATGTACATCACAGCATCTTGAAAAATATAAAGTATACTTTTGCTCTATACTGTTCTATTCAACTCTAAAATATATTCAGGAAAGAAAATGAACTCAGGGTTTTGAGAGGTGTATAACAAATGGAAAGGAATAGCATATACAAAGTGAATAATGAAAAGAATATACTTGATGTTAACATCAAGCTTACTAGAATTCACACACAGAAGTATTTATAAGCTCATAAATAATAACATTTATATATTTCAACAAAGTTTGCTATCAACTATGATCTGTATCAATTAGCCCCAAAATTATGGGAAAAGTAGAACTAGCAATTATCTGATCATGGAAAGAAAGAAGCTTAGTTCTTCCCAGATCTTCTATTCTGTCTTTGAACAGGCTCTCGGATCAGTATCACTAGTCCTCACATTCTACCTTTTTGTCAGAATATTAGCTTTACAAATGACTTAGTTTTCCAAGATATTAACAAAAATACAATAACATAACGTAGAAATTTCCTTTTTATCTTTTTTCTTAATTTTGTATTTTATTAAAGGAAGAAATACTATCATAGAACTTTACGAATAGAATTAGGCATTGATTTTGCTTAACTCTTTCATTTCTGTTATAAATTCTATGCTAATGTTTATAGTAAATATGTCAGATAAAAGTAAATATCATAGGTATAGAGAACTTAAAGAATCAATAAGCCATAAATAATATGCAAAGAATATAGACAATTTATACACATACGAAGAAATACTAAATGGCTACTAAGCATTAAAAATATAATAATAATATGAATATAAGAACAATGACATCATTTATTTCCCATTAAGCTAGTAAATATTTTTTCTTTTTTTTTTTAAGCCTGAGATTGGGACTCAAACTCAGTACCTGAAGCTTTACTCATTGGCTAGAGCTCTACCCACTGAATCATGCGTCCAACCCCTAGTAAATATTTTTAAAATGATAATGATCTGTGCTGGAAAGGAGGTAGTAAAATAGATACTATCTTACACTACTGGTAAGAATTAAAATGGTACTATCTTTTTGGAGAACAGCTTGGCAATATACATGAAGAGCCTTAAAAATGTTCATGCTCTTAACCTAGTAACTGCACTTGGGGAATCTATCCTAAGGAAATAATGCAAAATACAGAAAAAAAATTAAGCACAGAGATGTTTTATTGCAGTGATTTCTAACATAAAAAGAAAAATAAAACTAAGTCAAATTCCCAATCATAAAAACAACCACCAAAAAACCCCAAAAGATAATCTAAAATAATCAATAACAGATGAATAATTGTTATATGGCATGTTTGTATACAAGGATTAGCACCACAAAACTAAAAAGGATGCATTATTGATATTATGTATACAAAAAAAGCCAGACACAAAACTATAGATGCAGTAAGATTTCAACTAGGATAACAGGCATAGAAAAAAATATGCCCAAATGCTACTTTGTGTGGTGAAATTTTTCTGCATCTTCAAAATTTATACAATGAACATCTATTTTCACAATACATAAAGTATTGTGTTTTGGTGCTTATTTTTTTGTGGGTACATTATTTGTTAAATGCATTTAAAGAAATGTGTTAACAGAAATGATAGATTATAAAGCACTACAAAGACTACATATGATTTAAATTACGAGAAATATTAAGAGGAAAGCTAATAGGAATTTTTTTTATAGTCTCACACTTTTGTAGCCAAATTTGAATTTGTTTATGACCTATCAGGCATTTCTTATATCTTCTTATTTCCTTGCTTCTTTATGCTCAATTTCTGCTAACTTCCTCTTTCTAGCTTGAGTTTCTTTAGCCTTCTATATTAAGGGCTGGCAAGGAAAGGAAAAGAGAAAAACATTCTTTTAAATATAGTTATAGTTTCTCCTACATTTTGTCATTCAGAAATAGAATTTCTTTCAATAACACTGAATCTATTCATTATATTTAACATAGAATTAAAATAATTTTCATATATTCCTTTTAAGTGATAAATTTGAAAAAGGAAGAACTGACAATTGATCCATAGCATGTCTAGATCTTCCTCTTAAAGAGATAGGCAGAATAAGCCTTCTCCACCACCAGTTACTGGGAATAATTATGAAAATTATGATTTTGGTTTCAAGGCATGGAACTAGAGTTAAATTTATTCACTTAAATTCTCTAAGATCCAGAGTTAAAACTGACAGAAGATAGGGGACTACTAGTAGAATATAGATAATTATTTAGACGTAATGAACAAATATGCTTAAAATTACAATTTAGATCAAATAAAATACATACTATTTAGAAAAATAAACTTTTTTTAACCAAAGTCTCATAGTGTTATTTCCCATATATGAATATTAGGAATATACCTTGCTGAGGATTATTTCTGGAGCCAAATATTCTGGAGTGCCACATAATGTCCAAGTTCTACCTTTAACTCTTTTGGCAAACCCAAAGTCTGTAACCTATAAAAGAAAAAAATTTGTGAAAATTTATTACTTTACAATAAATATGACTGCTGTACCTCAATGGAAAATTAACAATTCAGGATTCAAGTGAAAGTCATGAAAAAGTGGGAAAAATTAAGTCAGTATAACTGAGACTAATTCATGAAGACAACTATTTAACAAACAAAGGATAAAACAATCCAAACTGCAAATTCCCTCTCTATCTCAAAAGAGACAAAGAAAAAAAATAGAAAAAAAATTAAGCTTCAGTCATTATCATAAGATCTTAGGCCCAACTAACAAAAAAAGTAAAATAATAGCTTGATAAAAATCCAACACACTGAATTCCTAAAGTCTGACCTGCCTTCTGCCATTAACTCCTATTAATGAAAACAATAATAAGAGAAGTATGATAAACAGGTGATAAGGCATATTCTTACTCTAGTAATAATCCTATATTGGTCTTATATTGGTAGTCACAAGTCCTTTGGCAATTGTACAGCAGTGATAAAGAACATTGGCCGTTAGACGGGCGCTGGTGGCTCATGCCTGTGATCTTACCTACTAGGAGGCTACGATCAGAGGATAGTGGTTCAAAGCTAGCTTGGGCAGGAAATTCCATGAGACTCTCATCTCCAATAAACCACCAAAAAACCAGAAGTGGCCCTGTGGTTCAAGTGGTAGAGTGCTCGCCTCCTCCCAAAAAAAAGAACATAGGCTCTGGAACCAGATTGCCTGGGTTCAAATTCTGATTCTACCATATACTGTTTGGATGACATTGCTATGTATTACTTTTATTATCCTTAAAATGACAATAGAGTATTACCACTTTAAAGGATTATCAGCAAAGACATAATACAGGTTCAACATCCCTGTTCAAAATGCTTGGGACCGGAAATGATTGATATTTTGGATTTCTCTAGACCTTGGAGTATTTTTGCATACACAATGAAATATTTGTACTGGTTTCCAAGTCTAAACACAAAATAAATTTATGTTTTATATAAACTGTATAATGACAACTTGAGGGTAATTTCATAAAATATTTTTAGCATACCTGCATTTTAACTGTACTTATTACATAAAGTCACATGCTCATGGGATTTTTCTATTTATGTCAGATGTTTCATATTTTGAAGTTTTGATATTCAAATTAGGCAATGCTCAATCTGTACACATAGGACACTTGGAATATGCCTGGTACTAATGAGTACTCAGAAATATAGCTAAGGGCTGGGAAGGTGCTCAGTGGTAGAGTGCTTGCCTTGCATGCATGAGGCCCTGGGTTCAATTCCTCAGTACCACCTAAGCAGAAAAAACCAGCACTGTAGCTCAAGTTGTAGAGCACTAACCTTGACCTAAAGAGTTGAGGGAGAGTGCCCAGGCCCATAGTTCAGGCCCCATGACCGACAAAAACAAAAAGGGAAAGAAATATAGCTAATATTCCTTATGTAGGAGTCTAGGCTCAGTTTACAACTACACAGTATAACACATATAATCAGGTTCTACCCTTGATGTGATTGTTGAAGCAGAACTTTAAGCTCAGTTTTAGATATTACAAAGAACTGTTTCCTTTACAGAAGGAATTTAGTATGGATAGCTGGAGTTAAATGCATTGCTTAGTATTTTTATCATGTACACTGTAATATTATGTGATCAAGTCATACCTGGATATAACCTTGATGGTCAATTAAAAGATTTTCAGGCTTCAGATCTCTGTAGATGAGGTCTAATGAATGGAGGTACTCAAATGTTAGCACTATCTGAGCTGCATAGAACCGTGCATGGGGTTCACTGGAAAGAAACAAAGTATTTATTTATTTTTGTAAAATGAGTAACAATTACTAAGTAGACTATAAACAAAAGTTAATATGGGGTGGAGCTATTTTGGGAAATAAAAGCATTTTTGCTTTCAAATGTTTTGCACAGAATTTTTTTTAGTTTTCAAATGTTTAGTAAATTTCTAAATTGTCTTCAAAGAATACTTTAATACATTCTGAGGATATATTTTCTTCTATATACCTGTAAATGTTAGATTACATTCTTATGTTGAAGAAAAACCTATCCTTAAAATCATCTTGCTGTAAATCACTAGTGCTCATATTAGATAGCAATATCCAGACAGGTAATCTGATCTTGAAAATGATTTTTTTAATGTGTTAACTAGAATATCTACCAGACATACTGCTACAGTTAGTAGGCTCCATCTACTCTACTGATAAATTTCAAGAGCTTTTGCTTAAGGATTTACATTATATAGACACCTTTTAATTGCATGAATCTGAAGATTAATAGTACCCATTTTTCATGTCACAATTTGCATTATTTCAAAAGTGTGAACCCACTGTCTAATTTGAATTATAGATAATTTTCTAGAATATTCACTAAGTTCTGCTAATACCTGTCAGATTGTAATGATTTCAGATTTCTTTCTTTAACCTGAACTATTAATAGATCTATAGCAAAAAAAACAGAAATTTCAAAAAAATTTATATATATATATATATATGTATGTATATACATATATATGCTGTTCTTTTTGATTGTCACTGTATTTTCCAGGTCTTAGACTGATTCATATCAGGATCTCGTAAATATTTATGAATGAGATTATGAAAAGAAAAATACTTTTCAACCTCCTCATCTCAACAATGAAACAACTTATATCCTTTGTCAAGGTACAAGGAGGAAAACTGCAAATAGAGACTGGAAAACATCTCCAGTTATTACAACGTGCCACTTTAAACTTGGAAGCATGGGTATAAGAAGCTCCTTTCTATTTTCTATAGGTATCAGTAAATCAGATTACTCACCATCAGATACTAATTAGCTACCCATTGATGTTTGATTGAAGAAATAGAGCATATAGATTTTAATCTAATTGTTGAAAGAGTAAAATGCTCTAAAGTCAATTTGGTATTGGGTATTTCTACTTAACACTGAAGAGAATGCAGGAAGATAATTTAGAACAGTGTGGTTTGAAGTTCAGATGTCTTCTAAGTAGATACTGGACATGATTCTACTGATTCTGATTAAATCCAAGCTAAACAACTGTTCAATTTCTTATTGCCTCAAAGTTTCTAAGGTGGTATAAGTAGTATTTAGAGTACATATATCAAATGTGTAAAAGTTTAGAAAAGACAGTGTAAAGAAGGAATTGTTTCAGTCCACTTGTTTCTTTATAGGGCAAAGTCAATATGATACCATTATTATTTCAAAAAATATATTTTTCATCTTGCCCTTACAAATCTGTTATAAAGTATATATACTGTACATACTATTATTTCTTCAATGCTTTAATTAATTTAACTAATGCTTTAATTTTTGAATTTTCTAGAAACTTTAAAAATAATATCACAACTACCAGTGGAAGAATTTTTAAGTTGGTTTTACAGTACTTTCATTTGAATTTTAAAACACATACATTCTGTAGCCTCTTATAAATGTTTTTACCTAATACTTCTTGTAGCCAAAATCGTGGTTAATTAACCACTTTTATCATTGGAATTCAATTATAATTTGAGTTTAAAACCAATACTAAAACTAATGAAGACTTAAGGAAGGGAAAAGTATTGGTTACCTGAACCTTCCAATTCTTCTTAGATGTGAAAACATTTCACCTCCAGGAACATATTCCATAACCATGTATAAATTAGAATTATCCTATGGAACAAAAGAAAATAAGTCAAAATTATTAAATCTAGGCAAAGTATTTCAAACTCGTATCATGTGAGAATATGACACTTAACCTCCTCCTTACATGATATTCTTATTACAAATTACGTTAGGGCTTGTGCTGTTCTTGTTTTTCCAAGAACACTTAATTCCTGAACAATGAAAACGTACAATGCTAAAGAATACACAAATAAATTGTAAAGCCAAAAAATAGCAGAAAAAAGCTTCCTTATTTGAAGCCCTTTTATAATTTGTTCTTGCCTTACTGCTGTGGGTAGGAATTCCACTACTATATGGAACAGGAACAAAGAGCGTAAACACTCTCACGTTAGAGGAAATGGCTTTAGTGTTTCACTATATATATAGTATGATGCTGTCTGTGGGTTTGTCATACAGCCTTTATTATGTTAAAGTATATTCCTTCTATTCCCAGCTTCTCCAGAACTTTTATCGTAAAATACTGTATAATTTTGTCAAAGTGGAATTATTTAGAAGTTCACATTTCTGGAAAAAAATGTTACCTAGATATTACTAAAATTTACCTTAAAAGAGTACTCCAGTCGGACAAGAAAAGGAAAATTCACTGCCTGTAATATTCTTTTTTCATTCAAAGTATGCTCTATTTGCTTCAGTTTAACAACCTGTCACCAAGAGATAAGATATGTTTTAGTATATTTGAAGAGAATTCAAAACTTATAATCATTATAAAAGTATTTCTATATAATAGTAAACTTGAATAAGTAAAATTTTAGGCTTGAGGAAGAAATATAATTATTGCTATGTAATTTTATAAGATTCAAATGAGCAAAGCCTAATAGTGAAGAACATCAACTATGAATTAAGGTAAAAAGTAAGGACTAAGTAGAGATAAGAAATAGATAAATTAGAATTACTTTAAAAGTTACTTTAAAAGCTGAAGTTATAAGGAAGTCAACCAATTGAGCATGAATAAGAAAAATAATTAAAAATACCAGCCAGTTACTGTTATTCTGAAAAAAATTAGAGGCAAACAATACTGAATTGATTGACAGTGAGAAAAATCTATGTGCTAGCCTAGCCTTCTATTCAGCTCCTTCTAAATGAGGAGTTTTCTTTCAACACTTGGAGCCTTACTTTCTGAAGTCCAGAACATCAAGTAGTTTAGTTGCTACTATTCACATTTTAACTATTTTCAGAACCAGTTAGTATAGAATTATTGTAATAAATTATATAACATTGGTTGGAGAATTCTTGTTTGTATTTAATTTTCACATTATGATGGACCAAATTTTTAATTAGGCATAAACAATGTGTCATCTTGTGAAATAAGTAATGAATCCATGAATACATGCGTAAGTGGGGCTTTCTCCATTATAGCCCTATACCAACGATGTATGTGTGGGATATAATATAATTAAAGCTAGAAAGAATCGTATGTAAGTAAATAAATACATAAACAAGTAGATGGGTAAGGGAAATGAAAACATTGTTGGCAGTAAAGTAGGCAAATTAGTAAAGGTGAAAAGTCTGGGACTATGGAACCATGTTGTTGTAAATGCCAGTTGAAATCAATTGAGGATCAAACTAGTAGTGGTAAAAAGGATCTTTAAAATGCCGCTCTTGTGGCTTGAACTCGGCCTGGGCACTGGTTATGAGCTTTTGTGCTCAAGACTAGCACTCGACAACTTGAGCCACAGCTCTACTTCTGGCTTTTGGTGGTTAATTGGAGAGAAGAGTTTCACAGACTTTCCTGCTCAGGCTGGCTTCAAAACATGAACCTCAGTGGCTTTATGGCTCAAGTGGTAGAGTGCTCGCCTTGAGCGCCCAGGCCCAGAGTTCAAGCCCCAGGACGGCCAAAAACAAAACAAAACAAAAAACATGAACCTCAAATTTCGGATTCCTGGGGAGCTAGGATTATAAATAGCAATACATTTTGAAAGCAAAAATTAATAAGGAAGAAAGGCATAGAAATCAGATAAGCCTAGATCAAATTCTTGGTTCAACTACAACTCTTAGCTCTTTGGCAATAGAAAACTACTGAAATAGCAAGATTACTAGTATTAAAGGAGGAATAAAGCCATACAAAGTTGTGAATACACACTGGAACAACATAAAAGACTAAGCAATACTTGACCATAGCACAGAGTAAGACATGTGACGGTCTTAATTCTTTCCTTTACCTTCCCCAAGATGGGACAGGCAAGCCAGTTTAATTGGAAGATTTCTTATATCTTTTCTACATAGTTTAAAGCATAAGATGACATACTTTATATCCAACATTCTACAAAGAAAATCATTTATTATAAACTCCTTTAAAAAGATAATATATCAGGAGGAAGCTAGACAAAGCATCCAATAAATGGTTTAATAAGTTTTCAAAAAAATCTGCTTAAATTAGAAGTAGAAATCTTAAGGAATTGAGGATGGGGGATAAAAATGCATAGGGGAGGTATACAGAATAAGAAGTTTAGAGATCATCCAGAGCCTAGAGATTAGCAATCCTTAGAGAATAGAGGGTGGGGTGGGGACAAAATAAAACAAGAAAAGAGGTAAAAAAGGAAAAACTCAAAGAGATAGGAAAATGAGGTTCCAAATGCTGGGCACAGATGTTGTCAAGGGAGTGGTCATCACAGTCATTGGCTCTTGAAAGGTCAAATCAGATGAGCAACAGGTCTACTGAACATGGTGGTTAGGTCACTGAATGGTGACACCAGGCAGAGTCATTTCAGCAGAGCACTTAGAGGTGGGTAAACTGTTGTGGGTTGAAGAATAATAGGAAGTGTGTTGTTGACAGGGTAACTACACTATTTTTCTCAGGAAGCATGGTTGGAAAGATATATAAATGAGGGAGGCAGACAAAGATGTGCAAATAAACGTGTGTATTTACTATTTAATTTTAGAGACAGCCATTTCCTTTTTCTATTAGATATTAGTTTGCTTTTAATTAGAATAAAGACTGGACTGAAATCTCAGACTAATCTACTACTATAGATACTGGTTATATATAATTATATAAAAACATATTAGAGTCTGAAGACAGCATAAAATACAAACTATTCTAATAAGTTTATACTAATTACATGTTAAACAGTGGGTTAGTAAATAAAACACTATTATAAGGGTTCTAAATATCTGTTTTTACTTTTGAAAATGTGAGCATTAGAAAATTTAAAATATAATCATGGCTGGAAAGCATCAGTAGCCATATCTTAACTCTGGTTACCAGTGAGCAGTACTTCCTTCACACTTTCCTACCTATATCTCAGTAAGTCAAAAAGTCACATCTTAACTCATAACAAAACATCACACAACACATCTTAACACATAATAAGTCTAAGATAACACAAGATTTACTACAATTCTATTTCCTTCTCTTAATTGTTAAGATGATTACTTGGAAAATAAGACCTTAAGATTTAGAGCCTAAAATGCTTAGCTTTTTAAATTTAATTTTATTGTCAAGGTGAGGTACAGAGGGGTTCACAGTTAACATAAATAAAGTAGTGAGTACATTTCTTGTCAAACATTGTTACCCTCCCTCATTTTTCTCCCACTTTCCTTCCCCCTCCCCCAGTTGTAAAGTTCATTTCCAACATGTTGTCTTGTGAGTATTACTTTTGCATTGGTTCATCCTTTGTCCTTTGTCCCACCATTTTGTTGTTCCCCTTCCCTTCCCTAATTCAGACAAATGTATATAGAGAATGCTTAGTTTTCCTAATTCTTTCAGTATACCAGTATGTGATAAATAACTTGAATTGTGTTTATAGTATGTAGTTTTACAAGTTTTCCCTGTTTTGTCTGAAATTTTAAATTTACAAAACCCAATTACATTAAATAAGTCATAAAATAAAACTGTTAAATTTTGCATCAAATTAAGAATTGGTTTCTACATTTTTCCACAGTGCAATGAAAATGCTTGTTTTATACATGTTGAATGCAATAATTTGTTAGTAAATATATATATGTATATATATTTACTATATACTTATCTATTTACTATATATAGTTAACATATATATGAACCATTTATAAATAACTATTGAAATAACAAATCTCCATATAATAAAACAATATAGTCACAATAAATAAGAATAGGAAATAAATGCAACAATAAGATTATTTAAAGATATCAGTGGTAGGCCATCCTAATTCATCTACTTAAGTCTACTTGGCAAAGGCTACCCTACATGTAAGCAATGAAAAGCACTAACCTTCTGCTTATCTAAGATCTTCATAGCGTAATACTGTTCAGTGGCTTTATGTTTCACCAACATGACTCTTCCAAATGAACCTGTTCCAAGGGTTTTTTTCCTTTCAAAATCCTCAAGCCCAGCATTATTCTTACAAATGCATGGAAACATAAATTAAATTTAAAATTAGAATTTTCTCTAAGAAGGCTGTAATCATTTAGTAATGTATAGCAATCATGGAAAATTTAACTTATAACTATCCATTCAGAAGAAAATATAAAAAGATAATTTAGATTCCAGGTTATTAAGTCTATCTTTCCCCTTGAATAAGAAAGGATCTAATAACAGAAAAGAGAAACATTACAAAACAGAGCATGAAAGTCAACTGAAATATTATAAGGGAATTTACAATATAAAATTCTAGTACTTGATTCATAATAAATTCTACTTTTAATAATTTATGAATTGACCAGTAATATATTGATGAAAAGAGTCATGCAAAGCTTACTGTCTTTGTGCACTTGTAAATAATTATAAAAAATGGCAAGCTGAGAGATGAGAGCTCTTTTCATTGGAGTTACCTCTGAAAAAAACACTTTTACTTCAGTTGTGTGTTTATACTAGCCTATAGATCAGATAATAATAACATGAGAGAAAGCCTAGTGGCTTTCTCTCTGGTGCCATAATAACACAGTATTACCTAAAACTGTAACAATAAGGAAAGTGTTCCTCATCTCACAAAGAAGCAAAAGCTAGAGTCTCAGAACAATAATCAAACTCTTTTTTTCTCCTTGAATAGATGTTTTGTTACATGCAAGCAAACAGCTTTGTTTGGCTTTGACTACAGCATAGAAGCAAAGAATTAGAAGCAGCAATCTATTGAATTTGTTGCTGCCACAACAAAATGAAAATTACTGGGAACAAATTATGTGCTAAATAGCAACAAGTAGTAATTGCTGACCCATTTGTTTAATAAGTTTCATTACTAAGATATTCATGAAGATCTCAGCAAAAATATTTCCAAGGCTTAGTCTGTGGTATTTAGCTTTAAAAAGATGTGTTGCAATACAATTCTTAAATATGTGAAAAATCTGCACAGCTACTGAAGCTTACTATCATTGAATTTAATTTCCAGTACAAATAAAATCTTGCTTTAAAAGACATCAGTTTCTCGTTTAATCTCTAGAAAAGGAAATCAACCCTTCTAACTTATACCATTTGCTTCATCATGTCAATCTACATTTATTGATATTGTTTGCCAATGAAAAAAGGCCCTTAAAATTGTGATTAAATTCATTTTATGGATCAATATCTGACTTTTAGCTTTACCTACATAAATGAATTGAAATGTTTAGTACTATCCAACCAAACAACAGAAATAATCTCATTGATATACAATAGATACCTCTTTATGTTAATCATTTTCATTTGTGCAATAAAAGCATGCCATCTTCCTCATTCTCTTAATATTTCATGTCACACATGTCTAACATTTTACACTTACAATATCTTAGTGTATATAATCAAAATGCAATTAAAATTAATATATTAGAAAGTATCCAGAGGGTATAGCAACTTGGAATTACTATAAAAATTTATATTTAGGTAGTATATAAGAAGTCAGTTCCTTCTCCAATTTAGGTATACAATTATTAATTAAAAATGATACAATTGCCATTTTAAGCTTACATATACTAATGCCATTTGAAAATAAAATTTTCTGTAGTAGCAAACTACTTTGAAAAGAATTAAGACTGTACTTAACACGGAAATTTTAAACTGCAGAAAAAAGTAAATATTCCTTACCGGAGGAGGATTCTCCCACTTTTTCAGAAAGTCTTCTTTTGCTTTGGCTAGAAATTCTTTCACTGAAAATAGACATAAAAAGAAATATTGTCTTATAATTAATATTACTTATACAAATATTTATATTACTCACAAATCTTCTTTAAAAAGACAGACATATCAACCACTGTCATAAGAAGTATATTCCTTACTGTGATAGATTAATTAGCTATTTAGAGTTTCTAAACACAAAGCACTTTCTTATATTGCTAAAAATGTCTAATATTCTATATTGGGATCACTTTTGTGAATTTGAAATCTAAGAACAGTACTGCTCCTGAAAACAACTTATAATGTAATGTAACAGAAAACAAATGTAACAGAAAGTAAATATAACAGAAATTCATCCAGTATAAAATAGTGATTTTAAAATAAGCCAGCAGCAATATTAACAGACATTTGGACACAAGACATTTGGACAACATGAATGTTTTCATTTGTGGAGTTTTAAAAATAATTGGTTTTGATAAAAGGCTGCTTTCAGGTAGACAATATGTTATTAGATTTGTGTTTCCTCTACAAGCAGAAAGAAAGAACAAGAAATGGCAGACTAAGAGACACAAAGGATATCCTCAAAGGCTTAAAAAAATGGAACAAAACATTAGCCAAAAACATAAACAACTTTAAAATCTTATCCTAAGTTTGGAATAAAAACTAAATATTGAATGCTTTCATACATACTAGTAATAGCCATACTAATTAAACCGGTGGCTTTAAGTTTTAAATTCGCTAATTAAATGATGAACTATTAAAAAGCATTCCTGCTTTTCACTGTCTTCCCACATATTTACTAGCAATGGTTTGTTTCAAAACAACTTCAGGTGTTTTAAAAATAAGTAATAGGAAAAAAGTTCCAAAAGATAAAATAACAACAACAAGTAGTTTTACTCTAATGTTAGGAATCAGAATAATATCTGATTACATAATAATCAATTACTTTAATGTTGTTTTGGTTAAGAAAATTAAGAACACTTTCCTATCTGAATCTATAAATAAAGAAGAAATGATGTGTACATTCACAAACAGACACATGGACTGAAAAAAAACACAATTTAAATACTGTTAAAATGGCAATCAGCTGGAAAATACAAAGTTAGAATGACACATAGGCAATTATTTAAGAAGTAGTGAGTGATAATGATGAAAAGACAGAATTAGTGGTGAAAGTGTAGGCTCTTTAAAATCCCAAATTATGTGGCAGTTTGAAGCAAGGCATTTTAGGACACAAATGGTTATTTTTCTCTTTATCCTTAATGTAATACCTTTGGGAAAACAGTAGAATTAATAAAAAAGGCTATTGGTATTCTAAGTGTGCTGCTCCTTCAAAATGATGTTGATATCAATAGCAGACATTCGTTTTCAGGTAATACTAGAGAATGAATTTCTGAAGACACTGTGATTACTTTTCCTAAGTACCAATTTAGAAAATTTGAGAAAATTAGAATCTTTATATAAGCACCAGAACAATGAATCAAATAGTTATAACTAATTATCTAAATGAGATCAAATTCCTTCCAGAATTTAGAAAATTCTTATGTTTTTTTGGAGTTTAGGGTAATCCAAGTCATCTTACTTACAAAGTTCACATACTAGTTACAATTGAAGAGTGGCTTTATGAGTAAGATTTTATTAATTTATTCTGACGTAGAATAGACATATCTGAACCTTGACATTAAAATGACAACTATAAAATAAAAAAAATTATGGCAAAATGTAACTATGATTGTTAAAGGCACTACAATTTGTGGTTCTTAAAATATATCATTAATTTCTTTTGAAACGTTTTAGCTATTTTTGATATGCGGAACTTTCACATCAAGTTGCAGTATAAACTGAGATGCCTGTATCATTACAGATATAATTCTGTAAAGAAAGAAAATTCAAGATTTAAAAAATTCTGCAATATCCTTTTTTAGTTTCTCCTGTTATTTTATGCTAAATGGATCTAGGGCAAAAAAAAAGAAGCTGATCAAAGAATACAGGGCAGTATTTGCCAAAGTTGGTAAGTTGAAAAAATAGTAACCTCCTGTTGACGAGCTATCAAAAAATGTGGTGTTATTTATTTTATTCACTAATCTTAAGTTCAGAAAACTCTTTGCAATATTCTCTGTACTCATCCATGTTTTGAAGTTTACTGCAGAAAGTAAACAACAGATTTCACAAAGGTCTTATAGGAAATTTATCAAATGTGTATTAATTATTAAATTTGTGCATTGTTTCTACATACAGAGGCATTTCCCTTTAGAAGAATGATGACCATTAAAATTATGTCATTAAATAATTTATGAAGAAAATGTTCTTGAAACATGTTTTTGTCATATAAAATTATATACAAATATTAAATCTCCAGAATTAATGTGCACTACAAACATAATAAACTATTTGTAAAGATATAAACCAACAAAATGCACATCTTATAAATATAACAACATATAATTATCAAAAATAGTTTACAATATGCTTGATTATGAATAATCTTAAAAATAGACACTCCAGAACCACATATATTTGCTCTGAATCTTGTTATTTTTAAATCATTAATGAATTTAACTTCTAAATGTTTTCTCTGGCTACTATTAAGTTTCTGTTCACTGATACAACATATTAGCAAGTAGTTAATAAGACAGCAAATGGAAGAGAGCAAGATTCAAATATTAAACCCCTATCAATCCAAATAATAAGCACATACCTTGAGGTTCTCAATTTTTGAGTTCTCTTGTACTCTGATATACAAACAATACAATATTTAACCATTTAACTAATTGTGATAGCCTGAAAAGGCCAGTTTGGGGAGCTTTGGGGAATTAGAATGTGGTCTCTAATATTTCTTAACAGTGTTGTTGTAACAGGTACCTATCTACAAATAGCTAATACTACCTCTTTAGGAAAAAAAAAACACTTTGCAAATATGTTTTGTTCCATATTGGTTAATGATAGGGAAAACTAGAAACTACAAACATGAGGATATATCAAGAACTAAATCTTTATCCCAGTTACCAACGTCCATTGAAAATTAATTTATTTTCCAAATTAATTTTCTCTTCAGTTTTCATCATTTAAAAAGATGGTCACATTGCAGTTGAAAAGAAATAAGCATACCAAAGGAATCTATATGTGCACCCAGGTTTGTTTTCAGGAACATTCACCCATATTCATGATATGAAGAAAGAAGAAAGAAGAGAAAATTTATCCATTTCCATAAGTAATAAAATCAAACTTACTCCTCTCTGCCCACCTCCTTCAGTATTTTTGTATGTTACTTAAACATAAAAAGGGATTATAAAGTTCATTTTAAACATTAGAAAATTTGACTATAAAACTCAAGCAATATATCAACGTATCCCACATAATCATTATAACTGTACAATGAGTAAGACTTTCACTAACATTTAGTAACTTTATTAGGTGTTTTGGGGGTATTGTGTTAGATAAACTAGATTACTGCTTATCATGACAAGAGTATGTTGTAAGTTATACTGTTATTATCCAACTCTTATGAAAAATTTATAAATCCATTCCTATAGAAATGACAACTTATAATGAGATAAATTTTACATCACTTTTACAGTAAAAGCACAACCATAAGTTTCATTCAATGTATGTCAGACAATTATGAAGAAAACAACAGAAAATAGAACTAAAAAGAACAAATACTTCAAAGGACAAATGCACAATTAAAGTATTACATGTGTACTTTATATGCACATATGAAAACAGAACAATGAAACCTGCTGAAATTGGTTTAAGAAGGTAGAAAGAAAGACAGAGAAATGGGGGAGGTAACTTTGATTAGGATTTTTCTATGTATATATGGAAATGTCACAAAGAAATGCCCCCTGTACAACTAATATACGCTAACAAAGAAATCTCAAAGAAATATTACTGGTTTCATTCAAGATTTATAAAATCTATAAAATACTTATTAATCTGGGTAATTCAACTTAAGTGATATGCATTAATTTGCCTTCTGATGCTAAGTATAATTTCTTCTACTTCATGGTAGTGTAATTATGTTTTAAAAATATATTACATATAAAAACTGCAGTATTGAGCCAGGCACCAGTAGCTCACACCTGTAATCCTAGTTACTCAAGAGACTGAGATCTGAGGATCATGGTTCAAAGGCAGCCTGGTCAGGAAAGTCTGTGAGGCTCTTATCTCCAATTAACCACCAGAAAACAAGAAGGAGCACTGTGGCTCAAGTGGTAGAGCACTTGCCTTGAGCTGAAGAGCTCAAAGACAGCACCCAGGCCCAGAGTTCAAGCCTCACAACCGACAAAACAAACAAAAATACCCCTGCAGTATCTATATAGTAAATATAAACCATAAATATATAAAATAATACATTTTTCTTCATCAAGAAAAATAATTTTAGTTTATTATACTAGTAAACTATGACTTTATGAGAATAAAAACTTGCAAACAACCAAATAAAAAATTTTAAAGGTAACATTTGTTTTATTAAAAACTGGTTGCCTACCAGATATTTCTGAAGAGGAAGACACTCATGTACAAAAAATAAAAATTGAGTAAATTGTATTGTTAAAAATAATATATTAGCATAAGGTCATTTATGCACATTTTCTTTATATAGGAAACAATTATCTATCAACATGCATTCAAATAAGACACTTTAAAATTAAATAATAAAATAAAACTACTATAAGTAACAAAACCAATACCATTCTCATTTTCTTTAAAACAAACACTTCACTCATTGCAATAGAGCTAGTAAGAAGTAAATTTTGAAATATATATCCTGTAACTATTGTAAAATCATCTGCAAATTTTGGCTCTTCAGTCAAACTTTACAGTAGGATAGACATTGCATTACAACATATCAGTCACTGTTTTCAAAGACATTCACTTTCCAGGCATCTTACTTCCTTGATTTCAGTTTAACAATGCGTTCAACAAATACTGAACCCCCTTCAAGCATTTGGGACACTGATGTAAACCACAAAAAATAAATACTGTTAAGATCAAATCTGAATGAGGAGACACTAATGAAGGAACAAGACCATAATAAGGTGTTAGGAGAGTTTCCAAGAGGAAATGTCATGAGTAGTAAGTTAAATCATAAAAGATGACAGTATTTTGTGCTGAATCTTTAAGGATGGAGTTCTTCTAAGAGAAAAAAGTTGGAAAGGTAGATACTCTAGACTAAAATTATCTCCTATGAAAGATCATGGAGGAAAAGCATAGTTGAAGAAGAAAATGGTAACATTTACTTGTAACAGAACCATATAACTTATGAGTACACAACAGTACTAGGAGGTGACATGCATAGGCAAGCAGGAGCCCACTTAGTGAGCTACAAGTTTGCCATGCTTCTCAAGGGAGGGAAGGAAGGTGAGTAAACTTAGTTCACGGTTGCTGGACAGTATTCCTTCTGGGATACAGAAAATAAGATCACTTGCTAAGAGAGAGGGAGTGGTAAGGAGGGAATGGTGAGAGTTTGGAGGCCTGAGTACTACACCATGATGGAGCTACTGTAAGCAATAAAGCGAAGAGCTATCCCTGCAACTCCACATGGTGTATTCATTCACAACGTATCATGTGTGTGAACTTTCTTTCTCAACCTGCTCAATCCCTACCTTGGGATGCTGTGGATTTTTGAAGTCATGCAACCCATATTTGAATGAAGGCATTTCCAATAGGAATTTTATACTGAAATATTAAGCTACATTAAAAAAATGCCATAAAACTACTAGTCCTGGCAGATTGTGAAATGCTTTTTGAAATGCAGCTTTGTTCTTTATTGTTCACTGAGACTTCTTGTAGGAATAATATATCTACCAAAATTATATAGCAAAGGGTTATAGACAGTTCTGAATTCAAATACTCTTGTTGCCTGACAGAGTAGAGGCATAACTGCATCATAAAATATACATTACCAACTTAATAACAAATGATCTAATGAAATAGTTGTATCAATTTATCTTCCTACCACATCTTTGATATTCCATATCAAAGCAAATATCCATTTAGTTACTGATTATGAAATTATATCTTATTGATAGATTGGATATATAATTCTCTGTAAAATTTCATAATTTTGCCCTTGAAGTACTTATTACTTTTATTAGAAATATTCTTAGGTTCCTTAGAGCTTTGGCTATGAAACTTTTTAAAAATTGTATTCTATGCTTGCTGTCAATACACAGAACCTAGTTGATGTATATGTATATAGCAAGATTCTCCTCAATTTTTAGACAATCACAAAACATCTATAAATAATGACAATTATGACAATAATACTTTTTTATTTTCTTATTATGCTGGTTTTGCCCAACAGTGTAATGGAAACAATTTCATTTTCCTATACTTTTCTTTTAAAATGATACTAGATGCAATAAACAAATTCCAGATTATTTTCTTTCTCCTATCTCTGGAAGATTCCATACAAGGTAGAAATGTTTGGTTCTTTCAATGTTTCAATGTCCTAGGAAACTGGACAGTCCTAATTTTGTTTTTAGTCAAACTCTAATTGATTCAAATCATTGAACAGGTTTAGTTGTAATCAGTTCTTTAAAAGTACTTTGTAAAAACTCATACTTCTTATGCATCTTTATTTTTTGTTCCACTCATCATTGTTGGTGTTTCCATTAATTTTTTTTCTTGTCTCGATTAACCAAGCTACACATTTCCAACTTGTTTGCTTGACCACTCATATCACAAACATCTTTTCTGAACTGAATCATTTCAATTTACCTTTAAATCCAGTTTGGCTACATGCCCTAAATTTTTATATGTAGTTGAATTTTCTTTTTTTTAAATTTATTTTTTATTATTTATTTATTTTTTACTGTTTATTTTTTTATTGTGAGAATACAGTACAGAGGAGTTACAATTACATGGGCAAGATAACGAGCACATTTCTTATCAAGCATTGCTGCCTCCTCTTTGTTTCCCCTTCCCATACTCCCCCGTCCCAATTCTACCCACCCCACCAAAGTTGTAAAGTTCGTTTTTCGACATAATGACTTGTACATCTCATTGTTGCAATGGGTCCACCTGTATCCCTAGGTATCCCTAGTTAAACGCTTTGTTTTTCCCTTCCCCTCCACAAATTATACCAACATCAAATATAGTGAAAGCAGGGGTTATATCATGGGGGAGGGACATACAAAGCAACATAGAAATCATCTTGTAAATATGTTAGAAACAATTGCATGAAAGGACAAAAAAATAACATTTGAATACTTATCTTGGGGTTCATTCCCCTAACATCAACTTATCTGACCTTTTCTGGTTGACTCAGACATGGCTTACTTCACTTACTATAATTTTTTCCAAGTCTTTCCATTTCCTAACAAATGGGGCAATGCCATTCTTTCTGATGGAGGCATAGAATTCCATTGTGTACACATACCACATTTTCTCGATCCATTCATCTACTGAGGGGCATCTGGGTTGGTTCCAGATCAACAGAAAGCCCACGGATTGGGAAAAGATCTTCACTAGCCATACAACAGACAAGGGTGTCATATCTAAAATATACCTGGAACTTAAGAAATTAAATCCCCCCAAAACAAATCTTCAAAGACAAAACTGCCCAATAAATAAGTGGGCTAAAGACTTAAAGAGAAACTTCTCTGAAGAGGAAAGGATGGCCAATAGACACATGAAGAAATGCTCAACCTCTCTAGCCATAAAAGAAATGCAAATCTAAACAACACTGAGAGACCACCTTACCCCAGTTAGAAAGGCTATAATCAAGAACTCTAATAACAACAGATGCTGGAGGGAATGTGGACAGAATGGAGCCTTACTAGATTGTTGGTAGGAGTATAAACTTGTTTCAACCACTTTGGAAAGCAGTATGGAGATTCCTCAAAAGACTCCACATAGAGCTCCCCTATGACCCAGCAATCCCATTTTTAGGCATTTACCCAAATGATCACAAACAAGATCATACTAAAGCTACCAGCGCAGCTATGTTTATTGAAGCATTATTTACTGTAGTTGAATTTTCAACTTATGAGTTAATTCTTGATCCATAGCTATTTGAATTTAAAATTTTTTTTAGTGATTGCATTTCAGTTGGATAATTTTGATTTTGTTTTGGTGGTACTGGAGTTTAACCTTAAAATCTTGCTATTGCTAGTCAAGGCTTCTACTACCTGAGTAAGGCTCTAACATTTTTCAATTTAGTTACTTTTTTGGATAAGATCTAGCATTTTTTGCCCAGAGCTGGCCTTTTACTATGATCCTATTTCCTGTGCCTTGTGTGTAGCTGGGATTAGACATGCACCATCACCACATTTAGACTGTTGAGATGGAATTTTTTTTTTTAAACCTAGGATGGCTGTGAACCATCATGCTTTCAATCTCTACTTCCGAAGTAGCTGATAGTATGATTGCTCCATGACAATGTATTGGTTTGTTTAATTAGCCTTGTATTATAGATTGAACTTGCCTGTTTTGTAGTAAGAGACTGTAACTGTATATAAATTCTTTGCAATTTGTTGAGTATGTGTAATTAGATAACCAATTTTGGAAGCATTATACTTTTCTGATAACATGAGTAAGAATTACTTCTTTGTAAGTCTTATATTTTATAATTTCTCTTAAATAGGTCAATTTTGTTTTATATACTTGGTTAGAGGCATTCATTTTTTGACAGCAAGTGACAATTCTATTTTATGATATTCTTATGGGAGCTTGAATATTACTCTGAACACAAGTGTAGTGTGCATGTGTGTGTGTGTGTGTGTGTGTGTGTGTGTGTGTGTGTGTGTGTGTATTTTATTCTTGGATTATGAGCTTAAAGTTCAGTGTCCAAATCTTAAAGTCTTGCCAAATATAGGGTTTTGTTTGACCAAATAATGCATTTTATTGGTGGATCTCAGACCACACAATTAATTCAGATTAAAGCCTAAAATGTACTTAAGGAGAAGCAGTTGATTATCAATGGTCAGGAGAGGTATCTTACATTCATACACCCACCACCCTCCCCTGTCTCCAGGAACCCAAGCCAAGAAATCCAAGCTTTCTTTTTCCTGCAGGCTCAGCAATGGTTTTTCTAATTTATGTTTTCACTGAGGTTACAGTTCTAGGACTGGGTTTTATCTAAAGGCCTAGGAAATCACCAACTATATGGACCAATAAAACTTGTTTTCTATCTTTGTGGGGAAATTTGAAAGAACATCCCCTCAGAGCAGTCCAGGTATTTATTTATGCTCCCTTCAACAGCTCTGGTGTTTACTTGCGATTTCATTTTTTGCATCATCGGAATTTCTTTAAATTTTTATAAACTCAGAATTCACTAAAAGGAGTCTTTGCTATAGCTTTTTCAGCATTCCAAGGTGTGGTTGTACGTTTATTATTATTTCCCCCCAGAAGAATCTTTAAGATACCTGTGTATCTAATTTTGTATTTTCCCCCTATAGGACAGGTGTCACTGTTAGATATTAAGATGCAAAAACTTAGATGTTTGTAGAGCTGGATTTGTCAATCCTTGAAATTCAAATTGTTTCCACCAGTGTATATTTAGGTATTGACTGGTTACATTGTTATTTTGTCAAAACAAATGAGTTCTTTTGATCTAAATACTTAGTTGTTTGTTCAAGAGGTCTGAGAGCATGAGTTCAATCTCCAGCACCAAAAACAGTCTTCATTTTATTTTTGATTATTGTTGTTTGTTTTGTTAATCAAATTTGTTCTCTGGAGATACTAATCATATAATCTCTACAAAACCCTATACTTTTATCAAGTGTTGTTGCTTTTTTTTTTTTAAAGATTTTTGTCAAAATACAGAGAGTTTCTACCTCATCATTCTTTTCTGGTTCATTTTTCTCTTATTCTGGCAGAACATTTCAGGCTAGTTCTTCACATTATTATTTCACTTTCCTATGCTGCTTATTCTGCTTTCTACTGCCTCTAACACAGCATTCAATTCAGCAAACATCAATTATATTTTATTATAATCTTTCTATGTCACGATATTATGCTTTTTCTGCAAATCCAACCTGCTTTTCAGTCTGTTGTATTCATCCTGTTCTCCTGAGTTAGCTCATCTTTCCTTGACATTTTAAAGAATTAATTCAGTTGTTATCTGTAATTTTTCTGTTTATAACCTTTCCACACAAATATTTTCTAAATATAAATTTGTTCTCTTCCTTTTGAGGGCTGTGATTTTATTTTCTACAGGTGCATAATCTCCCTCTCTTTCCCCTTTGGCAGTAGTGGGGTTGAGCTTATGGTCTCTCATTTGTTAGGTAGGTACTCTCCTACTTGAGATACACTGAAGCCCTTCTTAGCTTTCTTTTTCAGGTTGATCTTGCCTTTTGCCCAGGATGGCCTTGAATTATGGACTTCCTACATTCCTGAATGCTTTCTGCATAGCTGAGATCACAGGCCCATGTCATCACTTCTGTGTTATTTGTTGCAATGTGATCTCACTAAATTTTTTGCCCAAGGTAAAAAACCACATTTTCTCAAGCCACGTTTCTCCCCATCTCTTCCTCCTGAGTAGTTAAAAGGACAAGTGTAAGGCACTATACCAGCCATATAAATTCACCTGTAGACTCCAGGTTGTTGTTTTTTTAAAATTATTATAAATATTCCCAAATTAGGTGGTGCTTGTTTTTTTTTTTTGGACACTCTCACTTCCCATGCAAGTAGTTAGAGTCAACAGTCTTTCATCTTATTCATATTCACATTATTAAATAATTCAATGACCTTCAGAAACTAGAATGTAGCCGTGTGGATAGAGCTCCTTCTTGGTGTGCCCCTCATATGAAGGGGGAGGGGAGGAAGCCCTATTTTTCCAACGTGGAGTAGCATAAAATGTTCTTGGTAGTCACAATATAGCTGTTTAAGAAAAATAGCAATTAATAGTGTGGCCCTCCATTCATTTTCCCCATAATCTTATGAGCCTCATCCTGCTAAGTGAGGGTGAAACATTTCTTTCTATCCCACAGACAGGCTACTCAAAATAAAACTGTCAGTTCTATTCCTGGGTAAATATACTTAACTCTAGGGCTGCTGCACTGTTTTCATGAATTTGTTCTTGTATTTTCAGTCACGTTCTAGAAAGATAAATTAAGTCAGTGCTTGTGCTCAAGAATGCAACATTCTTGAGTTTCAATGTCTTCTTCAGAGATTTGCCCTCAATTGCAGCTGGGCCAATGAGAGTTCTTGTTTAGACGGTTTTAAATTGACACCAACAATTGTACCTATTAGTGGGGTCCTATATTATGTTTCCATACTTAGATACATTGCAAAGCTTTCAAATCAGGTTAAGCATACCTATGTACATTATTTCTTTGCAACAAGAACTTAAAAATCACCCAAATAAATACTCAGTACAGTATCATCCTCTACAATTACCCAATGGGACAGTTACTTCTTCTCTAATTGAACTGTAACTCAGCACTTGTTGACTACCCTTTCTCCATCTCTCCTACTCCACCCTTTTGGTATTATTATGTTAATCATTTTTAAGTACACAGACTACAAATAAATACTAAAGATGACTAAAATCCATCTTGTATAAGGAGAAACCTATTTACACACAGTAAGGATAGTAAGGCACTACAAAAGGAACACTTTTTAATTTAATTTAAATTTTTTTTTGCCAGTCCTAAGCCTTGAACTCAGGGCCTGGACTCTGTCCTTGAGCCTCTCTATTCTCAAGGCTAGAGCTCTACCACTTGAGCCACGGTGCCACTTCTGACTTTTTCTGTTTATGTGGTACTGAGGAGTTCAACCCAGGACTTCATGCATGCTAGGCAAGCACTTTACCACTAAGCCACATTCCTAGCCTAACAATCAATTTTTTAAGTACTAGAAAGACAAGTTTGAATTGCTATAGTTCAATTTCTTAGTTTATTTTTTAATTGTCAGGCTACAAAGATGATGTGGAAATGGTAAGTAACCATGGTTTTTGTGTATTCTGAACCAAAGCACACAACTGATATTTTTCACTGATGATATAACAAAAATGTTAAAATTTATTTTTAAGATGAATATTATTTGCTCATTCATTTAGGGATATTCATGTTTGGGATAGTGAGGTAACCACTGGAAAAGTATAGATGAACCATGGCACTGTCTTTGGCTAAAAGAGTTCAAATTTAGAGATTAAAAACTGACATGCAAATATATAATTTGTATGTAACAAATAGTTGTTACTGTTTATAAGTTTGCTTTGATAGTATAGTGAAAAGAGAGTACAGACAATTACAAGCATAGTGGTACTCAGGTAGGTAACTGCTTCCACATGACCTGCTAAGACCATTGGCTTTCATTTTAGAAGCAATAGGGAATTAGAAGTGATCGTACTGAGTTAAGAAATGGGAATATTTGCAATTTACCAATTTCAGTGTGAAAAGAAACCTGGAGGATATAAAACTGAGAACTGGAAAAATAGATTGAAAAAAGATATATAGACTAAATAATCTAAAAGAATTCCTGGTGTTGATGAGATTGGAAAAAAACAGTGATTTCTGAGACATTTCTGATGTCAAATTGACAGAAATTGATGACTAAGTATATTTCTGGGGGTTATAAACAGTTATGAATGACTCTAAGCTTTCCTGTTTTTATATCCTGCACTGACAGTGAGATCATCAACAGAAGTCAGAATCAATGATGATGGAGTAGATTTAGGAAAGGAAAGAGACATTTCAGTGTTGAACTGAGCATTCAAGCAGTGGATATGATCATGCAGAGAACACAGCAGGAAAGGAAGCCAAAGGAATGTTTAATTAGCAGGAAGGAAAAAAGATTATCTTTATAGCTATTAACATACATACATGCACCATATATACATAAATACAACTGAGTTTACAAGGCCCAGCATTTACCTACTTTTTAGAAATAAAGCCACACTTCACTGGTAATTTCCATACTTTGAAATGGCCAGGGCATTTAATCTCTCATGACGTAAGTAAAAGTAGTTGAAACTGAACAATTTTGAAAAGTCAATGTCTATTTGTTATTATTTTCTATTATTATTATTATAATTTTCTAGTAGTAGAAAAGTCATGTAAAGAAAGGTAAACATCTAGCTCAGAAAGCAAAAACTATCTCTATAGTTTTTTACTGAGGGAAAAATCAAGCCATAGAGGAGCAATAACAATTTTCTTCAGCTAAAACCAACAAATCACATTGTAAGATCTTCAGAAAACATAGTAGCTATCTAAAGATTATAAGGTAATATGCCAAACTTTCAATGAGAAAACACATATTCAGATAAATTAACCAAATAATGACATCACATATCCTGAGGAATGTCACATGTTGATTTTGTAGTATTAGTCCAAATTAACAACACTAGATCAGAAATATCTACCTTCATAACAGGAAAACACTACTCCAGTCAATTTTTAATATTTCACATGTGACAATGCTCCATTAATATCCAACAGCATTCTATAAACAGATATAGAAGTGTTGAAACGCTGATGTACTACTGTATGGCAGAATAAAAATACCTATTGGTGATAATAAAGTGATTTCTAGTTACAGAAGAAAAGACTCATTGATTTTGAATTTTATCATGAAATAGCACAAACTGAACTCTCTCAGGTTTGGAATTCCAATTCTAAATCTTTTAAGTATAAATATTAGAACTTCTATGTTAAAAGAGAAACCATATAACACTTATGCTAAAAATGATATCTGAATCAAAGGTTAATTTGCAAACAGCTTCTTTTTTTAGTAAGAAAAAGATGCTAATGAGTTATGCTCTAAGCAAACATTTCTCACTCTAACAACAGGATATCTATTTTTAGCTGCAGGTTTGGCTTGAAGTGAACAGCTTTTGCCCTGTGATAAGCTGCAGTATCTACTGTAGTATGTTTCTCAAAAACCACTTCTGGAGTGGTTTAGAAAAATAAATCATAATAACTAAAGGAAGACTAGTTTTCACAAACATATTTAGTCTAATAAATAATTTTTTCCAAATAACTATTTCATACAATTTTTTAACAAAGCCTCCAAGCCAAAATGCATTTTATTTCAATAAATCATAGTTGAGAGCAACCAAAAATATCAACAAAATTTCAACCACATCTTATTACCAAGACTAGCATATTAAAAAATATAACCCATGGATGACAAAACTAACCAAAGGAAAGTTAAACTTATTATTTTAGGATTATATATTAAAATAAAATTCCCTTATTATTGTGGTTCTTCTACTTACTAATTTATAACAATTAAGAGCAGTGGCTAATGAATATAATAAATCAAACCATAAAAAATTAAAAACAGATTATTGCTTCTGAATAATAGTAATGACATTAATTATTTATAGTTCTTAGTGGTTTTTAAAACCAGTTTACTCTAATATAGCTTAATTTCAGAGCATCAACACAAACTGTAATTCACTCTAGTCTTGGCTTTTATAACCATCTCTTGAAAAAATATTTTTCTTCTTATAGTTAAATATTTTAAAAAATATATAGCTGAAGAGTCTCAGAGAGCATACTTACCACTCATGATGAAAACCAACCTTTCCAAAACATATTGCTCAAAACAACAATCCAGCAGCAAAGGGAGTTATGCTAATCTCTAGAGGTAGAAGAAGCGAAGCAATGGTGTAAACACATACACTGGAACATGCAGCACACGGAAAATGAAAAGAGCTTTCTTTTGTTTAAAAAAGCAAAGCCTCTACACGCGAAGCATAACTGCCCAGCATGAGATATCAGTAGTAAACATTAAATTCATGCTAGAGATGCATATAACGACTTAATTTCTTTCAAGCTAGTTATCCTAGCCTCCTTCATATACCTCCAGAACAACTCAAAATGGCAGGGAGAAAATTTCGAGCCAGGATGTATAAGATGTTCTCAATTATATCAGCATGAGTTGTTACCACGGCAACATTAGACCAGAATTATCGGTTCACTTGTAACAAGCGTAGCTTTTCTAAAGCTTTAATCAACCAAAACAAATAAAATACCTTTTTATTTAGAGCCACACGATTTAAAAATAACCATATTCTTTAAATTTAAGCATCAATCTACCCTTTTTACCTCTTTCAAAGATATAAAAATAATGCTGTTTTCTCATATACTCACACAATCCCATGTTGAATCTGGCAAGGAACAAACAGCAGAATGATTGCACCTAAACGTCTTTCAATTACACCAGCTCTTACTGCTAGCTGTGGACCTCACTGATATTAAAATGCTGTGTGCTGTTGCTAGTGACTATTGGCGATGAATCTTATTGCCCAGATCGCTGATAGCTTTCATTTTTCATGAGCCAAAAAGCTACATATACTGCAGCACAAATGTTAACCATTTAAACATTCTGTATGATGGAAGAACAAAACATAATACTATACAATAGAGTACATATATAAAGGAAAATCACAGAAGAACTTATTTATAAACTTCCATTGAATTCAGCATTGCAAACAGTATCAAATGCCATCCATGTGGTATGAAAAGAACACAATACACAACAGTTACTGGCAATTATTACTGAGGTGTGAAATTCCCAGATTAAACAAGATAATGATGACAGATCGTATAGTAAAGGTGGGCAGACTGGAGGGCATGGTGTACAGACTGTTCCAATCCCAGAGACTCAGAATTTGAACCTTGATGATCTATACATAGGACCTAGAGGACCATGCTTTCTCAGGTAGAACTCAGCAAGTCAATTTTCTACTTTAAAAGTTGCCAGGTATGGCAGGACTTCTGGTGACAGAGTAGAAAATCAGAAATTCTTCCTAAGAAACAACTAGGAAGCTGGACAAAATTGTCAGAAACAATGACTCATTGTTCTGGGAACCAGCAATCATAAACAACAAATTGAGAAGCATTTCATGAAAAACTGCTGAGCTTTGCATGGGTACTCAGGGAGTTGTGATGTTCTTGCACGGGGTTACTCCCCTTCCTTCACAGCACAGTCAGTACAGTTCCCTACCCAATGAAGTTGGTCATGAAAACTAGCAGATTCACTGTCAGCTGACCCCGTTTGGACTGAAAACTCAAACTCCACATTACTAATATTTTCATTAAGAAAAAAACAAAGTGCAAGATATTATTAGTGAAAGAAGTGCCAGTTCTATCAAACTAAGCTTGTGACCCTAGTGGGGAGGGCAGCAGACTGGTGATCTAGCAAGAGATTTAATAGGAAAACTGGAAGTGAGACAGAGAAGGACTGGATCAACTCTCCATACTCTGTCTATGTAGGAGGTTAGGTCCCTCATGGAGGCTGCAGAGGGCTCAGTGGAAAGGTAAAGAAGATGTTTAGTACAGACCTGAAAACTATGCACAGTGTGCTCCTCAATCTGCACATGTATTTTTGAGTACAACTAAGCCATGGAGACAAAAAGCAATCGCTAAGAAAGCAGATTTAAATAATAAAACCTAGAAGAAAGAAAGAAATTAAAACTGAGATATCAGTAGTCACATATCATGGAGGATCTAGATTCTATGCATTACAACCAAGAAAGCTACTTAAAATAAGATAGATAAAACCAATCCTTACAGAAGAAAGAAAAATTGAATTCAGAGCTGCTAAAAATACATTATGGACTTCGTTTCTGAGAAATCTGTGTCTATAGAAAGTGACCATTAGAAAATGTCCCTGATGGGTTTAGATACAGGATTTAGCAGAGAAGGACTTCAAAACTGGTATGATAATCATGATAAGAGAAGCCAAAGAATACTGTGTATATAAAGAATTAAAGAAAAACGATCATAATGACAGTTCAAATGGGAAAAACTGTCATCATAGAAAGAGAACCTGCTAAAAAATCAAAATCAAAAAGTGCAGACTTGAAAAGTCACTAAGGAAAAAAATTTCAACTCACTATGGGTCCAACAGTAGATTTGAGAAAACAAAAGGCCAAAACAATGTACTTAAACATAAATTAGTTTAAAATATCCAACATGAAGAAAAAAAGACTGAAAAATAAACAGAGCCTCAGAAACTTGTAGAATACAAGGGTATCAAGACACATATAATGAGGATGAGGAGAAAAGAGATAAAGGGCAAAGGAAAATATTTAAAGAATTCTCATTTTAGGGGCTAGGAAGGTGGCTCAGTGTTAAGCGCTTGCCTTGCATGCATGAGGCCCTGGGTTCTATTCTCCAGCACCACATAAGCAAAAAGAAAAAAAGCTGGAAGTGGCGCTGTGGCTGAAGTGGTAGAGCGCTAGCCTTGAGATGAAGAGCTGAGGGACAGCACCCAGGCCCAGAGTTCAGGCCCTACAACCGGACCCCCTCCCCCTCCAAAAAAAAAGAATTCTCATTTTTTTTATTGTGAACATACTGTACAGAGGGGTTACAATTACATGGGCAAGATAAGAATTCTCATTTTACAGGAAAACAATAGTTTATGAAACACATGAAGAGATGTACACCTAGAGACCTCATATTCAAGTTGCTGAAAGATAAAGACAAGGAGAAAATCTTAAAAGCAGTGAGAGAACTGACCAAACATATACAAGAGAAAATATGAGTAATAATTATTTCTCTCAAGAAATAACAGATTCCAGAAGACAGTGAAATTATGTACTCACAGTATTAAATAAAACTCACGAACAATATCACCAAGGCAAAGTATCTTCCAAAAGCAAAGATGAAACAGAACATCCCCCCAGAGAAATTATAATTGAAGAAATCAGTTGTAAGCAGAAATAAAAGGTGTATGTATATTTATATATAATCTTTATATGTGTGTATACATGGAATACAATGATACCAAGGGTTAATCCCAGGGCCTTGCACATGTTGGGTATGGGCCTATAACACAGATGTAATACATGTAAAAATAATAACAAATTCAGAGAAAAATTGAGAAATAACTGGCTCAATGTAGTTTTTAAAGTCATTAGTACCCTGAAGTAAACTCAGACTGAGAAAATACTTTTAAAAACACATAAATTAACTACTAAGAAAAATGTTCAATATGCGCATAACTCAGGCCTGTAATCCTAACTACTTAGGAGCTGAGATTGGGAGGATTGCAAGTCGAGACCAATTAGGGGGAAAAGTTCATAAAACTGCTTTCTTAACCAATAGCTGGGCGTTTTGGTGGAAAGCTGTCATCTAGCTGCATGGGAGGCTGAGATCAGGAGGATCACACAGTTTGCAAGATTCTATCTCAATACAAGAACCTGGGCAGGTGGCACTTGACTGTCATCCCAGCTACAGTGGACATCCTCAAGTTGGAAACTATTTGTATAGTTTCCAAAACTTTTTCAGCTGTCATCACAACAGCACTTCCAGACTTACCACTCACTAGTATGACATGTAATGAATAAGTCTTCAATCACTGAAACCACCCAGTAAATCCAATCTCCCCCTACAAATATTACCTTTTTTTTTTTTTTTGCATTGGCCACTGCGCTAAAAGGGATACACTTCTGTGCTTGATTTCAATCCAAGTCATTATAAGTTTCTCCATAAGTGATGTATGTCTTTCTGGAATCAGTTAGTTTCACTGTCTTCAATGAAGCAGATTCCTTTAACAGCTTCTGTCCCTTTGTTCTGATTCTTCAAGATCATGGCTATGCTGGAATGGGTCATGTCTTACTAAAAACAATAGTCATCACTGATTTCCCACCTAGTCATCCTTAGTCACTTTTATTTTTATTTCTAAGTCAGTCACTTGAAATGACTTCTAATTGGCAACATTACCAAGTAGACTTTGTATGATTAGGAACAAAACCATGTGATATAAAATCAAGCACAAAAGAAAATGATGCAATCAAGAGATGCAATGTAAACAAGTGACATCTAAGGTTGCTGCTGGCATAATCTAGCACACTATTTTATAGAAAATTTTATATACATATACATTTTATACATATATATAGATATTTACATACAGAAGGAACATATTCCAAAGCTATGATGCACAATATAGTATAGCAAATACATAAAGCCAGAACCATAATTGTTAATTATCATCTAGTATTATGTATGTAATTATATGTACTATACTTTTATATAGATGGATGAATAATGGGTTTGTTTATATGGATGTCACTATAAAAATGAATAAGCATTGAGCTATGAATTATGAAGGTTTTATTAAATGACATAACTGACAGGAATTTAGCTCTATTAAATCTAATCAAACTAGTGTGATAAATGTAGTCCATTACTCATTGAAACATCATGATTGCAGGTGGCAATTTAAATAGTCCTCTTTTAATAACTCATGAGAAAAAATAGATAAAAAATTAGGAAGAATAAACAACTTGAAAAACATCACCAAGAAACCTAGGTATTCATAAATACAGCTTCTGACACCAAACAACAGAGAATATGTTGGAAATTATCTGTACAACTTTGGGGGGGGAGTAGGAGTAACAAATTTGACAAGAAATGTACTTATTATCTTATGTAACTGTAACCCCTCTAAATAACACCCTGACAACAAAAAATGCTAACATTAAAAAGAAAATATATGTGGAAATTATCTATATTAAACTACAAAAAGTATTACTCTAAGTAACAGAAGCCAGAAACAACAAACTGATCGCAAGCTGTATAATTCCAGTTACATAAAGTGTCTGGAAAAGGAAAGTTATGCAGAAAGTATATCAGTGTTTAGTGAGACTGAGGTAAGAGTAGGTATTGGTTGCATTTGGGTACAAAGAAATGTTTTGGAGTGATGGAAACATTTTTAAATGGAGCTGTAGTAATAGTTGTTAAACTAGATATTTAACTAATTATCACCGAATTTTATACAAATACTGAGTGAATATTATGTCATGGAAAATATCTCAATTTTTTGAGCCAAGTTCTTATCTACCAAGGTAGAGACAACATGCTTGATGCAGATCTTCTTTGCTGAGGAAAGAATCACTTCAGTGGGTAACTTAATTATGTAAATGTAAAGCTAGTAAGCACCATTACCTTAGGGAAATGTTCTAATAAAATCTTTTGGGGCTTAGTAATGACTGTTCCTTCTCAAAACTGGTAAACAGAGCTAAGTAAGAGGAAGAAGATAAATAGATTTGTCCAGAAACTAAAACAAGAATTCTGAAAGGGAAGAATCAAAATCTAGATCCATACTTCCTGAGGTTCAGAATTACCAGAACTTCTTTTGTGAATTTTAGTCACCAATCTGTGAAGAGGTCTATTAAAGGGGAAAAGGGAATCTGGTTTGAGGATTTAGGCTTAAAAAGATGCATTGATTATAAACTAAATCCATATGTTTACAGTCAACGTAAGAAGGCTAGAGACCATCAGACAGTACAATGCTGTTTACAGAAGACAGTTTTTGATATTTTTGTCATGTGGGAATTTGGGCTGAACCAGTTTTTCTAACGTTTTGAGAAGCTGGAAGTCCAGATTTTATCTGAGATAATTAGAGCAGACTTTAATTAGATTTTTACCCAGCTAGTTAGAACAAATGGTTATGTCAGACTTGAATATTTAAAAGATGAGACCTTACTTAAAACAAATGTGTCATATTTATTAAATAATAATAACTGGCAAGCTAAGCTTTCTAAAAGCAGACATTGTTTAGGACTTGCAAGTGATATTTAGCCTCTCAGATAACATGACTTTCTTTTAGACTCAATTTATTAACTCCTACATTGCATCTTATTTTCAAAATTCTTTTACAGTTTCTATCATGAAAGGATGCTGAATTTTGTCAAATGCCTGTTTCTATCCACTGAGAAGATCACAGGATTTCTATCCTTAGTTCTGCTAATGCAGCATGTACTACTTGATTTCCATGTTAAGCTATCCTTGGATCACAGAGATAAATCAGACTTGATCGTGGTATATAATCTTTTCATGAAAAGGGCTTTTCATTGACAAATATTCTTTGCACAGAGAAGTTCACTGTGATATTTTTGTATATGTACAATGTACCCAAAACTCATCCAGTTCATCACTCTTTCAACCACTCTCCCTCTTCTTAAAACAATTTTAAAAAGTTCCATTACTCTATTTTCATAAATTCATTCAAAGCACTTCAACTACATCCATTCCTATTCACTCTCTCCATTGGCCTTCTCCTCCCACTAGTACCAAAAGAGCTTGTTTCGATTTCCTGTCATTCTTTTTATTTTAAAGTATATATTAATTGAACTATGTTACATGTGCATAATTCAGTCAGGTTAACCCCTTCTATTGGCTTGTTCCTTCCTTGCCCCGCCACCTCCAAATGCTCCACAGATTTCAGTAAGATACTGTATGCTATCTTTATACATAGACACAATACATTTTAATTTTATCCCCCATCCTTCTTTCCTTCTCCTCCTTCCTCTCTTCATTCCCTCATAGACTCCACAGATATAATTGTATATGTCTATCTTTCAGGTCTAGGTTCACAGATATGCAAAAAATATGTGTTGTTTGGCTTTGTAGGGCGGGCTTTTTTGCTCTACAGGATAATCTCCAGCAATTCCATCCATGTTCTTGCAAATAACCTAAGTCCATTTTTTTCCTTATGGTTGAGTAAAATTCCATGGTGTATATTTAGCATATCTTCTTCATCCATTCATTGATTGTTTGGTATCTCAGCTGATTCCATAGTTTGGGTATTAGGAACAGATTGACAGTAAACATGGGTGTGCAGGTATCTCTCTTGTATATTTATTGACTTACATCCCTTCAAATGTGTCAAATGTGTGCCAAAAAGAAGTATGGTGGGCCTATTCTTAATTTGGAAGAACCTTTAATGTTGATTTCCAGAGTGGGTGTACTTGTTTATTTTCCCCCAACCATGTATGAAAGTTCTTTCCCCTTTCCTCCAGTTGGCATTCCTGCCATCATTTATTTGTTTGTTTTATTTTGTTTTATTGACACCAGTAATGGTGTCAATCATGAGACGGAATCTTAAGTGTTTTGATTTGTATTTCCCTTATGGCAAGGATAATAAACATTTCTTCATGTATCTATTGGCTATTTGTATCTTCTGAGATTTTTTCTGTTTATTTACTGTTCTTTTGCTATTTAATTTTGAGCAATTAGTATATTTTAGATATTGAGTTTTGATGCATTAAACAACTTGTGATTTTCTCCCATTTGGTGTGTTGTCTCTTATTCTGAGAATTGTTTCTTTAGCCATGCAAAAACTTTCTAATTTGATGTTACTTTTTGCTTTTATTTTCTGGGCAACTAGTCATATTCAGAAAATAATTACTTATTTCTCCATCTTCCAGTTTTTTCCCCACGTTTTCTTATAACAGTTTCAAAGAATCAATTCCCTTATTAATATTTTTAATGATCTTTTTAATATGCCCTTGAATTCAGTTTGCTAGTGTTTGTGGAGGGTTTTTAGATCTAAGTTTATTGGAGATATTGACCTGTTACTTCCTTTGCTGTGGTGTCTTTATCGAGCTTGATATTAGGGTACTGATGGAAGTTATAAGTATTCACTCCTATTTAAGTTTTCTTGAAAGAGTTTAAGAAAGACTAGCATTAGCATTAATTCTTCCTTAAATGTCTTGAATTTAGCAGTGAAGCCCTTAAAAACTGAAGATTTTTTTCTTCCAGGAGTTTGAGTATTGATTTCATAAGCTTGGTATTGTGTCTATTCTATTGTCAATTTCCTCATGATTCAGTCTCTTGATATGTATAAATTTCTTCCAGGTTATCAAATTTGTTGCTATGTAATACTTTACTCATTTTTTATTTTTCACAGACAAAGAAAAGTCAATCCTAAAAATTGTTTGGAACCACAAAATACCCCAAATAGCCCAAGCAACCTTAAACACATAGAACCATCACACTAACAGATTTTAAAATGTTACAAACCTGTGTTAATCAAAACATGGTATTGGAATAAAAATAACATATACTAATGGAATACAATAGAGTGTAGATATAAATTCAAGGACTTACGGTCAATAAATTGCATGGGGAAACTGGATATTTACATGCAAAATAATTAAATTAGGCCATATCTCACATCATTAAAAAATGAACCCAAATTAGATTAAAGCTTTAAATATATGAGCTAAAACTGTGAATCTAGTAGAAAGAAAAACATCTGGGCAAAGAATTTTTAGGTATGTGTAACAAAAGTGCTCACTATACCTAAGTATCATTTAAGTTTTAATCAAAATCACAATACCACATCAACACAGTCCTATCTTTCCTGATAGTCTGGTTAGTATCAAAAAAGCATAAACCATAAACTATTAGAGAAGATGTGGATAAAGGGAGCTCTATTTATCCTAGGCTGGCTTTGAACTTATCACACAGCCTTGGTTGTCCACGAAGTCACAGCTGGTTCCTGAGAGCTGGCATTAGCCATGTGCCACCATGTCAGAGTAAAGGCCACTTGGAATAGTGATAAGAGCTTAAATGAATATGGCTGTTATAGAAAATAGTAGGGAGGCTCCTCAAATTTTTCACAGGATGCAGCACTTGTATATGTACGTTTGGTTAAATACTGAAAGAAAATTCAGCCAGTATGTGGAAGAGATTCATGAAATTTCAGGTTTGTTGCAGCATTATTCATAAAGGTCAATATATGTAATTAACCTAAGTGTATACTGAATGGATTCTTTAACTTTGTCCCATAAAATATAAAAACAATCTTGAATATGTACAAAGACTTAGCCACAAGGATGTTTACCAGCATTTGTGTGTGTGTGTGTGTGTGTGTGTGTGTGTGTGTGTATCAGTTGTGGGTATAGTTGATTTTTCCCCCAGTATTTTTAATATAATAGCATAAAGTGAAAAACACAAAAAAATTAACAGTGGTAATCTCTTGAGAGGATTTTATGCAATTTTCAATTCTTTTCTTTATTCTTCTATTGGATTTCCAAATTTCCTTATTGAAGAAATACATGCACTCAGTCTAAAATGTTATTATAGAGTAAGTGCTTCTGAAACCTCAGCGTCCATATGAATCAGCTGAGAAATCTTGTTGAAATGAATACCCTGACTCAGAGGTCTAGATGACATTTGATATTCTTTGATGACATTTGATATTCTGTTTTTAACAAGCTCTCAGATAATGCTAATGATTGCTGAACTCAGTACACACACACACACACACACACACACACACACACACACACACACACTTTTCCACCAACCCTATCCTCTGGCTATTGCTGCAAAGTGAAAACAGGTAAAGGTTTTCCATTACACTTAATGTTGTATTTGATATTGCTACATAGCCCAGAGAAATATTTTTTAGTTTCAAATCACTTAATATGACAATCACTTTAGCTTCACTATAAAGCTCGTTGGTTACTCCAAATCTTATTTAAAAAACAAACAAAACACATGGGTAACACCAAAAATACCTAGGTAAAATCTGCAATATAGTGTTCACCAGGGTCAGGTCAGTATTTGCCATTTTAGGCTAAAACTCATAGGCCTTTATCACAATTTCACAATAGGAAAAATTAGAGGAAGCCTGTGTCAGTCTGTAATGTGTTAAATGACAATACAATTCAACATTACTGAAAATTATGCTAGCAATATTAAAATAAACTGACAAGTTCTTATACCTTCATAAAGTTCAAAAATCATAGGTGACACGTGTAACACAAAGATAGTAAAATAATTTTAATGCTATAAAACAAGTCTTATTAAAAGTAAAAGATAAGCCAAGTACCAGTGGCTCAGGCCTATAATCCTAGATACTTGAGAGACCAAGAAATGGAGGATTAAGGTTCATAGGCAGAACAGTTTTTGAGATGCCTTCTCAGCTGACATCTGTGCCAGGCAGCCTATACTACGGGGGAGGCTGAGACTGGGAGAACTGCAGTTGCAGGCCAGTCTTTACAGAAGAGTCCCCAAGACTCAATCCCAGTGGAAGAAGTTCGGTATGACAGCAAAACTTGTCATCCCAGCAATGACTGGAAGGCTAAAATAGGTAGATAGCAGTCCTGGTACATAGTGCTCTAAATGAAAAATAACAAGCATGAAAGAAGGCTGGAGGCCTGTCTTAGAACAAGTGTGCCAGCCTAGTAAGAGTGAGGTCCTGAGTTCAAATCCCAATACTGTAAAAATAAGGGGAAAAATGGTAAATAGATGATGGCAGCATTAATATCTAGGAGACGATGTCGGAATTGAAATCTAGGAGGAGTCTTAACTATGAGCAAATCTGGCCATTGGTAGCAGTAGTAACAGGAAATTCAGACGAAGTATTTTAACAAGTATTGTTATAAAGAGAGTCTATTCTCTAATTATTCCTTGCCATATTCATAGTAGGTTCAAAAGCTTTGTTTCTAATAAAGCACTCTGCACAAACAGAAAATGTATGACAGCTGCATGCATTTCCCAGTAGTAAAACAAGTTATCCTATTCTCTATTATGCTAGGTAAAATTCTTTAGGCTCTTTAAAATAAGGTTGTATCGCAGTATTTTCCACTTCTAAAAAAAAATACACTTTAGTGGCTAGGGACATAGCTCACACATAGAATGCTTGCCCAATACCCCTAGCACCTTCTAAAAAATAAAATACCCTTACTCCTGACTATTAGATTCTGATCCAATACTTATTTATTTATTTAGTTAGTTATATTGTTATTGGCAATGTAGGGGCTTGAATGTTTGAGCCATAATCCTTTTTTGCTTTAGCTAATTTTTAGGCAGGGTCTTGTAGATTTGCCCAAGGCTAGCCCCAGTCTGTAATCCTCTTACCTACAGCTTCCTGAATAGGATATATGCACAGGCAAATATCATCACATCCACTTATTTTGACCAGGGCTGGTTTTAATTCCTTAGTACTGGATTACAGACACAAGCCATTGTAGCTGGCTGTTCCTCCAACTCTTGTTTGTGAGCCTGCAAACTATATCTTATTTTCCCCCCAGAACCTTGTGTATGAACTGTGATATAGTAAATACTCAAAAGGACTGTAACCAATAAGGCAAAAATTGCTTGCTATCAATAATAAAGCTGGGCGCTGGTGGCTTATGCCTGTAATCTTTGCTATTCAGAGGCTAAGAACTAAAGATTGTGGTTCAAAGCCAGGCAGGGCAGGAAAGTCTGTGTGACTCATCTCCAAATAACCACCAGAAAAACCAGAAATGGCATTGTGGCTCAAAGTGATAGAGTATTAGCCTTGAGCAAAACTGCTCAGTGACAGTGTCCAGGCTGTGAGTTCAAGCCCCACAAATTAAACCCTAAAAATAATTGCACATGAACAAAGTAGAGGAAAGTAATGTGAAAAGTCTATAATTTGAGAGCTAGAATGATACAAAGTAGATAAGCAAAACAAGTAAACTATCTGAAAGATTTACTTCAAAAAGTGAAACTGGCACAATAGTCTATTGCAATCACTTTTTGCTTTCTAAGAGCTATTTATTTGTTCAACAGAGTATTTAAATCTAAAACTCATCTACCAGAAAAACAGCTTGTCCATTCGTGGGCAGGACTACAAGGTAAATTATTTGATGCGATTAATTTATTTCTTCCTCAAAACTTAACTTTTATATACTTATGCTATCAAATAGCAATTGTGTTTTAATTTAATAGTGACAGATGAAACAACTGGGAATCACTGTGTGGCCTTTATTGTGTATGTTTCCTCTACTTCATACCATTAGAAAAAAGCTGATTATGGTTTAAGTTTCATATCTAGCTAAACTGATTATTCATCTTTACTCAATAGCTTAAGACTCTAATTTTTACAAAAATCACATGTGGTTTCTGCATTTAGTTGCCTCTTAAAATAGCACTTTGGAATGATTATATTCACAGAATTTTATCACCAGGTGATATTTGCATTCCTTTTTCTTGTTAAACAAGTCAGACAAGAAATTGCTTTAAGTAACTTTGAACAATATGTTTTGTTTGAAAGCTTCATACAGTCAAAACTCCTTCCCTGACTCACTGCTAAATATATAAAAACTTGTACTTTTGACCCAAAAATAAGGCCTGGAATTCCTAAAGGGCAGGATTCCCAGCTCACTCTCCTTCTGTTTGGACATGCTCCACCACAGTGAACAAAGTGCATGTTCAACATGAGCTTCCTTACATGAAACTGGTCATGGCTATTAAGAGTATTTTTAGTATGAAGAGACTGGACTGATGAGTAATGAACTGCAGTTGCTCTTTAACTATTTCGTATTTCATGACTATTATTCACAAGTATAAGGACTCTATCTATGTTTTTACTTCACAGAAAAGAAAAATGTTAGCAGCAATTTATCAGTCTGCTTTTCGAAAAGGAATCATGGCTCATGATACTACTACCATTGTTTGACTTTAAAATATGTTTCAGAAGACACTCAGGTCCCATACATTAAAAAAAAAATCAGTCTAGTTCAAACTTAACTTTTAATTATTAAAGTCCTTTGGAATTTGTTCAAGTTAACTAAAACTTACTAAACTCTCGCTATGTATTAAACATAGAGAAAACAGAAATTAATTAATTCCTCATGGAATTAAAAAAATCTTTGAAATGTATTAGAAATGATTTCTGAAATAATTTTGGAGACTATAATTTAACAGAAGGGGAGAAGCAGAGTAAATAAAAAGCTTTTGTTACACTATAAATTTCCATAAAGTACATTACTTGACTATTCCACAGTTCATTAACTTAATAACATATTTGTTATGTGTCAACTTACTATGCAATAATGATTAATTATAAATAATTTTTTGAATTTTTTCACATATATAGGCCTTTATTATGGGCTCATTAAAGTAGCTTGGAAAGACTTAAAATTCCAATATAATAAAACAATAATTCAAATAAACTCCTACAGAATTGGTGCTACTTAAGATATGAGTAAGTCCTTGTAAATATTTTTAGTGAGTTTTCCTTTATAACTCTAGTGCTATTTGATGAAACAACAGGGCAAGAGTGCCAAAGGTAACTCTACTGTTCTTTTCATGAAAGTCACAAAATAACTTGGGGAGGGTCCAAGGTGAGATTAAAGTTATTTTTTATATGTGAAACTTCTCTTTTAAAATTATGTTACCAAAAAAGGTTTCATATCACTGTTTTAGCAAGCAGTAATTCTCAAACATTTTAATATGCCTAAAATAAACAATGCAAACATGAACAACTTTTCCCCCTTATAGACACACTCATAAAATATCACAAAATTGCAATTATGAAATATTTATATATTATGTTATAAAAGCATGAGTTTAGTAGAATAATCTGCTTTCAGTTTAAAAAATCTTGCTCATAACAACTGAAATAACTTTCACATATGCATTTAAAAATCAATGCTAGCAAACATAATAGGAATTTAAATGTAAACTCCAAAGTCTTCTTGTCTTTTTAACATTAATAAAGAGAAGAAATTGTAAAATATAAACGTATCAAATTTTCCTTTTAAATTTTTATGAAGCAGCAAAAAATTAAAAAAAACTGACATACACTAGAAATGATGTAAGAATATTACAAAAAATGTTCTCATTGACAGTAAACTTAAGTAGTCATACATGAAACAAAATAATGAAATACATGGTTCAGCTCAACTGATATTCAAGTTTTTGTGAAATTCTTTCAACTTCATCTTGCAAAATATACTTGGACTAATCACAAAGAAACAAAACATAGTTCTTTATGCTTGATTCTAAAACCTCAATTAAGATTATGGCTGTTAGTTTAATATATCATTAAAAAAATGAACTTACTTGATCTGTCCCATAAGGTAGTATGTTCAGAGAAATGCAGACTGTCATTTTCCAGAGCTGTTTTCTGATCATGGGTAGTACCTTTAGAGTGTCTATGAAATAATCGGCTAGCAAAGCCTTCCAGTTTCTGAAGAGCAGTAGAGGTACCTGTATACTGGTTACAGGGTAGTTCTCTGTAAGCTGCCATTCATGGGCATTTACACTTTCCTTAAAGTAACTGAAAATATTCCAGAAGGAGCTTAACAACTTCTTACAGAGAAGCTAAGAGCACTGCATGTGCCAAACTTCCTGTTTGCAGGGCATTCAAAACCACTACTGCTGTTCTGTTTCCTGTTAATATAAAACTGCATATTACCAAACTTGTCTTAGCAAAACTTTTTTCATCTCAACTAGAAATGGGAATTTTTAAAACTTGCACTATCTACCTAAAGGGTTCTATGTTTGAGTGATTTTTATATTAACACAAAGACTCATAAAGACATTAATTATACAGATACATATGGTTAAAATTATTTAGAAGGGAAACTAGTTAAACATGTATTATACCACTATGTAAAAAACTGAAGGTAACACACCCTCTAGACAAAACAGGTTAAAAAGACAAGTGTTTTATTTTTTCCAGGAAATGACTAGGATATGGATTTTTATCAATCTTCATAAACAGTTCACTCTCTCTCAAAAATCGGTATGGAATGTATATATATATATATAAACTGTTACAAAGCAAATTGATAACATATGTTAAAACTAAGAAAAACCTGAACTGATCATTTCAAAAGGAAACTGAATTTGGTTAATACTTGAGGTAAGTGGAATGTAACAGAGATGACAGAAACTCAGCATGTCAGTACTGCTTTATCACACTCATCTACTGACAGCTGACTATCAAGGTATATTTAACACATTCCTAAATGTGAAGAGCTACAAAACATCAGATTGAAATTACATAAGTCATAAGATAATAATAAATTATAAATATGCAAGATGCCAGCCAAATCAAGACATTCAATTTAGAGAAAAACTGACTGAGATATGTTAATTTTACTGTTTACTTGATCCACTGATTTGCTGATCTCACCTAGGAAAATATCCCTCAACTAAAATTAAATAAGGTTTGCTATGACCAATTTGCAGGAAAGAATGTTATCTGTAGCATTTAACAAACATGAGTATTTGCCTTTTGATACCCATTAATGGTTAAGAAATTTATCTTTTCTCTTTGAGGGATGTAAGAAAAATAGAGGTGAGAGTAAGGAAGTGTAGAGGAGTGGAAGGAAGGAGAAGGGAGGGGAGGGGAAAGGAAATGAATACAGCCCAAAGGAAAAGATCTTTTAAAAAATCTTAAAAAATATATATGTATCAGTCTACATTTCTGGCCTATTTTTTGACAAATTGTTTTAACTGTTTGCTAACACAGTTAAAATAGTTTACAAAGTATTAAACTATGAAAAACAGTTTGAAATAGAAACAGTAATGACACATAAAACAAATGGGCGTAATGATATAATAAAATTAAGACAGACACAGACAAAGTCCACTGTGAAAACCCTGACTAGGGAACTTTACAATTTATCTATTCATTTGTGAATATTGTACATAACAATACATTACATTCATCTAAACAAACAGGCAACAATATAAGACTAAATTTGTTAAACATAGCTTTCTGAATAAATGTTAGGTGTATAATAATTACTATCTGACAGTGTTTCACACAAATATAGTATCTGTAGAGTTTCATAAAAACCCAGAGCATGGACTGACTCAATATGGTAAGAAGTGTTTAAAACTCCTGAATTTCTTTGACTTGTTTACCAGACAAATATTTTATGCATCCTTAGGGTTTACTATAAATGTCACCTTTGTTGTTGTTGCTGTTTTTACTAGGTTTTGAACTCTGGGTTTCACACTTCACATTTGTTTACTGGTACTCTACCACTTGGTCCACATCATGAGATCTTTCTTTTTACTTAAAGTATCTGCTTGCCAAAGACAAAAACCAACCCTAAAGCAACAACTTAGGCTGCTGGCTTTGAAGCTTGATCATTGAGTTCTCAACCTTCAGAGTAGCTAAATTAGTTTGAGCAAACCAGCACGTGCCCAAATGTTAACTCTTCAGTGTAGCCGCCATACAGCTCCTATGAAAAACTTCTTTTTCTTCTTATCATTGATCTTGCGATTTCATGTTAAAATCTGCTGTGAATCTGTATGTCCAGGAATTGGGAGTTATTTAAATTCACAAATGATACATATTATTACATACTCAGTAAATATATGAATAAAGTAATCATTTAAAGGTATAAGTAGAATGAAAATACCGGAAAATATTTTAATATCACTTATGATAGGACCATATTGTAAATAATCTAACAATTATAAAGTTGCCTATGTAGAAAAAAATAATAAAAGCAACACAATTGGATTTTTCTATATTAATCTGCTAAATTTTATTCATCCTTTGAGTTGTTTTCACTCAGTGCAATTAACCTCATTTTTCCTGCATCTAGCCACCTCTATGATTTGCTTTCCCCAAAGTATTATACTCAAGGTATCTGTTTGCTAGTGACACAAACTAATCCTACCATTGATATGTGTGTGTACAAAGTGCATGTTTATGCTAGTCCTGAGGTTTGAATTCAAGGCCTGGGCACTGTTCCTAAGCCTCACTGGAGCTCCACTTCCGCTTTTTGGAGATAAAGTCCCACAGACTCCTGAATAGCTAGGATTATATGCATGAGCCACCAGGCCTGGCCAGATTGATTTTTAACAGATGTATAGCCAGAATTATTTATATTCTAAAAAAGAAATCCTAGATTTCAAACAAGAACACTAATACTGATTTATTTAGAACTATGCATAATACTAAAAACAAAGTAAATATAGAATAAAAATTCACTAGCTAAGTAGCTTGAAAGTACATTTGGCATCACTTTTTGTTGAAGTAAAACAGTTTTCAAATTACAAAGTCCTTGTAGAAAGTAGAATGCTTAGTTCTTAAAGCAATGTTTCTATATATGGTACTTTGACCAGGAAACTGTTGCTATGGAAATTCTCAGGAAATTTGATTTTTATTAAAAAAGAACTCTACTGGCATCTACTGCTAGAAAGAAACAACTGCAGCTTTAAGTAAAAGTGAACTGCTTCAAGAAATTATAGCAACTTCCAGACTGAAACTTGCTTTATTTGCCATGATATCACAAAATATTGGTTTATCTTATATTTAAGAATAAATGGCAATAGTATATTTTCCTAGCACTCTACAATGTATTAAATAATTTCTAATATATAGTCATGGCACAATTATTGCAAGGTTTATGAAATCCTTACAAATGAATAAGTAGCAGCACTATGAACCCTACTTTAAGTTAGAGAAGAAACTTAAAAACACTTTGTAACTTGCCCAGAGTCACCTAAGTCTTCTAAATCTCCATCAGGGCTCCAGCTATGTATAAGCATGATTTTCTCCACAAGGAGCAAATATTTTCTCAAGCATAGTATTTTTCAAACAGAGTTGCCAGGCCTATGTACAGGTCTGAGAACATTTGCACTTCTATGGTCACCTTCAGACTTCTATTACCTGTTTCTAGATTTATAACCACATGGGTACTAAAGTCCTTTGAACTGTTAGTTTGAAGGTCAGCTAAAAGAAAAAAAACATATAATATATTTATATGTAAACAAAGCATATTTTCCATATGGAAGACAAACAGCATAACCATGAACTGGCACTCAAGTGAAAGTTTCAGGACAATTTAGCTTTGCCTTTTCTAGAATGTTTGATAAGTGCTTTATTCATTGTACAACATTTTATAGACTAGCTCCTTTAATTTGCCATAGCCTACTAAATTGAGATTCATCCATGATGTAAGCTTCACTGTTTTATTTTGGTTTCTTGTTGAAAAAGTATTCATATAGATTAATCACAATTTTATAGATCTATTCACACACATACATACACACACATACATGCACACACTTTTGCATTTGTCAAAAATCAGTTGATCACAGAGATGAGAGGATCATGGTTTGAGGAAAGTCTAAAAAAAAGCTAGCAAGTTAAAAAGCTAGCAAGATCTATTCTTAACAAAACAAAACCTGGGTAAAGTAATACATGCCTGCAATTTCCTGCTGGGAGGCAGACTGGCCCTGGCCAAAAAGCAGGAGACATTATTTGAAAAATAAACTAAAGCAAAATTGCTTGGATACCTGGCTCAGTGGTAGAATGCTTATCTAGTGGTCGAGTGCTTACCTTGAAAATGGCCCTTAGTTCAGATGCCAGTACTAAAAAAATAAAATGACCAAAGAAGTGTGGGTCTATTTTTGGACTCTATTCCACTGATATATCTGTGTATCAGTTCTTTCTGGTTAACTTTAAATCTAATAAACTTTGCAACTTTCTACCACCTCCATTCTACTAAATTTCTTTCCCTTTACACACATATACACACAATTAATATGGTAGAAAGTGAATTCAGGGCCAAATCAGTTCTGACACAATTCTGTTTTCATTCTACTTAGGTCTTAGATTTCTTTAATCAATATTCTATAATTTTTAACAAGAACTTGCACATTCATATCCAAGTATTTTTAAATAGCTATTTTGTTTATTTATGTATTTGGCAGTATAGGAGTTTGTAGCAAGGCAATAAGCTTGTTAGTCAAGCAATTTATCAATTCATTTGATCACTTTGAGCTATGCCCCCAACCATTGTTTTAATTATTTTTTCAGGTAGGGTCTCCTGGTTTTTTCTTGGGCTAGACTTGAACCATAATCCTCCTAAACTTCCTATGCCAACCACGCTTGGCATGTTGGTTGACATGGGGGTCTCATTAATATTTTATCCAGACTGTCCATAATCACAATCCTCCCATCTGCACCTCCTGCATAGTTGCAATGAAAACTATGTATGTGTGCTAAGAGGGATAGCAGAGTAATTACAGAGAATAAGCCTAGCTCTCTCTGACCAACAGATAGAGTAGATAAAATAGATAAGAGAGAAAGAAGTGGGGAGAGAGAGGGAGGAAGTAATTATATAAAACAAATCCAAGAAACAAAAAAGGAGTTTGTAACAACTTCAGGATCAATTAGAAGACCTAATTTGTACCTGATAGTTATTGAGAAAGCATAGGCAACTAAAGGGATACAAAACATATTTAACAGAATTCTAGCAGAGAATTTCCCAAACATTCAAAAAGAAAGGCTCATTCAGATATAAGAACCTAACAGACCAGACCAAAAAAGAACCTCCCACCACCACTTTGTGATCCAAATGGGATTGGTAGAAAACAAGGAAAGGATACTTAAATTGTCAGAAAAGAAGATTACATATAAAGGAAAAGTGGTCAGAAATAAAGAAATTTCTCAGCTGAACCCCTAAAAGCAAGGAGGGCATGGCACATTGTATACTAAGCATTGAAAGTAAACTACAAATCAAGAATACTATATCTAGCCAAGCTTTCCTTCATAACTGAAGGACAAACAAGCTATTCCATGATAAATAAAAATAACAATTTATCTCCATCAAACCAGCTCTAGACTCAAAGACATCTTACATGCAGAAAATTAACAATAACATAAAATAGGCAGAGAAAATGGATCCTATCAGAGGAACATATAGATACAGCAAAAATAGAAGACACAACCTGTAAGAAGGAGGATAACATTACAGGAGTTATCAACATATTTCTCAGTTCTAACACTCAATATCAATGGGATTAATTCCCCAAACAAAAGCCATAGAATGGATGGTTGGATCAAAAGGAAAAACCCATCCACCTGCTGCCTATAGGAGATACATCTCGCTGACAAAAACCATTATCTATTCAAGGCAAAAGTATGGGATAAAGTCTTTCAAGCAAATGGTCCTCATAAACAGGGTGGAATAGCAATATTATATCAGACAAAAGATTTCAACTTAAAATTAGTAAGAAGGGAAGTGTATTACATATTAATAAAGAGAACTCTCCATCAGGAGGACATCACAATCCCACACATTTCTGTACTGAATGCTGGCATTCCCAACTTCATCAACAAATACTAAATGACCTAAAATCATACATAGATTCACAAAGAACAGCAGCTAAAACTAGCACAGAAAATACTGAAACACATAGAAACTGACTAATAAATTGCAGAATAATCAATGGGTATCGAAGAGATAAGAAAGGAAACTGAAATTGAATTCTGGAATTCAATATAAATGAAGACCTGAAATACCAGCTCCTTTGGGACACAGCAAAGGGAACACTCAGTGGAAAGTTTACAGCTATGAGTGTGCAGATCCAAAAATTAGAGAAATCTCAAATCAATACTCTAATAATGCACCTCAAACTCCTAGAAAAACAGGAACAAGCAGATGAAAAAAATAATAAAAATTAGATCAGAAATAAAATGAATTAGAGATTTTTAAAAAACAGAGTATCAACAAACCCAAAAGTTGATTCTTTGAAAAAAATTAATGAAATTGACAGGCCCCTAGCAAACTTCACTAAGAGAAATCACCCAAATAAATAAAATCAGAGATGAAAAAGGGGACCTTATAACAGATTCAAGAAAAGTTTAGAATATTATAAGGAATACTTTACAAGCCTCTATGCCAATATATTGGAGAATCTGTCAGAAATGTATGCATTCCTAGAGAACACAGATATACCTAAACTGAGACAGGGAAGATAAAAAAAACTCATGGACCCATCACAAGTAATGAAATTGAAATGGCAATAACACCTCACATCCAAGAAAAGCCTGGACCTGCTGACTTCACAGTTAAATTTTATAAGACCTTTAAAGGAGAACTAATACCAATAGTTTTCAAACTCTTCAATGAAATAGAAAGGGAAGGATCATTACCAAACTCACTATATCGAGGAAATATTATGCTAATTCCAATACTAGAGATCCATCAAGAAAAGAGAACTATAAACTTTTCTCTGATGAACATATGCAAAACTTCTCAATAAAATAATGGCCAACCAAATCCTAGGGATGCAAAGCTGGCTTAACATTTGTAAATCAATCAATGCAATCCAACAAATCAACAGAAGGACAGAAGGAAAAAAACCCACATCAATAGATGCAGAAAAGGCTTTGAGAAAATCCAATATGTCTTCATGATAAAAGCTCTGGAGAAGCTAGGAAATCATGGAACATTACTCAATATAATAAAGGCTGTGTATGACAAACTGACACCCAACATTATACTTAATGGTAAATAACTAAAACGATTTTCTCTCAAGGAATGAGACAAGGATGTCTACTATCTCCGCTCTTGGACAGTATTGGAATTCCTAGCAAGAGCAAGAAGGCAAGAGAAAAATATAAAGACGAGCCAAATAAGGAAGGAAGAAGTAAAATATCCCTTTGTGCAGATGACACAAGCCTGTACTTAGAGGACCCTACAGACTCCTTCCCAAGATACCAGAGCTGATTCAAAACTTTGATAAAGTTGCAGGGTATAAAATCAACCCACAAAAATCAGTAGCTTTTCTGTATGTCTACAACAAGAAGATCAAGACTAATATCAGAAAAGCAACTCATTTGTAATAGCCTCAAAAATAAAAAAAAAAAAAACTTAAGAATTTACCAAAGGTGTGAAGTAACTCTATAATGAAAAGTTTAAAAATTTGAAGGAGGATTTGAGAGGAAGATGGCAGAGGAGAAGCTGGAGGCTAAACAAGCTCTCGCACAGAAAGATGTTTTAGTGCTCCAGTGAACAGTCTTAGGCTAGAGACTCACACCAAGTGTACTCTCACAGTACAGAGAGTTTGGCCAGAGAGGGAAAATCCAGGCAAGGAGACAGATCTGAGCACCTGCTGGTAGCCGCAGCTGCAGTAGTGGTTTTGGCTGCCATACCAAGAGACAGACACGGTGTATGAGCAGATTCTACTCACCACCAGCAAGAACTGACAAGGAGAAATCTTCATCCTGCAGATTGCAGACCAGGGATGGCCCAGGAACCAAGAGTCTGGCATAAGTAGAACCCTGACATCCTCACTCCTTCTCACAGAGCAGCAGTGGGAAGGCCATCCCTCACCCGCCTCCCCCAATGGAGATCTCCATCTTTGATACTAAGGCCTGTACAATCAGCTAGCTCCAAGTCAGGCCTTGGAAGAAAACAAAAAGAGTCATTTAGCAGGTCACAGGAACTTGACCTGACCTGCCAGGCTCAGCTCCTCCCAGAGGAAAGTCACCTGGCCGAGACAGAGATAGCTCGGCCCAGGAGGAGTGACTTTCTTCACTGGGTAAACAAAGACAGAGGCTGCCCATCCTCACTGCAGCCCAGACAAATTGAAACTCAGTAAACATAAACCCTGAGAATGGCTTGAGGCTGGGCTCTGTAAGTGTCTCTGTAGCCCCTCAGGGAAAAGCTACTGATTGCTGATAGGCCTCAACCCTACCCAGAAGCTAGCCTCAGCACATCAACTCCAAGCTAGAGGAAACAGCCATCTCCCTCTTTTGTGACACTCAAAGCAGATCTCCCTCCCCATTAACTAACCTGGGAGGGTGATCACAAAATACTGTATATCACAGAACATTTTTCTGCCTGCTCAAACAAACTGACTTAAGAAACCAATCAAGTCACAGGAAAACCAAACACCACAAGCAGAGCAAAGATCCACCAAGACACTGGTTATGGACACAGGGGAGAAACAAGATCTTCCCCCTCCAGCTCGCCCCCCCCCAAAAAAATCAAAGAACTCTTTTTTTCTACCTTTTTAAATTTTTTTATTTAAAAAATTGTTTTCTAGGGCTGGAAGGTGGCTCAGTGGTAGAGTGCGTGCCTTGCATGCAAGAGGCTCTGGGTTCAATTCCCCAGCACCACATAAGCAAAAATTTAAAAAAAAATTGTTTTCTATTATTTTTTCTCTCATACTTTTTATTTTAGGTGTATATGTGTGTGTGTGCTTTTTAATAAAAATATCAAAACAGCAAATTATGCTGTTCTGCTCATCCCCAGATATATACCCATAGTCAATTATTAGACCTTATCCCCCATTGTGTACATACTTAATACAGAAATTTACTACTCAATTCACAACCTCTTAGGCTTAACTTCTTTAATAGTAGTATTATCTCTTTATACCTATATAATTTCAAGTATTCCAATTTTAAGAATTTTTATTTTTTATCTCTCCCCTCCCCTTATCCTATCCTTTTCTTCTCTCAATATCATTTTTATACTTACACTGTTTTTAAGTGCTTCATTTTTTAAATTTAAATTTTTGTTTTGCCATTTTTCTTGTTTTTGTTTTTGTTTTAATCTCTCTCCTATCACTCTGTCCAATCCATTTCCCTCTCTGAGATTAGGACTTGGTTAAATTCACTCTCCTTTTACTTCTCCACATTCCTCTAATCCAATTTTCCCCCAGAATTCTTCCTAAACCTAATCATTTCTAGTTTGCTGAATCACTCTTTGATGTTCTTAGCCCATTAACCCATAGTCATTTCATGTCGAGTAGATTATATCTGTTGAACTGGATTGTATTTGCAGCCATTTTGACTGTGCAACCACAGGACTTTGGTTGATGCTTGCCTTAAAATAGTGTTCTAGCACAAAATTGGTATTACTTTCATACCAAATAGGCAGAACAAGCCAGAAAAAGAAAAGAAAAATGGCAAGTCTGAATATCACAACTCTCACTCACGATAATCAGGGGACAGAACAGTTAATGAATAATCCAGAGGAGAGTTCCCCAAAAGCTCTACAAACACTACTGGCAAACATGGTGAATGAAAAGACTGAAAACCTGCAAAGGACTCAGTGTGATAGGGAGCAAGAGGAGGCAAAGCAAAGATTAATACAGGTATCTTGTGAGCATGAGGAAGCTACTTAAAGATTAATACAGGAATTGCACGAGCAGGCTGAGAACAGTCAAAGAGAAATACAGGAATTGTGTGGGCAGGTTGAGAACAGTCAAAAAGAAATATAAGAATTGCATGAGTGTGAGGAAGCTACTCAAAGAGTAATACAGGAATTGAGAGAGCAGGATGAGAATAGACAAAGATCAATAGAGGCATTCATGGAATCCATAAACAGACAGCTGTAGGAAACCAGGGAGACCACAAAGGGAATGCTGACTGAGCCCATCAGAAGGAAAGGGAATCCAAGGAAACCATAACCAATCAACTAAGTGATTTGAGAATAAAAACTGAACACCAAATTAAGGAAGAAGTTTACATAAGATCTAAAACAAAGCTCCAAGAAAGAATGTGAAGCCATCAAAGCCGACCAATTATAAGGAAAGGAAATAAAAAAAAAAAAACAGAGTAGAAAGTCTTGATAGTAGGTTAGACCAGGCAGAAGTTTGAATCTCGGGGATTGAAGACAGCCTAGATATTATAGAGAAAGAACATACAACAATTCAAGACAATTCCAAGAAGTATGATAGATCTATTCAACATTTGGAAGATACCATCAGAAGGCCTAAACTGAGGATAGTGGGTGTAGAGGAGCACCTAGAGACAGAAGTTGATGGTCTAGGAAATTTGTTTAATAGGATCCTAGCAGAGAACTTCCAAAACATGCAAAAAGATAGGCCTATTCAGATACAAGAAGCTTTTAGAACCCCAAATAGACCAGACCAGAATAGGACATCACATCATCACATTATAATACACACAGGATCAAGTCAGACCAAGGAAAGGATCCTTAAAGCTTTCAAGGAGAAAAGATCAATCACCTATAAAGGGAAACCAATTAGAATAATCTGAGCTTTCTCAGCAGAGACAATTAAAGCAACAAGAACCTGGAATATGTATGCCATGCCCTAAACACAAACAACTATCAACCAAGAATACTGTACCCAGCTAAACTCTCCTTCATAACTGAAGGTCAAATAAAAACCTTCCATAGCAAAGAAAAACTGAAACAATATATCTCCACCAAACCAACCCTACAAAAGATACTTAAAGATGTCCTACACATAGAAAACCAACAAGACCACAATAAAGGCCAAGAAAACACACCCAAATGGAGAATCCAAGAACCATAGGAAGAACCCGGTTGTGTCACAGCCCCCAAGAAGGTGGAAACATGGCAGGAACTAACAAACACCTCTCAGACTTAACTCTTAACAATAATGAACTTAAATCTCCAATTAAGCGACATAGACTGTCTAGTTGGATTAAAAAGCAAGATCCTTCCATCTGCTGCCTTCAAGAGTCACACCTTGCCCATAAAAACAAACATATTTTGAAATTGAAAGGCTGAAATAAAATCTACCAAGCAAATGGCCCCCATTAACGGGTGGGAGTTGCAATCCTAATATCAATGACTTCAATAAAATGACTTCAAATTAAAATTAGTGAGAAGAGATAAAGAAGGTCGCTACATACTAATTAAGGAATCTATCCTTCAGGAGGATATTACAGTTCTAAATATCTATTCACAATACAACTGAACACCCACATTTATCCAAGAAACAGTTTTCCCTCAAACCTAACATAGATACAAAGACATTAATTGTTAAGGACTTTAATACATTACTATCCCTAGATAGATCAACTCAGCAAAAACTCAACAGAGAAACTGCAGATCTAAACAACTACATAGATCAACTAGATGTAACAGACATCTATCGAATATTTCACCCAGCAGCATCTGAATGCATGTTCTTCTCAGTAGCACACAGCACATTTTTCAAAGTAGATCACATTTTAGGTCACAAAGCAAACTTGTCCAAATTCAGAAACATTGAAGTTATACCTTGCATCCTCTCTGACCACAAGGGAATAAAATTAGAACTCAATACCAAAAGCTACCCAAAAAAAGTCCTGTAACACATGGAGGATGTTGAATCACCAGTGGGTCATAGAAGAGATTAGAAAAGAAATTCAAATGTTCATGATATTCAACAAAAATGAACACACAAATTACCAGCTCCTCTGAGACCCAGCAAAGACAGTGCTCAGAGGCAAGTTTATAGCTCTGAGTTCCTACATCAACAAATTGAAGAGATCGGAAACCAACAACTTAATGAGACAATTTAATGCTCCTTGAAAAAGAGCAGCAAGATAAACTCCAATCCAGTAGATGGAAAGAAATAATTAAAATTAAATCAGAATCAAATGAATTAGAATCCCCCCCCAATAGAAAGAATCAACAAAACAAAGAGTTGATTCTTCAAAATATTTAACAAAATTGACAGACCCTTAGCAAATCTTGTCAGAAAAAGAAGAGAACACACCCAAAAAAAGACACTCAGAGATGAGAATGGTGAGAATGGAAACATCACCACAGAAACAACGAAGATTCGGAACATTATAAGGGAATACTTCTCAAACCTTCATGCTAATAAGTTTGAGAACCTGGAAGAAATAGACCTTTTCTTAGTAAATATTGACATGCTGAAACTAAACCAAAATGAGTTAAATCAACTTTAAAGGCCCATATCAAGCATTGAAATAGAAACATCTAAGAAAAGTCCAGGAAGGGATGGATTTATAGTGGAACTCTACAAGGTCTTCAAAGCAGAACTCACACCAATACTCCTCCTACTCTTCAATGAAACTGAAAGAGTAAGTTCACTACCGAACTCTTTCTATGACTCCATCATAATCCTCATCCACAACAAGGCAGGGACTCATCAAAGAAAGAGAACTATAGACCCATTTCTTTGATGAAAATTGATGCAAAATTTTGGCCATCGAGTTCAACAATTCATCCAAAAAATCATACACCACAATCAAACACGATTTCTTTCAGGGATGCAAAGCTGGTTCAATATATGTAAATCAATTAATATAATTCACCACAAGAGCAAGGATAAGAATCACCTGGTTATTTCAATAAGAAAAGCATGTGACAAGATCCAACACCCCTTTATGATGAAGGGTCTGGAAAAACTAGGAATCCATGGAACATTCCTCAATACAATAAAGGCTGTATATGACAAACCTACAGCCAACATTATACTTAATGGTGAAAAGCTAAAGCCATTTCCTCTAAACTCAGGAACGAGACAAGAATGTCCACTCTCTCTACTTCTCTTCAATTTAGTATTAGAATGCCTAGCTATAGCAATAAGAGAAGATGCAAACATAAAGGGGATCCAAATAGGGAAAGATGAAGTAAAACTCTTCCTTTTTGCAGATGACATGATCTTCTATTTAAAGAATCCCATGGACTCCACTCCCCCCAAATTACTCGAGCTGATCTGAAACTTTGGCAAAGTAGCAGGGTATAAAATTAACCCTCAAAAATCAATGGCTTTTCTGTATGCCAACAATGAGAAGAGCGTGGCTGAAATCAGGAAAGCAACTCCTTTTGTAATAGCCCACAAAAAATAACATACCTAGGAATTAACTTAACCAAAGAAGTGAAGGACCTCTATGATGAAAACTTTAAACACCTGAAAAAGGAAATCAAAACAGAACTTAGAAAGTGGAAAAACCTTCCACACTCCTGGATTGGAAGAATCAACATCATGAAAATGACAATACTTCCCAAGGCTATCTACAAATCCAATGCAATACCTATCAATATTCCAACCTCATTTTTCAAGGAAATAGAAGAGGCAATCCGAAAATTCATATGGAACAATAAAAGACCCTGAATAGCAAAAACGATCCTTAACAGAAAAAACAGTGCTGGAGGAATATCAATACCAAATTTGAAACTTGACTACAAAGTCATAGTAATCAAAACAGCTTGGTACTGGCACAAGAAGAGATCTCAGGACCAATGGAATAGAATTGAAAGCCCAGAAATGAATCCACAGACCTACAGCCACCTAATCTTTTATAAGGGAACTAAAAAAATACAATGGAAGAAAGACAGCCTCTTCAGTAAATGGTGCTGGCAAAATTGGTTAATCACCTGTAGAAAACTAAAGCTAGATCCTTATACATCACTCTGCACCAGAATCAACTCCAAGTGGATCAAAGACCTTGGAGTCAAAGCAGACACCCTGAAAACATTCCAGGACAGAATAGGAGAAACCTTAGATCTCCTTGGCACAGGCCAAAATTTTCTTCATAGAGACACAGAAATACAACAAATTAAATGGGATTGCATGAAGCTGCAGAGCTTCTGCATGGCAATGGACATAGCTAGCAAGATCAATAGAAAGCCCACAGATTGGGAAAAGATCTTTAGTAGCCAAACAACAGACACAGGTCTCATATCTAAAATATACCTGGAACTCAAAAACTTAAATCCCCCAACAACAAATCCTCAAAGAAACAACTGCCCAATAAATAAGTGGGCTAACGACTTAAAGAGAAACTTCTCTAGAGAGGAAATAAGAATGGTTAATAGACACATGAAGAAATGCTCAACCTCTGGGACAGGAAGGGGAAACAAAGGAGGCAGCAACAATGCTTGATAAGAAATGTACTCATTACCTTGCTCATGTAATTGTAACCCCTCTGTATGATATTTTCACAATAATAATAAAAAAAAGAAATGCAAATCAAAACAACATTGAGATATCACCTCACCCCAGTTATAAGCAAGAACTCTACAGATCCTGAAAGGGATGTGGACAGAAGGGAACCCTACTGCATTGTTGTTGGGAGTGTAAACTTGTTCAACCACTTTGGAAAGTAGTATGGAGGTTCCTCAAAAGACTCCACATAGAGCTCCTGTATGACCCAGCAATCTCATATTTGGGCATTTACCCGAATGATCACAAACAAGACCATACTAAAGCTACCAGGCACAACTATGTTTATTGCAGCATTATTTACCACAGCTAAGATATGGAACCAACCCAGATGCCCCTCAGTAGATGAATGAATCAAGAAAATGTGGTACATACACACAATGGAATTCTATGCCTCAGAAAAAATGACATTGCCCCATTTGTTAGGAAATGGAAAGACTTGGAAAAAATTATATTAAGTGAAGTAAGCCAGGCCCAAAGAAACATAGGTCCCATGGTTTCCCTTATTTGCAATAACTAGTCTATGTCTGAGACAAGCAGAAAAGGTCAGATAAGATGATGTTAAGTGAAATAAACCCCAAGATAGGGACACAAGTGTTTTTTTTCTTCCTTGTTATTGTTTGTAACGTATTTATCAGGCACCATGTGATTTTTTTGTTGCTTTGTATGTCCTTCCCCCATGGTATAACTCCTGTTTTCACTGTATTTGATGTTGCTATAATTTGGGGAAGGAAAGGGAAAAAACAAAATGTTTATTTAGTGATACAGATTGACCCATTCCAACAATGAGATGTACAAGACGCTATATTGAAAATGGAACTTTACAATTTAGGCTGGGGTGGGGGGTGTGGAGGGTGGGTTGTAGTTGAGGAGGTAGGAGGGAAGGGATGGTAGGGGAAAAACAAAGAAGGAGGCCACAATGCTGGGTAAGAAATGTACTGATTACCTTGCTCATGTAACTGTAACCCCTCTGTACAGTATTTTCAAAATAAAAAACTTATTTAAAATTTTAAAAATTGAAGGAATTTAAATAAGACTTAAGGAAATGAAAAGACCTACCATGTTCCTACATAGGAAGAATTAACATCTTGAAAGTCGCAATACAGCCTCAAGCAATCTACAAATTCAATGTAATACTACCATTATTCAATGAGATAAAGTAATCCAAAAATTCATATGGAACAACCATAGACTCCCAAATAGAACAGACAATCTAGGCTTGGGCACTGTCCCCAAGCTTTTGTCCTCAAGGCTAACACTCTACTATTAGAGCCATACCTCCAATTACTTTTTGGTAGTATACTATAGACAGAGTCTCATGTACTTTCCTGCCCAGGCTGGCTTCAAACCAAGACCCTCAGATCTCAGCCTCCTAAGTAGCTAGAATTACAGCCACGAGGTACTGGTGCCTGGCTTGTTTTTTCTTTTTTAACTGGCCACTACTCTGACATTTTTTTTGTATTTTTCTCCTCTTTGGTGTTAACTTTTTTAGTCATAGAATATGAAAGCTTAGTTACATTAAGGGTTTTCTTCTTACCTTATATATAAACCGAATTCTGTATCTTTCTCTCTGAACATGATTTAGGTGCATCTGACAAATGTTCATGCACTATTTTTATTTAGTTCAGATCTTTCCTAATTTTAAGATTTTATCTTTGCCCATGGATTTTTTATCTTTGCCATGGATTTTTTTTGTTGCTTACATTACTCATTATATTCGTTATTGATTTCCGTATCAATTCTATTATGGCCAGAAAATACTTGGTATGATTTTTAATTCTCTTAAAATTGTTACTATTTGTCTTGTTACAATTTTGCTTTCCTGGTGAATGTTCCAGTGTTTTAGCTACACATGTAAAATCCATTTTTTATTTCTAAATATAAATATAATTGTAAGCAACATTTAGTTGATGTTTAGTTTTTTCCCTGGGTTTTTAATCTATTCTATAGATTACCAAGAAAATAAAAGTCTTCAATTTTGAGTATTATTCTGTTGATTGTTCTTCAGATATTCCAAGTTTTGCTACTTGTATTTTGAAGCTCCACTGTTAGGTACATACACATTTAAAATTAATTCTTTTATCATTGTCATGCTTCTTAATCCTTGCTGATTGCTTTTGTTCTGAACTCTGTATGATATTAATCAGCCTCTACAGATTTCATTTAATGCTTGTGCATGTACATTTTTCTACAATCTTGATGATGGCAATCTCAGTTCTTTGATGATTCTAAGAAAAATCACTGAGTCTGTTTAGTTTTTCTTCTTGTAAGAACAACATGGCAACTTCTAGTTTCTTTATATGACAATGCCGAGTTCTAAGTCTCTTCTCTACATGTCACTCCTGTTTAGAATGTCTTCCTTCTTTGGGGTCACTTGAATGTCTGTATATTGCATAGTTGATTTTTTTCCATTTATTTTATATTCTAAAGATTTGAGTTTTGCCCTATGACTAACAAAACAACAACAACAACAAAAACCCTATAGATTCATCCCCCAAGTTACTTGAGCTGATCTGAAGCTTTGCTAAAGTAGCACGGTATATAATTAACCCACACAAATCAGGAGCTTTTCTGTATACCAACAATGAGAAGGACAACACTGAAATCAGGAAAGCAACTCCATTTGTAATAGTCTCAAAAAAAATACCTAGGAATTAACAAATATGTGAAGGACCTCTATTATGAAAACTTTAAAAACCTGCAAAGGAAATTAAAGTAGATTTAAGGAAATAGAAAAATCTCCCATGCTCCTGGATTGGAAATATTAATATGGTAAAAGTAGCAATAGCCACTTGTGGATACCCATTTGTGGATAGTAATCCACAAATTTAACACAATACCCATTAAAAATCCTAATCATATTCTTCAATGAGACAGAAGAAGCCATTCAAAAATACATGTGGAGTAATAGAAGACCTTGAATAGCAAAAACAATCCTTAGCAGGAAGAACAGGACTGGAGGAATATCAATTCCAAACTTCAAACTCAATTACAAAGCCATAGTAATAAACACAGCTTAGTACTGGCACAAGAATAGGCTCAAGGACCAATAGAATAGAACTGAATGAAGACCCAGAAATGAATATATACCTAATATTTGGGAAAGACATAGAAATCAGACAAAGGGTAAACCAATTTAGCAGTGATACTCACTAGACACTAATTTGGAAATGAACTATGCAATGTGTGGGGGTGGCAGGTCAGGAGGGAAAAAAAACTGGGAGAAAACAAGAGGTGACATTGTTCATAAAGTAATGTACTCAATACTGACTTATGTAATTGTAACCCTTCAGTACAGTAAAATTTTTAAAAAGAAAAAAAAGATTGGAGTTTTCTATTCCTGTCTCTCTTGCCATTATAATAAATTATATATAATGTACATATCAATCTATCTATATCATTTTTAAGTCTACTTAGAGTTGAAATTTTATGACTTCAAGGAAATGTGTAAACCTGCTAAAACATCTGGTTCTCTTAAAACATTTCTACTCGTGATATTCTAATTGTTACATGCAATAGTTAAATACATTGGAAACACACCAGATAACATTACTTTTTATTTAAAACATAGTATATACTTTAGTGAACCAAGAAAAACTAGTCTGTTACATTTATCCAGATATTTATTATTTCTTTCCTTCAAGACGTACCAAATCTCTTGTGTCTTTTCTGCATGAAAACAACAAAATGGTGAGACAATCGACAAAGGGCAAACAAATCCAACAGCAATACTCAAGAGACAATATGTTGGAAATGAGCTATACAACTTGAGGGGGGAGTCAGAGGAGGGGAGGAAAAGTGGGAGAAAAATGAGGTAACATAACAATGTTCGACAAGAAATGTACTCACTACCTTAAGTATGTAACTGTAACCCTTCTATACACCAACTTGACAATAAATTAAATTAAAAATGTTTCCTTCAGTATTTCCCTTTAAGTAAGACTGCTCACCAGTCTTGCTTTGACTTACATTTGAATTATCTTGGTTTCCAATAATTTGACTAGGATGTGATTAGATGTTTGTGTGAGTGTATGTATGTGTTAGATTTCCTGGGCTTCTTGAATATTATGTCTTTTGTGAAATTTGGAAATTTTTCCACTGTTAGTGTTCATTTTCTGTATCAATTTCTTTACTTTCCTACTATGATTCCAGTGAAATATATTTTTTCTTCATGAAAAAATCATTTCTCCACTGTTTACAAGAAAAATCATTCTTCTCATCTTCTCATTTCGCAACTCCTTCCTGTGCCAACTCCACATTAGCAGTCAGTATTATTCCTGCTACCCTACCACAAAAGAGAAGTTTCAGTAGTGTCTCTTGCCTCAAGGAAGGAGCAGAAGGAAGAAAGAAAACAAATGGGATTTACTTTTTCTTTTCTGTAGGGACTTTTCTTCCAAAATCTCTCAGCAAAAACAGTACCTGTCTGGAGTATTCTCTCCTGAAGTCACTGCAAAGTTCTAGAGTTCCGGCTGCTTAGGATGTATAGTAGAAGGCTTGGGGAGCAAATTTTAACATCATAAAGTTACTATCATACCTCTTTTCAAGTTTTTATTTCCCTTTACAATATGTCTGTTATTACTTAGTTTTCTAAGTTCCTATAGCTATTTCATGTATTCTGCTCAAGGATTTTAGTTGTGATCAGATGAGGTATACAGACTTCTTCTTAATTGGAAGTCAATCTCATCTCTTCCGAGAATTTAGTAATCAATTTAGAAATAAACATTTTTAAAGGTGCAGTTTGACTTAAAGTGTAATCTCAGGGTGAAATTAACAAGTACTTCTCTTAATCCAGTCAAGGGCAAGTACTTCTGTCACAGAACTGTATATAAAATTCAATATAATACTGGCTGTTTCATTCATGGGCAACTGATATGTTTGCCACCAAAAAGTTTTATGATCACTTTGCATATTTTTTTTTACTGCCAACTGTCCTTAAAGCCTAAATAAAACATAATTGCACATCTCAAAATATAACAGTCTAAAAATTTTATAATCTTGCTAAATATTATATCATTTTATAGAAAAAAACAAACTCAAGTAACTTCTGTAACCTACTATAAGCAAGCACTTTCATCAACCTTAAATAGACCTGTACTGACATTTCACAAATTTCTCTTAATACAGGAGTACTAACAACTACCATTTCTTGAGGCTACCATATCCTTTTTTCACTCTAGCTTTTTCACATGCCATCTTCCCAGAAACCATTCCTGGAACTGAATAAAACATTTCTGATAAGCAGAATGCTGCCCTCTGCCACTATTTCATCTATTCTCTGGAGTCTATGAATAGGCTGAAATGGACTTTGCAGATATAAAAAGGTTACTAATTAGTGACCTTAAAATGGACTCTTTGGAACTTAGGTGGCTCCTATCTAATTGTATTTGTTTTTAGAAGTGGGAAACAATTATGGTCAGAAGCAGATGAAAAGACATGACAAGATATCCTCAGATTACAAGACTAAGAAGAATTCAAAGTATGTTTATAGGTTCTGAAATGTTAGAGTCCTTGAATAAGCACCAGAGAAAGGCCTCCAGCAGCTAAGGGAAGCCCTCAAATGAAAACCTCAGTCCTACAGCCAAAAGAAAATATGAGTTCTGCTTGGAAAACATGAATATACTTGGAAGAAGATTCATTTCTAGAAACTTCCAATTGGTGCCTGCAAGAATGGTAACCTATAAAATTGTGAGACAATCAAATAAATGTTGTTTTAAATCACTTAAGCTTATGGTAATCTCTTATGGGAACAATAGAAAAAAACAAAAGACTTAAATGTAGTAATATAAGAGGGTTGAGTCCTAAAATACATGAAATACGAAAATATTCAAGTCTTACTCATAGTGAACACAGGGACTATCTTCTGCTAATCTTTCTAAAGCCCTTCATGTTAATGAGAACCTTTCCACTGATCTGTTAACTCACTAGGGAAATATATGGCCAGCTAGCCCATTTAGATCACCATGGAGGGGTTCTCTAAATACCTGAAACAGGAATGAAGAAATGATTTCTCCTCTCAATCCTTACTACCACAAATTGAACAGGGCATCACAGTCACTTCCCTTACCTACAGAAGAATGCACATAGTCAGTACAAGGGCAAGCTGGATTTGACGGCATTGTAGTTGGTGTGACTAGAATACAGAGGTGAAGATATCTATAGACTCAGGAAACAGCTTATAAATGCCTGTTCAGAAAGACATTGCACTCTCACTACAAATGGCAAGGAGGAAGCATGGTTTCCCCCACTCAAAAAGATTGGCTTAAAACATCACTCTTAGGGTCATGGATGATAAAAAATACTCCAGATATAAAAGGCTCTGTTGTAGTTCCAATATGGACTGTGAGAAAGTGCAGATAGATGAACCAGTAGTCAAAAATCAAGCATAAAAGCTGAATTTATGGAACTCACTTCCTAGCACATGCTAGATAAGCATTCTGCCTCTGTAAAGCTCACATCTTTAAAACTAATAGTTTTCTCAAAAAAAAAAAAGCTGGACACTGATAATCTGAGCTAGTCAGGAGGCTGAGATCTAAAGATCAGGGTTGAAAGTGAACCCAGGTTATTTCCAGCCACACACACACACACACACACACACACACACACACACACACACACACACACACACACACACACACACACACACACACACCTGTAAGTAAAGTATGGCCAAGTAGTAGCATGCTAGCTTAAAAAAAGCTCATGGACAGTGCCCAGATTCTGAGTTCAAGCCCCAGCACTGGCTAGTGTGCATGAACTTCTACACCCATACATACGCCCCCCCCAACATTTCCATTTACAGAAGATGATCTTTTTCTGGCAAATTCATATTTGTTCCAACTTATTTTCTATATTCCATATTCTAAAAATACAATACTCATATTGTTATATTGACCACATTACACAATAATTATGTTTATACTTTATACTTCTAATTCTCTGAGAGTATGTCACATTATTTTCTATTTCTAGAATCTAATGCAATAGTGGTCATGTAGCATTCTATACATGTTTTTGATGCTTCTGAATTGAATGTTTTTACACACTAACTTCACATCATAGCTCTTTCCTGCAAATTTGAGGTATCTCAAGTCAACAATCAAACACAGACAGAAAAGGGTCTTTATTAGCCCCACTGTACCATATCTACTTCTATACAACTTTAAGGAACAATGTGTTTTATTATTGTAAATTTCTCTATTTCAGTTACTAATAGAGGTACAACAAACAATATATAACCTGTAATATATACAGTATTTTGGAACCCACTTAAGCACATTAGCTTTGGATGCTGGTAATACTTATTACATCAGACATTCTGTCTATTATATAAAGTAAGTAAACTTATTCCTAAAAATCCTTAAAATTCCTAAAAATTAGGTATTTTACTTTATTTTCAAGAAGTACAAAGAGAATAAGCATGTTGCAGAAAGTTACAAAACTGCAATACTCAATCGTCTGCCTTTATTTTTAAAAATTCTGAACCTTTGCCCAAACTTAAAAAAAAGCTTACTTCAAAAACATAGATTTACTCTGAAATGTCACAAAAATGGGGATTTAAAGTAGATTTTTTAGATGAGGAACATGATGAAGGTCTAACATTGATCAAGATGCAAAAACTAATAAATTGATTTGTTGAATGGTAACTCCATTTTACAACTACTGAAAGACAAAAATATAATTTAAAACATTTAATTAAAAATACCAAGGTTTTGTCAATATGCATATGACTTCTCTTCCAATTTTAAGAGTTATTTAAGTGGTTATTGAACCAAACATTAGTTTCTCGCTAAGAATTCTGCAGCAATTTCAGTAACTTTCAGTTTAATCACATCCAAAGCACTTTATTACTGTGACCATGATACGTAGCTAACAAACCAGACATAGTTTTAATGTCAAGTAATACATGAAGAAATTTTCCCATTATGGCAAAGTCAAAGGAAGTTATAACTATACTATAGTTTTATATATAGTTATATAACTATACTATAGTTATATATATATACATACTATATACATAGAGTATATACATATAGTGTGTGTGTATATATGTGTGTGTGTGTGTGTGTGTGTGTGTGTGTGTGTATGTATACGAGAAGGGAAACAACCTCACATACCACCACAGGATAGCCTATTCCAACAAAAATTCTTAGCAAATTTTATAACTAAGAAGCAAATGTGAACCTGAGGCACTAGAACCAGATTATAACTTAACTGACCTCATTTGAAGTATTGCCGGTCCCCCCCCCAAAATGATCTGGTACCAATCATGGCATTTAAATGACAATTGGTTCATAGCAGTATAAGATATGAAGTTAGCCAGAAGGTGGCAGAATGGAGCCAGTCTTCACATACAAATCCAGAAACACTCTTCTATCAGAATACTAAACTCCATTCTCTTTCTTATAAATTTGTATATATGAAAACATGAAAAAAATGAAGTCCTCCCAAATCCTCTGTATTAATACATTGTTCTTGAACTCATGAAGATTTAGTTGTAAATGTTGCTTTATATTAGAAATTTAATTTGGTAAGATTAGCAAGAGTTCCTATTAGATCTCCTATAACTGTCAAGAAAACGTATTTTTTATACTGAATTTGTTTAATAGTTAATAGGGCTTAGGCAATATGACTTGATACAGCAGACTATATTTTCATCAAATTTCATTTGTCTGTTTACAACAAATCTGTTTATCTTTATACTCCTGGTAGCTACCATGGAACCTAGAACACATAAATCCTAAGATTATTTGTTTAATTGAATAGAAGATATCAAGGAGAAAACAAAAGGATGAAAACAATTAAACAGACAACACATCAGTTTGTATCAAAATAGTTTTTTTTTCATCAGATTACCAGCCCTCTCAAACTAAAAACAAATAATACGTGTTAGTGTTAACTGTCTTCCAGTAAGGACTAGGCTACTTGCTGAAACCAAGTGAAACTAAAACCAAATCTGCCAACAAGCCAAGTGACATTAGAGGCACAGGTGGAGTTCTGTGAGATCTGAAACACGATTTAGGAGAGGAGGTGTTGCAGCCTGCCTCACCCTAAAGGACTTCAAGGGAACTTTCAGATTTAACATATACCTGTCCTCTACTGTCCACAGGAGCTTGGGGCTGTCCCTAGGTGTTAACCACTCAATGGAGGATAAAGCCACCTCTGCTCAGTGGCAGAGTGGAAAGTTGTTCCAAGGGAAGAGTCAACTTGGAACAACAGGGAAAACACATTTGTTCCATGGACTGCAGAGAAGAGTAGGGGCAGTCTGAGGAGAGGCAGATCCCTTGTAAAGGGAACTGAAATCTATGGTCCACAACAGATTTACTGGAAACCTAAAGAAGCTTATATTTCAACCCCAGTTCCTGTATTGGGAGATCTGGGATCTTCTACCACCCTAGGGTCAGGATAATATAAGCACTCTGGATAAAACACTTTTCCCTCCAAATTCTCTGCCTTCCATTTTGTCAGGTGCTAATGGAGTGGCTACAGGGATTTTGGAGATTTTTATTAGGGGAAACTCAGATGAGATTAAGTTATAAGGTGTGAACTTTTCAAGAAAATAATGTAAAATTACGGATTCCTGATTTGAATGTAGATAAGGAAACCCTCACTTACATATTAAAAACCCCAAATAAAATTCTAGGTAAAAGTATGATGGAAATTTCAGATTACTAAAGATAATCTACAAAATAAACTAAAAATATTTAAAATATTTTATGCAGAAAACTGAATTCTAAAAAGCATACCAGAGCAAAACACTAAAGTATGTAAATGGGCAAGCTTTTGTTCAAGGCTAGTACTCTACCACTTTCAGCCACAGCTCCACCTCTGGGTTTTGGAGATAAGAGTCTCAGGAGGACTTTTCTGCCTGGGCTGGCTTCAAACTGAGATCCTTGGATCTTAGCCTCCTGAGTAGTTAGGATTATGGGCAAGAGCCCACAGGTGCCTGCTTAAAATCCAATTTTTTTTTACCTCATATATATCAAAGAAACTTGTCAGGATCTAGCATATAATGCTGTTTCTTCCAATAAACACACACAAACATACACACAATTGGCAAGTAGAAAAAGGTCCGGCAATTATACTACTATATGCTACAATTTTTATTTTCTTTATTAAGAGGACATGTTTTAAATTTAGCAATAATTTTTCATATCACTCCTGTACATACAAATGATGAAAAAAACAGGCTGGGTGCAGTGGTTCATGCTATAATTCCAAATACTTGGAAGGCTGGAGTCATTCCAAGGAAAAAGTTAGAACCTGATCACAACTAATAAGCTGAGTATTGTGGTAAAATTCTGTAGCCCAAGTTGTATAGGAGAGTCATGGTCCAGGTCTGCCTGGGCAAAACACATGAGATCATAACTAAAGCAAAAAGGAGTAAGAGCGTGGTTCAAATGGTAAAAAGCCTGTGTCGCAAGCATGAATTTCTGAGTTCAATCCCAGTTCCTCCAGCAAAGAAATAAGAGAAAACATTGGTTAAGAAATTCCTAAAACTCCTTAGCATCCATTGAATTTCTTTTCTGTATCTTAAAAAAAAACTCAGTCATTATTGGGCTTTGCATACTTATTGTCCTTTATGACATCATAAATATTCAACATGTAAACATTTCTTAAAGAGTAGGATCACCTCCAATATTTTCTTCCAAGCTGCTAATATCCATTTTCATGGTTTTTAAGTGTGCATGTAACAAGTTTCTGACTGATCTTAACTATATAAGATGCCATCAAATTTGGGAGGCACTTTAACATCAGAGATATATTGTGAAAAGGGTGTGTGTATTAGAAATACTGAAAAGTAGTGGCAGATTTAATTATTTACATTAACTCTGTATCCACCGTAACTCTGGACTCTGACACTTAGAAATCTCAGTACCACAGGGGGTTGCTTCTCTCAATGAGGCATAATAATGAGTCCCTTGAACTGAAAGTAGAAGGTGCCACCTGGATATTAACAGACTCCATGTTTCACTGAAATTATGGACAAAAATAAGATGCTACTCATTTTTCCTGGGTATCAGTAATATTAGGCCTTTACATAGGTGCAAAAGTGACACCCACTCAGTGTAAACTATATCTGACTTTTCCTAGATTACCAATATGCAGTAAAATATTTTGCCAAGATGCTGGGCAGTGGCAGGCTGTAGCTCCCAATGAGCCATGTGGTAACAAGGTTAGGCATTCTGACTTAAAACATTTTCAAATTACAATGAGTTAATTTGCTCTGCTATATGTGTGTATATGTATATATGTATGTATATACATATATCTATCTATAGGTATACATATATGGTTTTTCTCATTTATATAAGGTATGATTGTAGAACTTTATAAGTAATCCAAGTGATATTATGACATAATGGTAAGTGAATATCCTCCAAAGATTGATATAGAGACTGCTGAGTCTCTCCTCTTGGTTAAAAGTGATTCAAGCTATACAGTAGATAGTAGCTGAGCCTAAGTGGAGCATATTGTGATTATCTCATTGGAACAATAAATAGGATGGTGTAAACAGGTCATTGGTGACTAAAGGAGTAGACCAGGCTGGATAATACACATTGGTTCACTCAATACCTGTCTATTCCCCTGTAATAGTAGAAAAGGCTGGAAAACTACAAAGTACATTTACCAGACTCCCTGTTCTAAAGTTTTAGTTGTAAATAGAAGTTGTTGTTTTTTTTAATTACATTTAAGTAGTTGCACAAAAAAGTTGCCATTCAGAGCAGTTTATGAATACATTGGTCAATGTCATCCCTTTCAACATTCTCACCCCTCCCTACCAACCACCCCTTCTCTCATTAATTTTGTAGGCTATGCATTGAATTTATTTTTTAATGTTTCCCACACCCCTTTCTTTTGCTTACTATCCATCTCTCTCCCCTTGACCCTATCCTTTTTAAGTATCCATTTTATGTGTTTATATGTGTTTATTTTGTTGATTTTTGCTTTAGCTTTTCTAAGGAATTACATTGGTGTGGTTTCCCCTGAATCTACGCATTTCTGTTAATGTATTTGTTCATAATAGTTGCATAACTCCCAAAGTATTTGTTTATATATTTATAAATTAACTCTAGCTTCCACAACATGTAACCTTTGTCTCTCTTGTATTAAAGGCACTTCTATAATATTTGAATGTATGTTTCTGGTGAAAGGTTGGTCCTGAACAAAAGGTTCCCCAGAAGCAGTATTTCAATGACTTACAGTTCTAGCTTTTCAATGATGAAAAATTCTATCAGTTACTGTAAGACTAAGAAAGAAGTGACAGAGGCAGACACAGAAAGAGAGCGAGAAAGGGACAAAACTAACGGCATCATTTGAGGTCCTGGATATTGCAGTGCTTAAGTCCATTTTCACTACTTGAACTTTCAGATTACTTCATTTGTTTTAATGTTTGGGTGTGTATGTATGTTGCTGTTACTATCTTCATTCTTCTTTTCAGACAGGGTCTGGCCAGAGAATCCACACTGGCTTTGTATTCAAGATCATCTGATTCAGCTCCCCAGTGCCCGGATTATAAGCATGAACTATCATACTCAGACTCCTTTCTGTTTTATTCAGCTTGAATTGGGCCTCTGTCACTTAAAACTGAAAGAAACTCATTAAATTCACATTTCAGAAGCAATTTCTAGATTATCCTATGATTTACATATATCAACTACTTCCTGTGATATATGAACTTATTTTTATGAACTGAGAGGTAATGAGATTTATAAGAAAATTCAGTAACTAATAATTATTAAGAGTAAGAAACAAAGGAAAATGGCAAAATACCACAAATGGCAGTAAATTTTTCAAAGAATTATACTCTAGAAAGTTTGCTAATAACATATTCTATGCCATTAAAACATAATGATCCCTGAGACGGCTTGCAGGCAGTCTTAGATTTTCCTACTGTTGTCACTAGCTCTATCCTCCAAAGGTCAATGACCTTGATGGCAGCTGCTGTTCTATTCTTGCTGCTGTCCTCAGTTCTGCTTTAGACTCAGAGGTGTCACTGCCATTTTTTCCTTTGTTTTCTCCCACTTTAGACCTCTACATTAGGGAAGCAGAGAATGGTGGAAGCTTTGTACTTGTTTCTTGAATTGTAGGTTTTCTTTCCTTATCCAGCAATATCACTACTGATACTTCGGAATATTTGCTTCAACTCTATTTTTCTGCTTAAACTTTTAAAAATAATATATTTTTGAAAAATAGTAATTGTGAGTTATACTAAAAGCACTCTTGACTACTGTCTCTTACCTGGATTCTTCCTCTGTTCCCAAGAAACAATCATTATTAATATAAATATATATACACATTATATATATATATAATGTATATATATACATTATATATACACACATACAATATTTTTCTGTATAGTTATATATAAATATATACACATATATATGTACATTACATATACATGTATATTCATTATACATATATACATGCACACCCAGATGGTAGGTATCATGTTCTACATATCCTTATATGAGTTTTTTTTCTTTTGGGGGTCCGGTCGTGGGGCCTGAACTCTGGGCCTGGGCGCTGTCCCTCAGCTCTTCAGCTCAAGGCTAGTGCTCTACCACTTGAGCTACAGCGCCACTTCTGGCTTTTTTCTTTTTGCTTATGTGGTGCTGAGGAATCGAACCCAGGGCCTCAGGCATTCAAGGCAAGTGCTCTACTACTGAGCCACCTTCCCAGCCCCTTTTATGAGTTTTTTTTTAATGTAGTATATTTCATCCATTTCTCTGTTGACAGACTTCTAGCCTATTTCCAGTTTCTATTATTACAAGTAATTTGATAATGTACACATGTTCCTCTTTCTGTGTGTTAAATGTTTCCATTTCATTCTTCTAATGTTATTACTTACCTCAAGCTGTGATTTCTTTCTTTTCCTTCACACTAGTATTGGTCTACCTTTACGGGCTACAGTAATATCTAGAGAGTTCTGAGCAATTAATCATTTTTTAAACAGTTTTATTGAGCTATGCTACATAGCATTACTCATTTTATGTGTATGTCAGTGATTGTTATATTTAAATAGTTGTATAGAGAGGCTGCAATTTAACATGAATTTTGATCAGTGTCACCCCTTCCATTATCTGTCCCTTCCCAGCCATCACCTCGTGTCCTAGTTCCACTTTTCATATATAAAGATTATGACTATATTCACCCATAATTATTCTTTCTATTCATGTTTTCCTCCCTCTTAGATCTCACATCCTTCAGTCAAAACATATTTCAGCTTCCTGATATTTATCCCACCCTGTGTACATCACACTTCAGTCAATTTGATCGTGTGTTTGCATTGGATGTGTATATTTGTATATGGCCCTGTGCTTTCATATATGTTTATATTCTGGGTCTAACTTTCACATATGACAGAAAATATGTGTCCTTTGTCTTTGAGTCTGACTTACTTTTCTCAATATGCCTTTCTTTTTCAGGTCCACTGAAGAATGGACAAGGAACAACAGATTGATCAAAAGAAAACCACTAATTTTTAAAGTCAATTTACAGGGCTGTGCAAAGATGATTACTATTTAATTTCAGAATACTTTTTAAAAATATTTTATTCCCCTCTGTACAGTATGTTCACAAATAAAATAAAATTAAATTAAAAATAAAAAAAATATTTTATTGTAAAAATACTGTACAGAGGGGTTACAGTTACATGAGTAAGGTAATGAGTACATTTCCTATCAAGCATTTTTACCTCTTTCTTTGTTTTTCCCCTTCTATCCAATCCCTCCCTACTCCCTACTCCCTTTCTCTCCCCCTTCCCCACCTCCAGCCCTGAAGTTGTAAAGTTTGTTTTTAACATAGTGTCTTGTACATCTCACTGTTACAATGGGTTAACCTGTATCCTTATTTCAGAATTTTGTTATTTCCCTTCCCCTCCCCAAATTAGAAAAATGTATATACAAGATTCAGGGCACCAGAATCAAATACAGGGAAAATGGGTTATACCATGGGGGAAGAACATACAAAAGAAACAAAAAAAAATCACATAGTACATTGTAAATACGTTAAAAGCAATAGCAAAAAAAAAGAAAAAAAAACTACTTGTGTCTCTATCTTGGGGTTCATTTCACTTAATGTCATCTTATATGGTCATATATACATAGCTTTGGAGCTTTTCAGAATACCTTTTATCTCCATCACCTCTGAAAGAGATCCCATGCCTATCTGTAGTCACTCCCTATTTCCATCTAACCACCAATCTACTTCTCTTTGTACAGATTTGCCTTTCCTTTTCATCTAAGTAGAAATACATGATATATGGCCTTTTATGTCTCATTTATTCCATTTAGCAAATCTTTTAGGCTAATTCAAATTATAGCCTATCTTAATACTATTTCTTTTTATTGTCCGATAGTATTCTATTAAATTGGTAAATAAAACTGTGTTTATCTAGTTGTGTTATAAATAAAGTTTCTATGGATTGTAATGTACAAATTCTGTGTGGACATATGATTTTATTTTTCTTAGATATGTTCTTAGAAGTAACTGTTGGAGATGGCAATGTGTCGTTTCACATTTTGAGAAGCTGAAGTTTCCAAAGATGCTATATCATTTCATATTTCCAACAGTAATGTGTTTCTTTATATTATTACACAAACTATTTTTTACAAAAAAAAAAAGACAAGAGATACCTAACAGGGAAGTTCTTTGTTCCCAATCTGGCCCCATTTCTAATTCTAATTGATTTAATAATCATATCTTCTCAGATGTGGTACCTCAATTTCCACTCAGCATGAGTGCTTGTCAGAATAGTGTATGCTTTGATCATCTTTGTTAGTCTAGTAAATATAAAGGCACCCTGTTTTAAGTCACATTTCAATAATTATCAATACAGTGAACTGTCTCTTCACACATCAACTAAGCAAATTAATTTAACTTTCAGTGATTTATCTGTTTGCATTTTTACTATATTTTTCATTCCTTTATATTTTTGTCTTTTTCTTGGCTTATAAAATAGTTCTTATTAATTCTACTTCATGATAGACAATATTTCCTACTAATCTTCATTCTTAAGGAAATGTGAACATTGTCTTTCAGAGTTCTTCCATAGAAAAATATTTCTCTGTAGTCTCGATCAGCATTAGGTGTCTTGATTCATGTGTGTAAGTGTTTTAACTGCCCATCTATGAGTGAGTATTTTCCATTAGTTTCCTGGAAACTCTATAAAATACACTTAGAAGATTCTTAGCTGACTTTTGTGGGAGAATATGCAAATTAGGGCCTATCAGAATTAATAGCTGCAAACAGTAAAACAAAACACTTAAAAAGAAAATAAAGGTATTAGTTGAGTGACATGACAGAATGGATGAGGAGTGAAAACCTGGTGAAGGTAGTTACCAAAGGGGGCAAAACAGACATGGTTGAGAAGCAATTTTCTTAGACTTCATATACTCTGAGTTAACAATTCTCTAATACTCATGACAGTGTCACCAATGATTATCCATTCTAAAACACTATATTCTCCATGTTGCTCTTGCCATTTAATCTTCTCACTTTGAAGCAAACTCACAAAACTTACTGGAAATATTAGTTTCTTGTTAAGATATTGCTTTTGATATAACAAGTAAACCCTGAGCCAAGTAGGATGGCTATTATACCAGCTACTTGGGAAAGTAGAGAAAGGAAGACTGAGGCCAATTGGGGTAAAAAGTTAGTGAGCTTCTGTCACAAAGAACAAGCCAGGCATAGTGGTTCATGCCTACAATCCTAACTACATCACAGGCAGAGGTAGGAAGATTGCAGTCCTAGAATGGGCCAGGCACAAATACAAAACTCTTCTCTGAAACAACTAAAAGCAAAAGGGCTGGCATGTATGGCTCGTGTGGTACAGTGCTTGTCTAGCAAGCATAAGCTCCTCAGTTCAAACCTCAGTACTACCAAAAAAGAAGAAAAAGGAAAAAAGAAAAAAAACAACCTGAAGTTGAAATACAGAGTTGAAGTACACAATGCTCAATGGTAGAGTGCTTGTCTACAATGCATAAGGCCCTGGGTTCAATTTCTAACACCTCAAAAATTGGAAATATCAAATACAAACTAAAAACAATGTTCAAAATCTACTAGAAAATCTAGAGATTAAAACTAAAATAATTGAAATTATACCAATAAATCTGATATATATATATATGCAATTGGTATGACATTATAATGAAATGGAAATAAATATATATTGGCTAAAAATTGTTTTGAATGAATGAAGGGTATCAAGGTGCAATTCTGAAAAGCTGCAAACATTAATCAGAGGGAATAAAAACCAAAAGCAAAGAGAAAATCTTAAAATCAATAAAAGGAGAAAAGGGCACCTTACCTGGGAAGAGGTAGGAGGAGGAGGAGATAAAAGAGGATGTTGATGACAATGAAGACCCATTATATATGAATAGATACGTTAATATGAAACTCCCTTGTACAACTAACTCATGCAAATAAGAATAACAATAATAAATAGAACCAAATTTAAGACTAACAACTGATTTCTCATTAGAATGGCAAATGAAACATCTTCAGTATGTTTAAATAAAGTAACTCTCAACATAGAATTTTATCCATAATACATATCCTTGAAAAGTGATGATAGCTGAATATAATGGCACATGCCTGAACACTTGGGAAACTGCAGCAGGAAGACAGTGATTTCAAGGCTAGACTAAGCTACAGAGCAAGGTGTTTTTTTTTTCTCACAGCAAACAAAAAGTGATAACAATGAATAAATAACTCCGTATTTTACAAAGTAGACATAATTCTTCAGTAGGTTCCCTTCATTAAAAAATATATAAGATTTATTTAGGCTTACATGAGATAATTGAAGAAATAATCACAAAAATGCATGAAGGAATGACTGCAACAGAAAACAATTATGTGGGTAAATATAAATCAACAAATATTGATGGCAGGAACTTGGTGTACAAATCAGTGGCACATACAAAAGGCTTAACATGCTTAACATACAAAAGGCTCTGGACTTAATTCTAGGCAAAGGACCATCGTAATAATGCAAGATGTTGTCTTAAACACAGGCAAAGTTAAAAGACATGAAACATAACGCATGTGCACGCATCTCTCTCTCTAACACACACACACACACACACACACACACACACACACACACACACATACAATCTGAAAGGACCTGGCCAATGAAATTAGAGCCATCCAGTAATCTGTAGAATTAAATTTTATTATACACTAAAATAAGTGAAGGATAAGCATTGTAATGTCTGAAACTACAAAAAGAATGTGTATATGTACATGCATAACTATGAAGCAAATAGGTTTGCAATATGTTTAAAAATTATCTGATTAAAAGGAAGAAAAAAGAAAGATTAAATAAGATCAGTACACTACAAATAATAAAAGCAGACCAAACCAAATATATTAACAAAAATTCAAAAATATGCCACCAAGATGCTAACAAAGAAAATGGAAGTTTAACTATACTAACATCTGATTAGTTTTATAAGAACTAGAAGGTACACTAAGTAATTATAAAAGAAAATAATTATATATATGCATCTAAAAATAATGCATCAGCACCAGATGTCAGTGTCTGAAACCTATAAAACTATTTGGGAGGCAGAGACAGAGAATTATGTTTCAAAGCCAGAAAAGCATAAAACTACATGAAACCCCTAAGAGGTGGATGTGGTAGTACCTTGTATGTTATCTGAGCTGTGATAGTAAGTCTAATATAAGTGAATAAAGGCTTGAGTGCCCACTCAGGCAGGATTTGAGATCCTATCTCAAAAATAAATAGCACAGAAAAGTGGGTGGAGATAGCTCAGTGGTAAGAGAATCTGCCTTGTATGAATGAGGTCTGAGTTTAAACCAAGTACCAGCCTTCAAACAAAACAAAACAAAAACAGCATCACCATACGTAAAAAACAAATTTGACAGACTGAAAGGAAAAAATACATAAATTCATAGTAAGAAACTTTAAACACTTACTACAACAATCAAAAAGGTGAAAAGAAAATAGGAAGAATAAATAGTACATAACACTGACCCTCAAGATAACCGAAGTCGCATGTGGGCAAGTGCACATGCACACACACAAATCTTGATTCTGGATAGACCACAGTTCTAAATGTGAAAGGGAAAACAATGAAGATTCTAAATGTAACACAGGAAAAGTCCCTGAGGTAGTGAGAGAACTCTTAAAGTACAAGACACACACACACACACACACCACAAATAATATACTGTAGTTCATGAAAATTATTAAGCAATATCAACAGAAGACACATTTTAAAGCCTAAAAAAAAACAATCCAGGGGCTGGGAAGGTAGCTCAGTGGTAGAGTGCTTGCCTTGCATGCATGAGACCCTGGGTTCAATTCCTCAGCACCACATAAGCAGAAATGCCAAAGTGGTGCTGTGGCTCAAGTGGTAGAGTGCTAGCCTTGAACTACTCAAGCAATAGTACACCAACCTTGAGTGAAAAGCTAAGAGACAGCACCCAGGCTCTGAATTCAAGTCCCAGTACCAACATACACACAAACACACGTGTGTGCATGCACATGCACACACAATACATACACACACAGAAATACTGAAAAGTATGAAATGCTAATTCAATGACTTTTTTTTGGTTGGTCCTGGGACTTGAATTCTTGGCCTGGGCACTTTCCTTCAGCTGTTCAGCTCAAGGCTAGTGCTCTATCACTTGAGTCACAGTGCCCACTTCCGGCTTTTTCTATGTATATGGTATTTCTTTTCACCTTTTTGATTGTTTAAGTGTTTAAAGTTTCTTTCTACGAATTTATATATTTTTTTCCTTTCAGTCTGTCTACAACAGAGCCACTTTTCCAGCCCCTCAACATCAATTTTTAAAAGAAAAAAAAGGACATTCAATAGTCAATACAGACATTAAAACATCATTAAGCATCAATGATATGCAAATTTAAATCTGGCCTCACTTTTGCCAGAAAGAGTACAAGTAGAAATATGAAAAATGCCAAATTTGGGAAGATGTAGAGCAACAAAAACCCTGAAGCATTGCTGTTTGGAAACAGATTCAACAGCCCTGAACATCTACTAGGTAGCATTCACCAAAGCCATATACTGTATAATCCAGAAATCCAGCAATCAATTTGATTTCAACCTGATATCCTCTCCCCCCTTTCTCCCACCCTCTATCTCCTTCCCTCTCATTCTCTCCCTGTTTTCTTTCCTCTTACACACATACACAACTACAGAAATACACACATGCATGTACATTTTGCTATATTTAAATGACATATCTATGAAAATTAATGAACTACTGCTAGTGAAAAAACACAGTTGCAAGAAAATAGCCCCTCCCAAATCTAACAAACCAATCATTAAATGGGCAAGGGAGCTAAAGAGAGACTTCTCAAAAGAGATAAAAATGGCAAAGAAAGGGGCTGGGAAGTTGGCTCAGTGGTAGAGCGCTTGCCTTGCATGCATGAGGCCCTGGGTTCGATTCCTCAGCACCACATAAGCAAAAAAGAGAAAAAGCCGGAAGTGGCACTGTGGCTCAAGTGGTAAGAGCGCTAGCCTTGAGCTGAAGAGCTGAGGGACAGCGCCCAGGCCCAGAGTTCAGGCCCCATGACCGGACCCAAAAAAAAAAAAAAAAGGCAAAGAAACACATGAGAAAATGTTCATCATCCCTGGCTGTAAAGGTAATGCAAATAAAAACAACACTGAGATACCACCTTACCTCAGTCATAATGGCCCACAGCCTAAATTCAGCCAACAATAATTGCTGGAGGGGATGCAGAGAAAGAGGAACTCTACTGCATTGCTGGTAGGAATGTACACTAATACAACCACTTTGGAAAGCAGTCTGGATATAGCTCAGAAAGCTAAATATAGACCTCCCCTATGACACAGCTATGCCACTCATAGGCATCTACCCTGAACAACAGGAACCAGAATACAAGGACACATGTACCTCCACATTCATTGCAGCACTATTCACAATAACCAAGATATGGAAACAATCCTGATGTCCCACTACAGATGGATGGATCCAAAAATTGTGGTACCTATATACAATGGAATATTATGCAGCCATTAGAAAGGACAAAATAATGGCATTTGAAGGGAAATGGATGGAACTAGAGCAAATCATTTTGAGTGAAGTAAGTCAAGAGCAAAGAGACAAATAACACATGGTCTCCCTGATATGTAGATCCTAAAGCCAAAGTGCAAGGAGATATGACAAAGTAAACAGGACTCGAGAAACAAAGGACTTCCACTCATTCTGTTGTATCATTGCTAAATGACTCCATGTTCTTGACCACATATATAGTATGTATAGATATAAATATATATAAGTATATAATGTATTATATATACACAGATATATATGTGTGTATATATGCATGCATCTGAGGGATGCTAGGAGGAGGACACAGAATCCGAGGAAAACGAAAAAACATACAACAGAGGACTGGACACTGCACTGGACACTGATGAAAATGAACTAAGAAACTCATGGGCAGCAATGGGAGGGAGGGAATGAGAGGGAAAGAGAGAACAGCTGACACTAAGCAAAAGGAAAGAAATGTACCTATCATCTGATTTAGAAGAAATAGTAGTATTGTGAAAGCTCAGAATTCACAAATTTTATAGACCATGATAATAAAGACAATTTGCCTTGTGAAGGTTAAAATGTGTTTATAACTTTGTATCATTATCTCATAATACTGCAAAATATAAAAATTTATGTAATCACCTAATCTCAAAATTTTAAAAAGAAAAAACACAGTTGTCACAATAGTTGGAATGAATGAAACCAGGCATAATGGAATAGATAATAAGGTATTCCATCTTTTAAAGTCTAGTAATGATTGAGAGAGAGGAAGATTTGGGGATATCATCAAAAATATTCTGTTGGTATGAGAATGTTACAAACTTTAGCAAATATATTAATCCATAAACTAGGATTTTAGTATTTCTTAAAACATATTCACTTAAGTAAAATATTTTACTCAAAAATGTAACTAATTCTATTTCATAGAGTATTACTATAAAGTAAATAACAAAAGAAACACAGAAACATTTCCTCCTGTCTATTCTATCTCCACTGCAATCTCCATTGTTATTGTCACAGAAATTATTTGGAAGGAAATTTGCAGTTTGGGGTCACTGATACCTGTAAGAACAAAAACAATTAAAGATAAAAAGTAACTGACTGTTTTCCATGCTAAAATTGTATATGTAATAAAACAAGAAGGAAGACAAACCATAAAACCAAAAAGATGGTTAGGTCAAATAAGCTAAAGGTATTTTGAGGATAGGTTCTTATTTATTAAACTAAATTGTGCATATAATAATTTGACATTTTATATTTATACTTGAGGTAACTTGCTAAAGATTGCAATATTAAAAATAGACACAACTTTCAAACAAATTATATTCTGAAAGCTGAGCTGCATTAAGTTTAGCTTACCTCCTTTGTAGCTTAATTATAAGAAGGTACAGTAGAGCATGGAAATGAAAACAAACAAAAAAATTATTTTTTCCTCTTTTCTGTGGTGTCAGGGTTTACCCAAACACCCCCCTTCCTGGTCAGTCAACTGAGTATACCACATATACTGCAAAATAATTAAACTTCAGTACATTAAAGACAAAAGGAGAAAGAGAAAGTATGATCAAATACCAAACTGAAAATTAAGGGTGAAAAGGTGCATAGTTTTAAAATGAAATGTTGGATATACAGCTGGGTACTGTTTGCTCATACTTACAATCCTATTTGGGAGACTAAGATTGTTGGAATTGCAGTTCAAAGCCAGCCTGGGCAGAAAAAAAGTTTGAGGATTCATTTTCAAATAAAGAGCTAGACAGTGGTGTTTATCTGTTATCCTAGCTACAGGAAAGCTTACCATAGGTGGGTCAAACCCAGGTATGCATCTAGGCAGGAAAGCAAGACCCTATTTCAAAAATAGGTGGCAAAAATCAGGGGCTGAAAGTGTGGCTCAGAGGTAGGAAAATCTGTTTAGAAAAAGCAAGGCCCTAAAATCAAATTCAAAGAAGGAAGAAAGGAAAGAAGGGAGGGAAGAAGGGAGGAAGAATGGGAGGAAGGGAGGGAGGTAGGGAGATAGGAAGGGAGGGAGGGAGGAAGAAAGGGAGGGAGGGGGAAGAGGTGAGGGAGAGAGGGAGGGAGGGAAGGAATAGAAAGAGAAAGAGGTGAGAGGGAGGGGAAGGACAGGACAGAGGAGAGATGAGAGAAACAAGAGAAGAGGAGGGAAGTGGAGAGAAGAGAAAAGAGAAGAGATGAGAGAGGAGAACGACTCCTAAGAAAGAAAGAAGGAATCGGATCCAAAGCAATAGAGGAGGGATGGCTTTTCAGAGAAAGCTGTACAATGTGGCAGTTTTAAAAACTTGACCAAAAATCTACTTTACTTTCTAATGAATATGGATTCTAGTTAATTCACTTTTAATAAATATGATGCAGAAAATGTAACTAACTGACTCTAGAAGGTCAGTCAGAAAAGGTAATAGGGCTTCCCCCTACATCTCTTACTTTCTTGGAACTCATCCAATCAAGTTGCCCAAGCCAGATGCAGAGGTATCTATATTACAACTTACAGTATACAATTGGTATCAACAAGGAGACGTATAAATAGGCAAACCTTCAGATGGTTCTAGGTTCCAGCTTTTGAGCTGAGTTAGCTACAGCAGAAGCCAAATAGATGAGAAATAAGCTCTTTGCTGAGCTCTGTCTAAATTGCACTTTTATAAAGAAAATAAATGTTGTAAGCTAGTAAATGTAGGAGTGGGTGTGGTAGCTCCTGTATTACAGCAAACAAAGAAGACAAAGTTAAAATATGGTAGGTGGTATGAATTTTGATAGCTTTTATTTTCCTTGTGATGTGTGAGGCTTCATCATCACTTAGAATGAGAAGTGGAGAAGTTAGAGAGAAGAATGAAAAGCAGATGACTGAGCCAACCAAAGAAGTGTGGTCCAGTTGTCAAATCATGTTGACAACCAATCTGAGGTGACAATGAATTTATAGTCTACTTTGGTGAGGCTTTCTTTCTCCAGCATTGATTAACTCTTGACTGAAAGTACTGAGAACTGGATAGCTGACTTTATCTGAGTTGAACTGAACTGATACATGATATAATATATGACAAAGCAAATAAATGCAAAGGATTTGGGGAACCCCAACATCTCAACTAGTTGAGAAGGAAGTTAGGAAGCAGTGGCTCACGCCTGTGATCCTAGCTACTGAGGAGGAAGAGAATTGAGGATCCCTGCTCAAAACTAGCCCTAGCAGACAATGTGAACATCTGGTTAACCAGTCTGGTTAACTGGTTATCTCCCAATTGACCAGCAAAAAGCTGAAAGTGGAGTTGTGGCTCAAGTAGTAGAGCTAAGCAAGAGCTTGAGGTGGTGGGGGGGGGGAGTCATGAATTTCAGGATAAGAAATTCTGATAAAGAATAATCATGGTGAAAATATCTTAAAAGTAAGCCCAAATGAGAAGACATTGTAATGTGAATGACACATACCCTGGTGATTCTTGAGCAGATAAATATAAAACTAAGGTCCTTAGTGAGACTATGTATCTGAAATGAAGTCCAGAGAAGATAACTGGGGTAACATGGTCATGGTCAAAGAACTGAGAAGCAAAGCTCATAAATGGACCACCAATATAGAATTTGAAACTTGAATACAGAAAAACACTGAGAGACAGGTAACAATTTTTTTGATGAATGAGAATGAGCAGAAGATTGGCAAACAACAGCAACAAGAATAGGGAAGAACACTGTCATTCAGTTGAATGATATAGGCTTCAAGTGATAGAATTTTTCAAAAGGTAAGCAGCAAAACAGGTTTTCCTAATCCAATGTCTTCCTCTTTTTTAAGAGCAATCTCTTCCTCCCTATTAATAAGGGCTGTAATTCTGATATATTAAGTCAAACAATTATGTGCTAAAAAGAGAAGGAAAGAAGTATCTTATCAGGTAAAATGGTTATTTTCTCTGCAAAGTTAATGCACTGCAGAAAAATTTCTTCCAACAAGGCAAGCAGGGTGTGATAAATACTTCTAAAATAGGGTTAAGCCAGGCACCAGTAGCTCAAACCTTTAACTATATTGAAGGCTGAGATCTGAGGATTGCAGTTCAAAGCCATTCCAACCAGGAAAGTCCATCAGCCTCTTAATCTCCAATTAGTGCATGCGCACGTGCGTGTGTGCACGTGCGTGCACACACACACACACACACACACACACAACCAGCTACACCTAGAGCTGTGGTTCAAGTGGTAGAGTACCAGCTTTGAGCAAGAAAGCTCAAGGGCAGTGCTCCTGAGTTCAAGCCCCAGGACCTGAACAAAATAAATAGGGTACAATTTTTATTCACTAACGTATATATGATGCTAGCTTCCACCATGGCTTAAGCCAAAACCTGTGGTGCATTCTGGGGACTTTACACACCAAATCAGAGCAATACATCCACAAAATGTAGTGGATGAAACAGCTGGAAAAAACAATGCAGCAAAGGAACTACAATTAGACATGTAAACATTTCCAGAATGGACTCAAAGTTTCTGCTTCAGGTTTATTCCTATATAAACGCCTACGTTACATTTTCACTCTAGTATGGATCTGAGTCACATAATACATATGTATCATAATATGCCTTATCATAAATATCTGTTAAGCATCTGTCTCTCAGTTTAAGAACAGAAATTAAACCTTATTTTAATTTGCAGCTGTGCTCTAGCACAGTGCTGGTTTAAGTAGGAAATCCTAAGTACTGATGAATGATCTCAAAACTACAGCCCAAGCCAGGCATAGTACAGAAAGCCTGTAACTCCAGTTACTCAGAAAGTAGAGATAGGAGATTTCAGTTCAAGTCAACCAAGACAAAAAGTGAGGCTCTATTTCAAAAACAACCCTCATGCATGGCAATAGACATCTATAATCTTAACCACTTGGTAGGCAGAGGTAGAAGAATCCCAGTCCCAAACTGGCAAAAGTATGAGGCACTATCTGAAAAATAAACTACAGTAAAAAGTACTAGGGCATGGCTCAAGTGTAGAGTATTTACCTAGCAAGTGTGAGACTCTGAGTTCAATACCCAGTAACATATGTGTGTATACATGTGCGCATACCCACACACACCCACAGAGGAAAAGGAAAAAGAAGAGATACAGCCCACAATGAATTTTTTTTTACAAATTTTAATCTTTTATCCTATTTTCTGACTCATACTCAACTATTAAACTGAATTGGGATTAGAGAAGCTAAATTATCAACATAGCTGGCCTTTACAATAGAAGCTAAGTAATATCTGTATTAACATGTTATCTACAGTCTGTGGCTTACAACAGCCTCCAGATGGCTCTACAGAAATCTACTTATGAAGCATGCAGCACATAAACTGAATACTCCTTTCACAAAGTAGGCCCATAAACTGTTCAAATTTCAAGATCATTTCTTCAACTTTTTTGAGGATAAAGTGCAAATGGAGGCATTAAGTTTGCAACAGACTTAAAGGCTTTAACAGTTGCCTTATAAGAAAACGAAAATTTCAGAAGTCACCAGAGAGTCAATACGTGGATTGCAGGTAATAGCAAACATAACATTCAACTATGGCCACAAAACCTGAATTTACACCTTGTTATAGCAAACCAAATAAAAGATGTGGCCTCTACACTGGGTTTTCTAAGGCAGACTAATTTCAATTAGGCTACTGCATCAATTCAGTGAAAAGAATTTGCCTAAAAAGAATCACAGATTTGATTTATAAAATCATCTGTAGAGAATTATTAAATCCACTTTATAAATGAAAAGTGAAAGCAAATTACCACAAAAAGCACCTTACATTCTACTTCTTGCAAGATTCTGATAACTATGTTTTTACCCAAACCTTTTATAACTCTACAAGCTACATGAAAATAGTAACTCATTATATGTCATACCATACACACCTTACCTCTATATCAAGGTAAACTATTACTTGTATAATAATAATAAACTTCCATATTAGCAAGAAAAAGATCAGTTTTATAGGAAATTCTTAAAAGAATTTTTTCTTTTTCTTTTCTTTTCTTTTTTTGTGGCCATGGGGCTTAAACTCTGGGCCTTCAGCTCTTCAGCTCAAGGATAGCACTCTACCACTTGAGCCACAATGGCGCCTCCGGTTTTTTCTGGTGGTTTATTGGAGATAAGAGTCTCACAGACTTTGCTGCCTGGGCTGGCTTTGAACTGCAATCCTCAGATCTCAGTCTCCACAGTAGCTAGGATTACAGGCATGAGCCACTGACACCCAGCAAAGAATGGCTTTTTAAAGAAAGAGTAAGTATTCAATATGATGTAGTACTGACTTGTGTGTAATTTACCTCCTATAAATGTCATATGTTCATATTTACGTTTTTCATTAAAACTTAAGATGTATTTATATAAGGAAATTTGGTCATATATATTAATATTTAGTAATTCTATACACTACTTTCTGTAAAACTGTGTATTCTATAGATACATACCTCATAAATTATACGTTTTTATTTCATCAATTAAATATAGTATCAAAATTAGTTATGGTTAACCCTTCTGGCTAATAGAATCTTAACAGCTATCCTGGCTTACCTAGTAAGCTGTGGCTTACTTTTCTAAGCTGGCTTTCATGTCTCTTAATTATCCTGCTGCCAGCAATGCAAAACAACAATCTACCTAGATGCTAAGTGGGGGAGCCTAGAAGATTATCTTCTACTGTAGGTAAAGATACACACAAAGAATCATAAAATCATGGGGCTCATTTAAAATAAGGTAATATGTATTTAGCATCAAAATAGATCAACCATCTTTAATTTTTTTTAACCCAAGGAAATCTATTCCCAAGTACCTCTGCACTGGATTATCCTTTAAAAGCAAGTCTGGCAAGCCAAACACTAAGGCTCACACTTTACTCAGAAGGCAGAAATCAAGATTATGTTAAGGCCAGCCCAAGCAAAAAAAAATTGAGATAGGCCTCCTCTCACCATTTCTCAACCAATAAAAAGCTGGTGTGGTGTGGTAGCACTTGCCTGTCATCCTAGCTAAACCAGAAAAGTAAAAAGGAGAACTGTGGTCCAGGTTGCCGAGGACATAATCTCAAGATTTAAAAATAACCAAAGAAAGTAGGACTTGCATGGTTCAAGCAGTACAGTGCTTGACAAGCAAGTAAAAGGCCCCCAGTTCAAATCCTCATACTACCAGAAAAAAAAGTTTGTAAAATAAAAGTTTCAAAGATATATATAAGATGAGATCACCGAATTCATTCCTAATCAACATACAATTTTACAAAAAAAAAGCCCAATGAAAGCTTAAGCACTGACATTCAGCATTAGAAACTATAAAATTTTAATTTTAGCACAACCCCAAAAGAAATTTAACTTTGTAGTCAATTTTTATAGATTAAAAACATGTCACTAAAATATAATAATTTGTTCACTAAGCTTACACATATTCATTAGAAAGAAATGTTGAGGAATTAGAAAGAAATGTTGAGGAATTATAAGAAAATGTAAATCCAGAATTCTCTTGGTCTGGTGAGATCCACAAATTACCAAAATACAGGAAGGCTGTCATTTTTATTACATGCAAAGTCAGTTATGTTCTAAACCTAAGGTTATCTAAACTGTAAAATAACATGTGGAAGTTAAAAATTCAGTTCTTCAGTGGCATGGCCACATTCCAAGTCATCAAGAGCTGCATGTGGATAACTATTTACAGTATAGATGAAAACAATTCCAGCATCACAGAAAGCTAGAATGGATAGCACTATGCTCAACCAGGGTAAAGTGCAAAGTTCTAAATACATTAAAAAATTGTAATACAAGTTCAATTAATAATTTGGAGGCAGGCCATTTAACAGAAAGGGATGCTATACATTTACAAAAGAGAAAAAGTGACAATTTTAAATGCTAAATTAATTTAATATGGTTAATTTGAAATTTTACCATGTTGAATGTGAAGGCTTCCAAGGTAATTTAATCTCTGAACCTCATTTTACAATGAAACAATTCATCTAAAGAATGTGCATGGAAAAATATCCTTTCTTAATAGATTATATCCAAGTAGTTATTATTGAAACAATGTCACCAAAATAATAATGAAGTGAACGAGGTCTATGCTATTCTGTATCTCCTTTACACTGGATACACTTTTACTGTGTTCAACACTTGTTGGGATTCCAGGCTCTGGGATCAGGTTGCCTAAATTCAAATGATGGCCCGGGATTTATTCTCTGAACAACCTTAAAAATAACTTAAGTTCTTTGAGCTTCTAATTCCTCATCATAAAATGGAGTAATAAATGAACTGTATCATAGAGTTAAAAAGATTATGTAAATGTATGCATGCAAAACACTTGAGAAAATCTGGCACATAAGAGTCCTCAAAAAATGTTAGTTGTTCAGAAACTAACAAAGAATCAACAACTAATTGACAAATGGACAAATGAGCTAAATAGAGACTTTTCTGACAAAAGAAGCAAAAATGGCCAAGAGACATGAAAAAATGCTCAGCATCTCTGGCCATAAAAGAAATGCAAATCAAAACAAGACTGAGATTCCATCTCACCCCAGTTGGAATGGCTATCATCAAGAACACAAACAACTGATGCTGGCAGGATGTTGGGGGAAAGGAACTCTAATACACTGCTGGTAAATATGTAAAGTTGCTAAACCACTGTGGAAAGCAGTAGTTTAATAAAACTAAACATAGAACTACTATATGATCCAGCAATACCACTCTTGAGAATTTATCCAAAAGATTACAAGTAAAGCCACTTGCACAACCATGTTGTTAGCTGCACTATTCACCACAGCCAGGGTATGAAAGTAGCCCAGATGCCCCTCAATGAATGGACAGATGGATCAAGCAAATGTAGTATAGGTACCCAATGGAATCTTACTTATCCATTAAGAGTAATAATGCTATTACCTCATTTTCAAACAAACGGATGGACCTAGAAAAGTATTTTGTTAAGTGACATCAGGCCCCGAGAGACAAAGGATGTATGTTTTCTCTCATATAAGCAAATATACATAGGGGTTTAGGCAAGTGTATAAAAATGTATTAACCAAAGTATGGTATTTGCAGGGGAGAATTCAAATAGTGTAATTCCTTAGAAAAACTAACTCATAGTTAGTGAGTTAGAAAAACTAATTCAGAGGAAAATGTTACCTGAAATGTGTGGGAGGAGGTAAAAAAGGGGGTAGACAAATTAAGGAGGAAAAGTGGGGGAGGGATGTAGACTTAATATTCAACACCTATCTTATGAAACTGAGAAAACTGAGGGCAGGGGTGGGGTTGGGAGGGATGGAAGAGAATGAGGAAAGGAGTGACATGAATCAAGATGCACTGTACTTATAAACTCATTGAATGACAACCCCTTTGTACAATTACTTAAAGACAAAAATATAATTTTAGAAAGTTGTTCAGAAATTTGCATTTTGTTTTTTTGCTGAACCTGATGTACAGATGACTTTCTCTAGTCAATTTCTACTGGCCTTCACAGAGGGACTCCACAACATTCAATGACCACTCTATAACAACTAGGCTACAGGTTGATTTTACACTTGATTTTACACTTAAAGTCACGGGAGACTCTACATCCAAATCCCTGCAACACTTAGTCCTCCACACCTCTACCACAGTGTGTAATACAAATCCCTATAGGAATCCTATAGCTATATTTCTTTTTCTTTTTTTGCTGTTTTATAGATAGATTGATAGATTGACTGTTATTGTAAAAATGATAGAGAGGGACTATAGTTACCTATGTCAGATAATGAATAATTTTTTCATTTAATACAGTCCATTTCTTGTCAAGCTTGTTACCCCTCCCCCATTTTTCTCCTACTTTCCCTCCCCCCAATCTCAGTCACCCCTTCTCTCACACTCTCCTAGTTTTTCCCTCTCATCCCCAATTAATTATAAACTCATTCAATGAGTTTATAAGTTTATAAGTACAGTGCATCTTGATTCATGTCACTCCTTTCCTCATTCTCTTCCATCCCTCCCAACCCCACCCCTGCCCTCAGTTTTCTCAGTTTCATAAGATAGGTGTTGAATATTAAGTCTACATCCCTCCCCCACTTTTCCTCCTTAATTTTCAACATAGGGTCTAGTATCACTGCTACTGTTCACCTTTTCTTGCCCCTTTTCTGTGCCCCTCCTTTCCCTCCCCAAACAGATAAAATTACAAACAAGACACAAGGTAACCTGTAGCTATATTTCTAAAAGGAAACAAAAGAATATGCCAGGTTAAAAGAAGTGTCTTGCTTTTGTGTTGGTGATTTCAGCGAATAAAAGGTAGGTACTGATTCAAAGTAAAGCACTTTTGAATGAGAAGAGCTTAAAATGTTCCAGAAAATTATATCCTTACTTAATTTTGTTTAAGTTTAGACTCTATAATAGTGGATATTTAAATAACTACATTCAAATTTTGAAAAAAAATTGTTTTCAGAATTTTGAAAAGAAACACATACAATAGGTATGTGTTTTGAAACTCATCAATTTAATTTCTTAGTTCAATACAGAAAAACAAAGTATCCAACTTAATGCTGCCTCAACAAACTGTGGAGATGAGAATGGAGTCTCCCTGGTTTTAAGGTCTTATCTGAGAAAATATTTATTCTATGATTAGAGGGATAGATTTTAGCTGGGCACTAGTGGCTCATGCTTATAATCCTATGAGATTCCTTAGAATATGCTTAGAATCCTATGAGATTATAATTCTATGCTTACAATCCTCTGAGATTCAGAGGCTCCTAAATCAAAGTCAGGTAGGCAAAACAAAATCCAAAATAACCATCACAAAGCAGGGTTAGAAGCATGGCTCAAATGGTAGAGGGCAACAACCACGAGTGAGCTAGAGCAAGGTGACAGACAGACAGACAGATAGATAGATAGACAGATTTTTAACAGAGAACAACATAAGCATCAGATAGTCAAACTCCACTTACCTTTATTCTCAACTTCATTCTTCAAAGTATTTTTACTTACATGGTTCCCAGTTAACACCAAAGTGTGAAAATATTTTGAAAGTACATGCATTAGTAATTAGTGATGCAAATGGAGCAAATGGAGGTCATCAGATCTATTACTTACTCTGTTATTATTAATAATATGATCTCAACTCTGGCTTATTCAGAGGTCATGCACTATGGTTTTGAAATGGAATGATTGCACAGGCTGATCTCTAAGATCACTTGTTATCTCTCAACGTTTATTCCACTGTAGTTTTTTAAAAAAGTTTATTCAACTGTAGTCTAAATAACTACATACAATTTTTTTAAAAAATTAAGAGCTAATTCTTTTAAAAATACACACAATAGCTTGATATTATAGTAAGAGTCAATCTTTCATTAAGTTTTTAGACATAATACAATTTCTTTGTTCACTACAACAGAGCAGCAACATACACCTGATAACATTGCTCCAAATGAAACTATAGGCACCAATCAATACATGATATTTCAAATGATTTTCCTTATGAAACTGTGACTGTTACCTTCTTTGTCACTTTACAACAGATTATTATAATGACTTTTCAGTTTCCATTGGTTAATTTATATAAAAAGCTAGCTAACAACCTTAAAACTTTGGAAAGAATTTTTGTGGAAATAGCTTAAATATGTTTAGGCAGGCATTTAAAGTTTCCACTCTGTTTACTATGAGTTGAAAACTAACAGTGTCTAGAGGAAAACTAGACGGAAATATATGAGTCAAAGCATAAAATACAATCACTATACAGGAACACTTGATGAAAACCACTGATATGATTCAATTACCAAACACACTCTGTAACACAATTAGTATTAAGTTTTTTTAATAGAACTTAATCAGCGAAACTGACAATTGATAAGATATAAATATAATTGATAAGATATAAATGATTCTTCATACTTTCTGTAATACTTCTATTTTTGTATAATGTCTTACTACATTTAAAAAAAGATAATGAAAGTTCTACTTTTTAAATTCAACACTGCACACAGAACAGTATGTTCATTATAAAGTTTGCAGGATAGTTCATCATTCTTTCCTGGAACTCCTGAAATTTAACACCAAAACTTTATTTTTGAAACATAAGTGATATGATCTTATCCTATTTACAAGGCATAAAATTAGAAAAATCCTTTTAAGTCAATTGTACCTATTCACTCATAAAGGAAAAAAGCTCTTTCCATCAAGGTAAGTTATAAAGTTAAGTCTAAGTCTTTCGTTACAAACAGAATTCTAAATGGATAGTTTTGAACAAATGATCAAGTTTAAATGCTGGATTGTCTCTACTACTGGGGAAAACAAATAGTAAACATGGTTATTTACTCATGAACTATAAAAACCTTTACAAAAACAAACCACTTTTTCCCACAACCCATTCTGCTACGTGTGCAGCATGTGTATGTTCCTATATAAGGAACGGTTCATTTTAAGGATTTTTTTTTTCTGTTTTGCTCTTTGGTTCAAAGTCTTCGCTCTCAGAATTCAACAGCTTCAGAAAGTACTTGGACTCCCAAAGATCTTGAAGTTCTACAGACCTTGTAGCAGACCCTTGGAAGTCTCGAGAAAAGGCAAGCCTGCCTCACTTTTCTCTCTCATGGATAAAGTTGCCATTTGAGTTTGTGTTCCCCACTCCTAATCTGAAGACAGGAGCTGACCCTCAGGATTAACCTTCCCCGAAGAGCACCACCTTAACAACCCCTCATCTAGTGCTAAGACGGGGTGAGGCTCTAGAGATGGAGGGAAAAGAGCCAACTTTGTCCACAGCACTACCTGTAGCTTCCCAAAGACAGGATCGGGGTGCTGGTAGGGAACCAGCCCGGACCATATTTGGGGAAGTGTTCCAGATTGTGTGCGGTCCTCCACGCTCCAGGGAGAAAGGGAATCTCCGGGACCGCGGCGCCCGCGCCCTCTCCATCCGCCCGCTCAGGGCGCTCAGCCCCCATCCCGGTGCTGGGGGCGGGGCGGAGCAGGAGCCGGAGGAGGAGGGTGAGGAGGAGGAGAAGGCAGCCGTTCCCGGTGGCCGCAGCTAGGCCTGGACCGTGCCAGCGGCCTCGCGGGCTCCGACCCGGGGTGGTGCTCCGGCCCGCAGCGCCCCACGCGCCCACAGGGGGCCCAGCCCGAGCCGCGGCCCCTGCCTCGCACTCACCGCTCTCCACCTCGCTGCCTTTCTTGGCGGTGGCCGCGTTGCCCATGGCCGGGGCGATGGCTCCGAGGGGTCAGGGAGGGGAAGGGGAAGGGGGGCTGGGCCGTCCCCGCCGCACCACAGTCCGCGGCAACTCCCGCTTCGGCTCCAGTCAGGGCAGCGAGGGCGCCACCACGCAGGTGCCCCAAGTCCGGGAGGGAAGATCGGCGGGGTGTGGGGACAAGGGTCCGCGAAGTCCCCGGTAGCGGGTACTAGCGGCGGCGGCGGCGGCGGCGGCGGTAGTGGCGGCGGCGAGCGGACACTCCCCCTTCTCCCGGCCCGCCCTCCTTGCGCGCCCCCGGCAGCCGCACTCCGCGAGCTCGGCTTCAGCCCGCGGGCGGGCGCGCGCGCCGGAAGTGACGTCGCGCGAGCCCCCCCCCCCCCATGAGCGGGACGGGGGCGCGCGCGCGCGATGGGCCGCCGCTTTGCGGGGCGGAGGCGGTGGGGCATTTCCCCCCCGCCTTCTTGGGCTTCCCCGGCGGGTGCTGCGAGGCCCATCGTGGGTCTGGGAGGCAGGCGCCATGGTAACCGTCAGCTTAGGAGAACGCAGGATCCCCGCGTTCCCGCGTGCTGGAGTGAGCCGGCGGGGGGCCGTGCTAGGGCGCCTGCTTGCTTGCGTGTGGACCCTGTGTCCACAGCCTCGGCCCCGCGGACCGCAGGCCCAGCTTTGGGCCTCAGCTCCGGGCAATGCCTGGCCTGCAGGCCTGGGCTAAGCCTTGCAGAGCTGGGTGTTCTCAGCGGCCACCGCGTTGTTCTGGTCCCTGAACTCCACTCCCGAGCCTTCTCCCACCGTGACCCTGTCAGGTTTCCCAGGTTGAGAGGAAGGAGACTGCTATTACTACTTTTGCACCATCACGTGTAGCAGCTTTCTGTGTGGGTTTCACAATAAGTACAGTCCCGTGTGATACGTGGCTCTTTATCAGTCTGTATTAGAGCACACGGATTTGCTGTGAGTTTTATTAGAAAATTTCGGTATCTTTTGTTCCATGTTCCCTTGAGCTTCTCTCTGAAATCACTTATCCCAAATTCAGAATAGACTGGTTAACTTCTGGAGGGACTGAGACTCATAAATTTATTTTGTATTCTTAGGGCATCAAGCACAGTAGATGCTTAATGGATACCCGTTGACTTACAAGTACTGAGGAATTTTTGCAGAATTTTAGAAATCTTATTACTAACAAAAATGCTGACAGTTTTCAGCAAAATCTGCTGCTTTTTATGTATACGTTAAATTTCTAAATATATATATATATATATATATATAGTATTACAAATGCTACCAAAATAGTAACTCATTTGGTTCCATAAAAAACATCTTATTCATTATGTAGTATTATCATCATCTTTTTCCTTGGGAGCAAACAGACACAAATGTTGAGGTTGCATAGCTACTGTGTGGTGGAAGCAGTATTTGAAATGAAGGAGTTAAAAACCTGTCTTCTTAGCTCAGCTTGGTAGCTCAAAGCTGCAATCCTAGCTGTTCGGGGGACTGAGTCCTGAGGATTGTAGTTTGAACCCAACCCAGGCAGGAGAGTCCATGAGCCTCTTATCTCCACTTAACCAGCAAAAAGCCAGAAGTGGAGTTCTGCCTGAAGTAGTAGAGTGCTATCTTTGAGCAAAAACAGCTAGTGACAGCACCAAAGCCTTGAGCTCAAGCCTCAAAGATAAAATGTCATCTCAAAATATTCCAAACTGGTAGGTGTCCTATTTCAAGCTGAAATTACTTGAGGACTGTAACTTTAGAAGGAAACATTTTTCCCATTTTTCATTATATACACCAAGCCATATTCTTTGGGAAAGATGTCCTTCACATGCTAAGGCTGGGGGGCAGAGCTGGGGGAGAAACAGCCTTGACCACAAAACACCAGTATTTGGGGCCACAATAAACCTGAATTAAACAAACCCTTTGACATAACTCCATGTTTTCTGCTAGCTTCTATATGCCCCTGCATACATCTATTAGTAGAATTACTGCCCTAGTCTAAATATCCATTTGTCCAGTGTTTACTTCACAAATGTATTGTTATTTGTCTAAGACATATGAAAGCACTATGCTTTGGCCATTTCTTCAGTGTTTCCTTTTTTGTGAAAATCCTTTGTATTTGTAGTTAATTTACTCTTGTATTAATTGTGTATCTACATCCAGTCAAACAGCTTATGTAAGAACTGAGATGGAATAGAAGACATTTCTATCCTCTTAAGGAATCTAGACATATGTGGTCCAAAGTGTGGCCTTTGCCCATAGTGTTAGATATTGTGGTATGTTACACTCCTCTGTGCAAAATCCTATTGATAGATGCACAATTACTTTACTTATTGATAATATTCAATATATTGTTTTCTGGGTTTCTATTAAACTAAACTAAAAAATATCAGAAACTCAAGTAGACTAGTTGATGTGAGGTTTTACGTTAGCAAGCAACAATTTTAAATCTCTTTTGTGTGTGTGTGCTGGTACTGGGGTTTGAACTCAGAGCTCCTGCCTTCTCTTGTTTAGCTTTTTCCACTCAAGGTTTGGCCCTCTACCACTTGAGAGACATCTCTACTTCCTACAGTTTGCTATTTTAAAAAGTCTCTTGATTTGTGTGCCTAGGCTGGCTAGACACATGGATTCTCAAATCTCAGACACCTGAATAGTGATTAGTTATCCTGAGTTACCAGTGCCATGCTCATATTCTTTGTGCATGTGACACATTTAGCTTTGTACATGTGATATTGTGTCCTACATACCAAAAAAGTTCAATAAGTAGCAAAAAGTCATACATATACCAAATTTTAATATATTCTACTCTAGAAAGTGTCCTTCTAGAATTTGAGAATGCTCATACTGCCTTCAGACTTTCCTTCCTCTCTATTTCTTTTGCTATACTACAGGCTTGTTAGGCAGGTACTCTATCCTTTGAGTCATCTCTGCATCCCTTTGTACTTTAGTTAATATTCAGATAGGAACTTAATTGTTTTCCCTGGAGCCAGCTTGGATTGCCATTTCCTTTCTCTGCCTCCCAAATAGACAGATATGAATTCGCGGGCCCTACCCTAAACATAAATCTTTGCAAACACCAAATTTAGTGAGTAAAGAGTGATTCTACACATAATTTTCACTTTCTTTAACATGATTTTCAATTCTAGGTATGTAATAAGAGGCCTGATATCTGCTTAGTAAACAATTTATAAAGGATTCAATTGGCCCTTCTTAAAAGTTAGTGCCAGAGTGAAATTATAACACTGCTTTTGTCAATACAAACTCAAAGTGTTAAGAGAAAACATGGTGGTGAGGGGAAGGGATTATAACCAACACCATTCTTTCCCTTTCTTAATACATAATATATGCAGAAAAACGGCTTATATTGATTTTGGATAGTCTGATTTTACTATCGTTTTTAAAAAACAAGAATTATAGCAAACTATCTGTTATTTCACTGTTGTGCTATGCATCTTTGTATTGAGAGAACAAAGATAGCATCCAAATTTCAAACCATTTGCTGCTTCATAAAATCATCAACTTGATACCGGACCTTTCATGAAATTCAAACTTTTATATTTGAATCCTGTGTTTGATCAAAATGAAAAGAGAAGAACTTGGTCACTCAATGGATTCGAGTCATGTTCATGTTGTCACCAGACAAACCAGAAGTCTGCATAGTAAGCTTAGTAAAAAGGCTTGGGTCTCTCTATGACCCAGCAATACCACTTCTGGGCATTTACCCAAATGACTTCAAACGAGGCCATACTAAAGCTACCAGTACAACTGTTTATCACAGCATTATTCACCATAGCTAAGATATAGAACCAACCCAGATGCCCCTCAGTAAATGAATGGTCAAGAAAATGTGGCATATATATATATATATATATATATATATGCACACACACACACACACACACACACACACACACACACACACACACAAAAGAATTCTATGCTTCCATCAGAAAGAATGACACCACCCCATTTGTTAGGAAATGGAAAGACTTGGAAAAAGTCATATTAAGTGAAGTAAGCCAGACCCAAAGAAACATAGGTCCCATGGTGTCCCTCATTTACAATAATTAGTATATAATTAGTATATATTTAGGACATCTTATCAGATGAGCAGAAAAACTCAAAAGCTATGTACACATGACCATATAAGGTGATGCTAAGTGAAATGAACCCCAAGATATGGAAACAAGAGGTCTTTATTTGTTGTTGTTGTTTTTAATGTACTATGTGATTTTTTTTATTTCTTCTGTATGTTCTCCTCACTAGGGTATATTCCCTGTTGTCACTATACTTGATTTTGCTAATCTGCATTTTGTATATATGTTTGTCTAATTTGGGGAGGGGAAAGATAATAACAAAATGCTGAAACAAGGAAACAGGATGACCCATTGCATGATACCCACAAGACAGTGTATTGGAAATGAACTTTACAACTTCAGGATCAGGGGGAGAGGAGTGAGGGAGTGGGGGAGGGAAGGGATAGTAGGAGAAAACTAATAAGGGAAGGGGTAACAATGCTCAACAAGAAATGGACTCATTGCCTAACTCATGTAACTGTAACCCGTCTGTACAGTAGCTTTACAATAAAAAATAAATACAAAAAGCTTGGGTCTTTATAGACAGAAAATCATGATTTTGTTCTTGTTTTGCCAATATTTGTGATTGCCTCATAAATTACTTAATTCCCTTTGACTTTAATTTCCCAAAGTGTAAAGTTTTACAAATAAAATTGAATCTTTACTAAATTAGAAAAATTTTGTTAAATAAGAGTTAATGACTATAACTCTTATTTCTACACCTCAATGACATCCTATTTTCTTTAATTTATGCGTTAACAGCTATCATTTAACAAGGTTGGTTACAATAAATTTAATGAATTGCTACTGAATGCCAAACATGATGGGAGGGGCAAACAAAAATAAAACTGTTCCCTATACTCAAGAAGTTGTAAAGCAAGATAAACAAGTATGTAAGCGATGTCATAAAATTTTGCTATAGTATAAAAATGCAAGAAAGAAGAAAAGCAATTATTTTCTCTCTTGGGTGCAGTAATGGCAGACATCAGAATGAAGAAGCTAGAACTCTTTCATTCAAAATGTGACTTGTGTCATTCTGAATTTGAGCTGATGGTGAGTTATAAGCACTAGTGATTATGAACAACAAATAAATATAAATGTCCAATAAATTCAGGAGTTTGGCTCTCTTCAAATTAAGGTGAGTCAAATCCATGACTCTCAATGAAATAATAAGACAAAGACAGCTTAGAATAGACAGTTACAAATCAGAGACAGAGGAGTCAGAAAAGGAGTCTGGTGTTCTAGGAGCCCATGGTGACCAAGTAAATTTAGAGAGCAATAGAAAAAAGAGCCATAGAAGAAAAAGAGTATATTACATAATTGAGCACATGCGAAAAATGGACACTAAGAAAAACAGAAGTTCGCCAGAAAAATATGCAACTCTTTGTAGGGAGAGAAAAGGAAACAGAAAAACCAGTTTAGTGCATCAAAACTAAGAAGTTCCAAAGTGCTGAAGCAGCAGTAGCTGCTTGATACAACCTATGGAATGAAACAAAACAAACCCAACTGAACTCTTTCTATTGTATTCCTTTACCCATAACCTAATTTGTAAGGAAAAAATCCAATTGGCCTACATTGAATTAAATTTCTGTCCTGTACTCAGAATAAGACAACTGTTTAGCCATCCCATGGGACACTTGGGGGGGGGGGGATGGCAGGAATTTCCCATTATCTAAAGAATGTGGAACAATAAAAAGAATCCACTACAGAGTATTTATTTAATAAAGACAAGTATTTCTTCTCAGGGAGTTATCTTAAAGTACTTCTTTCCTCCTCCAAAGCCTGGGTGGACTTAATCATACATTCATAGACATTTTAGTTACAAAAAATACAAGAGATAGTTTGGTACTTGATGTGCTAGGAAGAATTATGCCCTTTCCAAAGGAATTCATGTCCCAATTTTTAGATTCTGTGGATATATTACCTTTTATGACAGACAAAATTTAAGATTTTTATTAGCTGATAATAAAATAGGAGATTATCCTGTTTTATCCCTCAGGGTTCAACGTAATTACATGGTTCTTTAAAAGAGGCAGAAGAGGAAGTCAGAAGGTGTAACGTAAGGATTGGCCCGACTGTTGATTTTGAAGATGGAAGAGGTAAAAAAAAAAATTGTAGAATGTGATCAGCATCTAAAAACAGGAAAGTAAAGAGTCTGCCCTATTGCCTCCTGAAATATAAACAGTCCTGGTGTACCTCGATTTTATTCCGGTGAGACTAGGGTCAGATTTCAGACCTACCAAACTATAAGAAAATATTGTGCTGTTTAAAGTCACCAAGTTTATGGCAATACCTACCTCATTCCATTTTAAAAATAAATAGGAAGTTAAGTTAAATGAATTCATAAATTGACCAAGGCACAAGATCTCAAGCTACTGTTCAGTAAACATTACACAACATGTTAGAAACTTTTACCACTAAAATTCATGATTATTTGGAAAACAGGAAAGCTAAAAAATGAAAAGCACTTTCAACTTTCTTCTAAATTGTTTTGTTAAATAAGTGCCTCTTTAAAGTCTAGTTAATGACAACAAAGTTAAATATAATTTCTCAATTTTTCTTACCTAGAAGTTGAAGTGATTACTTAAGCAAAATTTTTGAAATATGCCAGCATCATTGTTGGAAATTTAGGTAACTTCATTTCTTTTTTACTTTTTATGTGACAATTATACCTTGATATTCATCTCCAAATAATTAGTATGTATCATATGTTATTATAAAAATGTTTGTCTTTGAATAAATAGAGGTGCTAAATAAAGGTGTGTTTTAAATCAATAATAAGCAAACACAAATAGAAAAAGCTGAATTGTTCTGTCTAAATAAGGAAAAGTTCAGAATTCCAGGAGGAAGTAAGGAAGAGGGACAGAAGAATTAGCAAGGTATCAGGATGTCAGAAGACTTAATTATAGGGTGGTTGTAGCCAATAAAAATAGCAAATGTACTGTGGTTCCTATCACATGGATGTTTCTGGTGTTGCACTTACAGTAGCCCCTAAGTCTTCAGTTAAGTTTTACTATATGAAACAGCCTAATCTTTGTGTTACCCTGAAGAAAATTATAAAGATTGAAAGGTGATTTTTTCTTTTGACTTACAGTTCACAGAAATAATGACATAGTTGACACAGAAATAATTATAAAAATTACATAACCACATATTCTTAGGTAAGGATTTAGAGCTAGAGGGATTGAGAAAAACATAAGCCTATCAAAGGTAGATATGAAAAATGAGAAAATTTTGATCCTGAGATCTGAAACTGAATCTGAATCTGAATCAACTAAGTACTTGGATGGATCAATTGACTTCTAGTCTGCAAAATCACAATTATTGACATCATCAGTTTTACTCATGATAGATAAAATATATAGAATGCCTGTTTGTACTAAACCTTTCAAATATATTACTTCTTACAATCCTATTAAGTAGGAACAATGGTATTACCATTTCAGAAGATTAAATTGAAGGACACAGAATTAAAATTACTTATTTGGTCTTACATGTAGAATATGAAGATTTTAAATATATATTACCTTATGTTCTTTCTAGTTCTTTCCACCAAAATTTTTGCTTTCTAAACTGAGTAAAAAGCCCACTGAAATTTGGATTGCAATTTCACTATCTCTGTAGATCAGTTTAGGGGGAAATGCATGTCTGCAAACACTGCACCTGTTTATCCATGATCATGTCATCCTCTTAGGTCTTGATAAGATTTAATAACTTTTCCTATAATCATGTTCCTACTTTTTGTTGGCTTTTTCATGATAATACAAGATTTTTGTTATTGTCATAGACATTTAGGAGTATTGCAAATAGTTAAGAATAGTCTTATTCTTTATGGACAAACTTTAAATGTTTGAAATAACACTTAAAGTCTCATGTTAGGGGCTGGTAGAGCACTTGCCTTGCATGCTCGAGGCCCTGGTTTCGATTCCTCAGCACCACATAAGCAAAAAGAAAAAAGCCAGAAGTGGCGCTGTGACTTAAGTGGTAGAGCACTAGCCTTGAGCTGAAGAGCTGAGGGACAGCGCTCAGGCCCAGAGTTCAGGCCCCAGGACTGGCCCCCCCCAAAAAACAAAAAACAAAAAAACAAAAAAAAGTCTCACATTAGTATTTCCATTACTCTATGAAAGACAGATGATCTTAGAGTAAAATTCTACCACACACTTGCTATATTAATATATATGTTGCTAGTAAATGTAATGCTTGTTGCTAGTAAATGTAATGCTCACAGGTTTACTTCTGAGAAAACACAATTTTTGCTTTAATTATTTATATTATTTACATTAATTACTTATGTTGTGCCCAAGTCGCAGGACCCCACCAAGAGGACCACCGAGAGTCAGACGTTCTGAAATGCAAAAGCAAGGTTTTATTTAGATGGGCTGCAGCTGGGGCTACACTCCAACACAGGGGAGCCTGGGAGGAGAGCCCCTAGCTAAAGATTTGCAGGGCTTATATGGCACACAACCAGGTGTTTGGATTACCACCATGTGTTGCTCTGCTAGCTGAGATAAACAAGCAACAAATGGTCACTGCCTCAAGAATGGAATTACTTTAACCCTTCACTTACATTATCTATGTAATGTAAATATAGGATCCTTATTTTTTTTTTCTTGGGTTCTTTTTTCACTCGTAGTGTTTTGGTTTGGATAAGAAGTACCCCTTTTCAAAGGCTTATGTGTTGAAGGCTTCCTGGTGAATTCAGTCCTAGTTGGTGGGTTCAATCCTTAAGAAATGAGGGCTCTGAGGCTGGGCGCTGGTGGCTCACGCCTGTAATCCTAACTACTTAGGAGACTGAGATCTGAGGATCGCTGTTCAAAGCCAGCAGAAAAGTCCATGAAACTCTTATCTCCAAAAAACCACCAGAAAACCGGAAGTGCCCCATAGCTCAAGTGTTAGAGCACTAGCCTTGAGCTGAAGAGTTGAGGGACAGCACTAGGCCCAGAGTTCAACGACCAACAACAAAAAAAAAAGAAAGAAAGAAAAATGTTGTAATCAGTAGATCAGTTCAATGATGGACTACTAATTTGGTGGCATTATTAAGAGGGGATGAATGCTTTCAAAGATGGGGTCTAGTTGGAGAGGGGGGCTATATCTTGTCCTCAACTTCTATCTGTCATTCTTGCCCACATGAGGTTAACTTTGTTCTCCATTCGCTTCTTACTGTGATGCTTGTATCTTGCCATAGGCTCAAAAGTTATGGAGCCAGTTGATCATGGACTAAATTTCTCAAATTGTGAGCCCAAATAAACCCATCATCCTTTTAAATTGTTTTCTTAGGTATTTGGACCAATAAAAAACTGACAACAGACAGCAAGGCTTTGGGTAGAGAACAGCATTTGGTGCTTTTGTTGCTATTCTTTTAGTCACCGAGAAGCGCAAGAAAAGGTAGTGTGTAGCTCTCTTAAGCCACATGTCACGATCTTAACTCCATGTTTACCCACACATGGTATCTATGACATAATTTTTCTCCTTATGCAAACATTATGGAAACACTCTTTGCTTAAAAGTTCTACATTCTGTCTTGAATGTTGTAAGCTATTGTTTGCCATCCCATCTTTGAATTCCTGTGCCTTGAATTTTCCATTTCTTTCTTTTGAGCTCCTCAATAAATTAAGATAGTCTTTTGAAACTTATTCAGTGTTTCTCTGTCTTTAAAGCATGTAACTGGTATATCTTACTCACCAGATTGATCAGTTATATTTACTAAATGTTTAGTATTGGGAATATTTTATTTTTGAGACCATTTTCTTTGCTCCCAAATTCTCTATTCACTGCCTAATATTTATTACTTGCAACCCAGGAATTTAAGGTCTATGAAAAGTTGTTTTATACAAATGTTAAATGGAAGTTTTAAAGCACTCAGCACACTTTAAAGGCTGACATCAGAGAGCTTTTGATTTGCCAGGTCTAAGCCTTGAGAGGAAAACTGCTTTGTTTTTATTTCTAAAAGGTTTTGGCTAGGATCATTAAAGCAGAGATTGCAGGCCAAGAGCATACATACTATAAAAAGTAAATGTTGAGTTGGATTGAATGTAAAGTTAGCCCCTCAGAAGAAGCACAGAAAATATTTAATAATTAAAAAGTCGGTGCATCTGTGCATAAAAATTCTCCATAGGAGGAGACAAAGCAAGTTGGTAGAAAACAAGGTGCCCAGTAAGGGGAAAAGCCAAGAAAGACCAGAGAGTATGAAAGGAACCAGAAGCCAGTAGAACACATGATACAACTTGTCCTTTACTGTGGAAGAAAGACCTTAAAATGCCCAACACCTTGGGCACCCTAAAAATTTCACTTTTATGTTGGCCTCTGAATTGTTGCACATTGTATTTCCCACTGTATGACATTCACTTATTTTAACAGTATGTGTGGAAAAGTAATAAGCCCCCTTATTAAACCTCTTTTATATAATAATAACATATATAAAATTTGGTCTCAGTATTCATATACTGATATTATCGTATCAGTCTATGAGTTTACTAGTATTATCTTGATATTAAAGATGAGACAAAGAGGTATAGAAAATTTAAGATCAAATTTGATAGACATGCAGTCAAAGTGGAATTTGGCATGTTCACTATTTTATTTCCTCTGCACTAAGATCCTGAAGTGAGAAAGGTAAAGACAAAATTCGTGAGAGAAATGAAGAGTATAATAGGCATTTAAATGTGAAAATGACTCTGTACATGGTGAATGGGTGAGAAATTATCTGAAATGTTGTCCAGAGAAAGAGAACCACATGGAGATCTCTCTCACACTGTCTCTCTCTCTAAATATGTATATGTATATGTGTATGTATGTATGTGTATTTTTTTTTGTGAGTCATGGGGCTTGAACTCAGGGCCTGAACCCTATCTCTGAGCTTCATTTTTGCTCAAATCTAGTGCTCTACCACTTTGAGCCACAGGGCCACTTCCAGTTTTCTGATGATTAATTGGAGATAACAATCTCATGGACTTTCCTTCCTGGGCTGGCTTTGAACCATGATCTCAGATCTCAGCCTCCTGAGTAGCTAGGACTACAAGCATGAGCCACCAGCATCCAGCACTGGGTGTCTTTTAAATATAATACTTATGCAATAAGGAATTTATTCCTAGATGTATATGCATATACACAAAATAAAAAATTGCCTCAAGTGATCATGACTGAGAGTTCACATGGATCTATTGTTCACAAAATGGAAACTGAGAAAAGCTAGAGGTCTATGTCTGAAGATCCAAAGCCCAGGAGAGATAACAGTGGTTGTGTAGTCAGAAGAAGATCGATATGCCAGCTGAAGCAGCTAGAAAGAGCAAAATTCCCCTCTTTTCTCTTTTTGTTTTATTCATGTTTCTGACTAGATGAGGTTCACATATATTGGAGAAGGTAATCTGTATCAAATCTACTTACTAAAAAATTAGGACCAGATCCTAGTGGCTCTCATCTGCAATCCTAGCTACTCAGGAGGCTGAGATCTGAGGATTGCTATTCAAAGCCAGCCTAGGCAGGATAGTTAATGAAACCTTTATCTCCAAGTAACAACAAAAAAAATGGAAGTAGAATTGTGGCTCAAAGTTGTAGAGCACTAGCCTTCAGCAAAAGAACTCAAGGACAGCTCTCAGGCCCTAAGTCCACGTCCCACAATTGAAAATAAATTAATGAATAAATAAATAAATATCTTACCCACAAACACTCTTATAGTCACTCTCAGAATAATATTTAAACAAATATCTGAGCACCAAGTATGATTGACTGTAAAATTAACATTTGAATTTACAATTTGTCATTTGTCACCTATGTACATCTCTTTTTTAAAAAAATTATCTTTAAGTAGTTGTTCAAAGAAGTTCCCATTCTACAAAACAGTATATGAGTACAAAGTGTCTGACAACATTGTCACCCATCTCTCTTAACCCATCCCTTCTCTCACTTTTTTTCTTTAATTGAGATTAGGTGATTACATAAATTTCACATATTTCACAGTATTGTGATTACTGTGATACTTAGAATACTTAGAATAGTGATACTTAGAGTCACAAACACATTTCACGTACATCTCTTTAACCCACAGTTAATCTCCAAATAAAGATAACTACAAAGTCAGTATACCACCTGTCTAACATGATAAAACTCTTCTCCATACATCTTAAACCACACTAGTCCCTTCATACAGCCCGTGAGTGATACCTAGTCTTTTCTTTGACATCCCTTAAGTACTATGATGTAGAATTAACAAAACTAAAGTATCATTTCATTGTTCTACATAAAAATGAATAAGGTAGGGGTGGAGGTGGGGGAAAAAATCTAGGAGAGGTCAATGGAAAGGGTGATACTGACCAGAAAGAAATGTACTCATTACCTAACTTATGTAACTGTAAACCCTCTGTACATCATCTTTACAATACCAAAAAAAAACACTAATGAAAAGAATGAATGAGAAGGAAGAAAACCAATAGACTTGCACCGATACAAAAGGTGCACATACAGACAAATACATAATAATGAAAATAAAGAAGAAATGCTGAAAAATATATATATTAAAAAAGAAGAAATACTGGTAACAATTACTTATGTGCAATACAATACAACTACTTGAATTGTTGTGTCTGATGTTTATAGTTATCTGGTTTCCTTCTTCAATACCCACTCTGTATTCTGGCTTCAGTAAGCATCTCAGCAGGTCATAGTTCTTTACCTGCAAGAAATCATCTAAATCTTAATTTCTAAAGGATCTGGACTATTAGGATTGGAAGGAATTGTAGTAATTTTGAAACTAATCATAGAATATGGTAATACCTAGAGACATCCTAAGGGATCTCCTATTTTCTACAGATAGTCTTCTTACTTCCACTGTGCAGTAGTACAATTTAATCTTGGCCATTAGAATTAATCACTCATGGTGACTCAGAGGCATAAGGAGTCTAAAGCAGCCAGGTAGCAGTCATATTCAGTAAGACTTACCTTCCTTCAATGGAGTATTGTATGTTTCCTAGTGGAAGCATTTTCACATGTGAAACAGCTCTCTGGGCAGCAGAGAACACGGTTACAGAAAACTAAACAGGTTCCTAGCATGTTAATAAGGGTAATAATAAGTAGTGCCATGCTCATGCCTTAATTCCTGGACTTTGAATCCTGACAAGGGGAGCAATAGCATTATACGTTACACACTGATACAAACCACATACAGCATTATATGGTTAGTTCTGCCTTCCCATTTGTGGGTTTCAGTATCCACTGATTAAACCAACTACAGACTGAAAATATTGGAATAGAATTTGTTTTGTAATGAATAGGTACAAACATTTAATGTTTCATTATCTCATAAATTATGTAACAACTGTTTATATAGAATTTATATTTTATTGCTTATTATAAACATTCTAAAGATGATTTAAAATATAGGAGATGGCCGGGCGCTGGTGGCTCACTCCTGTAATCCTAGCTACTCAGGAGGCTGAGATCTGAGGATCGTGGTTCAAAGCCAGCCCGGGCAGGAAAGACCGTGAGACTCCTATCTCCAATAAACCACCAGAAAACCGGAAGTGGCGCTGTAGCTCAAGTGGTAGAGCGCTCGCCTTGAGCTGAAGAGCTGAGGGACAGTGCCCAGGCCCAGAGTTCAAGCCCCACTACCGACAAAAAAATAAAATATAGGAGATGATAAGTATATGTTACATTTAAATACCATACCATTTTTTGTAAGAGATTTGCCACATCTGAAGATTTTGGTATCTGAAAGTGGTACTGGTTCTATAGGGCCATACATACTGAGGGATAGATGTACAATGTTTTCTCAGATCTGGAAGGTGTAGCAACTTTGCTGGTTACTAATATGAGCCGGTGCCCATTACCACAATTCTTTGGTTGTGAAGTTATTAAAAGAAAATGTGGTAATAGTAAATAACTCATTCTTTATTTCTGTGAATAATTTTCTTAGAAGTATTGCATACAGGGTAGGCAAGTCTATATTCAAAGAAAAACAAAATGCTACCCCTTTCATGATGGTAATGGTCCAGTGAAATTAACATGCCCATTTGGCAAAAGGAGAATCATTTTAGTGAATGGTGCCATATGAGGAATTGTGTTAGTCCTTGCTAGTGGAAAATAAAGGATTCGAAAGTGATTATAGCAAGGTACACCTTGGTGAGCAAAAGTTCACATTGTTGAATTCACTCACAACTTCTCCCTGCCTGGCTTTAACCCAGGAATGGCTAGCTGATCATCTTATCTACTTACTAAAATCCTCCTCTGCTGATATCATCCTGAAGTGATCATTTAATCAGACATGCAGAAAGTCAATGCATGTCTCTTACCCAAATAGCCTTGTCACCAATTTCTCAATCACATTCCTGCAAATTAACAGATAATCCAACCAAGTCATTAGTCAAAGCCTGTGAATCCATAGAGAATCACATGTCTGGCTATTTCTCTTTCCAAGCAAAGTGAAAAAATAGTGCCCTGCTTGAAGTTCAGCCATTTGGGGAAGATTTGCTTCCTCTTCAAGGATGTTCCAGATAGAAACTGTTGTGCTATAGCTCCCCTCTTTTCAGTGATGCCTGTCTATCATGCAGAATCATGTCAAAACCAGGTCCATTCCTTCTCTGCTTTTCCCAGCTCTCACAGGGAACTTCTTCCGAGTCACAGATGCAGTCTGGTAGGACAAAGAGAACACTACTTCATATAAAGTATGACAGCACTGCTTCATATAAATTACCTACACTTCAACAGTTTGTTCAGGCCTCATCACATGTATACCACTCCCACATGATAATAAAATGCTACTGTAAATGCAACGCCACAGCTTTGTAAATAAGGTGATATTCAGTTCATAATAGGGAGCACAGTCTGCAAGTTAGTTTGGTGGTGCATGGTTAAACCTCAGTTTCTACAAAACCAAATGACATGCCAATAACTGCTTCATCAATGGAGAATAGTTTCAGGGTGGCAGTCTTTTGCTCCAAAATCCTGAGATTATACACTGCCATTTGCCCTTCGAGACCTACCTGATATTACCATTGAGTCTTGGATCATATGACCAGAAGTCAGTGGAGCTTGTACAGCAGTCTAGATGTATTGCAGAGACCTCTCCTGTTCTAGGCTCTACTCAAAACAAAAATATTTTTAGGTCATCTAGTAAATGAAAGAACACACTAGATGAGGAATGTATTGTCTCTAAAGTCTACAGAAGCCCCCTGAGCGAGCATTATGCTTCTACTTTCATTCTAGTAGGGGCTAGAGATTTAACAACACTGAACTCATAGAAATTTCACTGAGACAGAAGAATCTTTGTTGGAATACTTTCTACCCTATAGAATCTATATTACTGATGATTATAGAGTAGTTGCTTCTTCATTCTTGCTCAATCCAATCAGTGCAGTGTCATCCATATAATAATGGGGAGTCTTATAGATGGAAGTAGCTGTCAGGGTTCCTGGAAACTAAATTATGCATCAGGCTGAGAATTGATATATCCCTGCTGTGGTTCAGTGAAGATGTACTGCTAGCCTTGCTATCTGAAAGCAAGCTGCTTATAGGGAATATTAGTTGCAGGAATGGAGAAAAGTGAATTAGATAGATCAATAGCTGCATATGAGATGCCATGGGCATGAGCTAATTTGCCCAACTTTGAAATTGTATTTGGTTAAGCTTTTGATAACCCATTACCCTTCTCTAGATGCCATTTGCCTATTGTACAGGCCAAATAGACTAGCTAAGTGGAGATATGGTAGGAATTGCCTAGGAATTGCATCCTTTAAGTGCTAAATGGTAGCAGTAATCTCTGCAAAGTCTCCAGGGATATAGTATTGTTTTTTGTCTAGAGATTTTGTTAGGTGAAGTAGTTCTATTGTCTTCTATTTGTTTCTGTCCACCATAATAGCCCTCATTTTGCAGGTCCAGGAACTAATGCATCATAACATTGGAAGTGGCAAGATTGAGCATTTTCCTCTACTAAGCATAAATGAGGAGATTATGAACAATTTAAGGTCAGTTATAAAAAAAAGATGGCTCTTCAGTTACGTGTCAATGTAAAGAGTACACATTTCAATCTGCTCTATATAAACATTTTGGCAGGTAGAATGAATTGTATATTTACAATTATTATTATTAATATCTCATTCCTGTATGTCAATGCTTGGGTTCTTTATTCAGAAATCTTATTCTAAAATTCTAGTTTCTGTCTTCTTCCACTGGTTCTCTTCACTCTGGAGTTTTTCATTAATGCAGTGGCTTTGTGATATAGATTTCTTGCTTTACAATAAATACTTTGGGTATTTGCTGATGTCACTTGCTACTTATTTCACTCTTATTTTAGTCTTCTCAACTATTGTTATAAAAATACCATACACTGAGATGGCTTAAATCATTTAAAATTATTATCTTATGCCTCTGGTGGCAAGCAATTCTAAAGCTTAAGGTTCTGGACAATTCAGTTTCTGAAAATCTGTTTGCTGCCTGGCTTATAGGAAAGATTCTTTTCACCTTCCCACCATGACATCATATGGCCTTGCTTGGTATGAATAAGGAGCTTAGAAGGATGGAGAAAGTTTTAGATTTCAGGTGTCTCTTTTTTATAAAACTATCAAATACATTGGATTAGGGCCCACATTTAGAACTTCATTTCACTATAGTTCCTTAGCGATCCTAAGGCAACATTGATATAAAGCTTCAATGTATAAGCTTTGAGAGAGATGTATTTATAAACTCTGGGCCTGGGCACTGTCCCTTAGATCTTCAGCTCAAGGCTAGCACTCTACCACTTGAGCTATAGTGCCATTTCTGGCTTTCTGGCAGTTTTTGGAGTCTCATGGACTTTCCTGCCTGGGCTGGCTTTGAACCTTGATCCTCAGATCTCAGCTTCCTGAGTAGCAAGGTTTAGAGGCGTGAGCAACTGGCACCCGGCTAATATAACAGTCTTAATTACTACTTACTTCATCTTCTCTTGAGTCATTTCCTTTGCTTTGGAAGTCCCTACATTTGATTGGCTGTGATCATTTCTTTTATATGCCAACCATTCAAGCCATAGATTCTCATCCTTTTCTATTCACCCAATGTATTTAAAGCTATTAACCCCCAAAATAATAAGTGCTGTTATGTTATTCTGTTTAATTATATTCTATATTTTCATAGTCACTACCAGAGCATGGTGTATTTACATCTGTAAATACACTGTAAATACAGATGTAAATACACCATTTAAAGGTGTAAAGCAGAGATTAATTCATCAGGAGAAAAATTTAAATACATTTTTCAAAGTTATTGAAATAGATTGTTAGGAAAATAGTTTGGTTTAGCATTCTTGTTTGACTTAAGAAATTGAGTAATAAGGAAGCCATTGGTAGTCTTGCTTCTTTTAGTTTACTTTGTCTTACTCCTCTCTTTTCCACCCATACTACATCCTACTGTCTATTTACCTATCTCCACATATACATCACACTGTATACAAGGAGAAGGAGGAGGAGGGGGAGGAAGAGGAGGAGGAAGTGATGAAGGTTCTCAATAACCTATGGAGCTAAATAATAAAGACACCAGAACTGTTTATTAAATAAACTAAGCTTTTGAAAAGCATAACTTAGGAACATGGATAATGGCAGTGTTAGAAGCAATATTACCATCTGATACTGGACTCTGAAAGGTAAAGCAGTTTGACAGCACCAGTGGAGCATCTCAGGACATGGATCATGAGGGTCTTGCCAAGGAATGGGCATACACTCATGGTAGAGACTTGGTTTGCTCAGTAGCAATAATGGCTCAATAATTATTGGAACAATAACCAGTAACAAATATTAAAGGTTCTTCTGACCATTCATATTGTAATGTTTTATTTGAAATATTAGTTGAGAAAGCTACTTTTATTATATTTGTGACTTTAAAATTTTCAGAAATTGATATTTTGACCCATACTGTAAGCCTTTACTGAGTATTTGCTATATATAAACTTGAGTTTAAACTCAATGCTTCCCCTTATTATTTGTGCCACTTTGGGAAAATTATATATATCTATCTATCTATCTACCTCCCTATCTATACTGAAGATCAAACTCAGAGTCATGCAATGTTAGGCAAGCAAGGGATCTACTAACAAGCTATATCCCTAGCAATATGTTTTCTTGAAACATGGTCTTACTATATGGTACAAGCTGGTCTGAAGCACCTAGGCTCAGGTAACCATCCTGCTTTATCTGAATAGCTGGGACTACAGACAAACGCCATTGTACATGCCATCTATTTTTTTTAAATGATGAGAATAGGAATTCCTTGCTTAGTTATCTATTTTTAAGCACAGGAAATAAAATTTTAAATTATCCTTAATGGTGACATTTATAACCATAGAAATAAATAACCATAAAGCAGTGTGGCAAATAGCTTGGTGTTGAAGTTTCTAAAAAACACTGCAGGAAAACAATAAAAGAGAAAAGGTAATTGTGTAGGGATAGTAGGGGATGTTATTTAACAGTGCATGATGATTTTATTAGGACACAGGGAAGAATATGCTTCTCTAAGAACCCATTGCTGAATGTTAATCGAAGGCAAGAAATCCTGAGAATGAACGAGGGACTGAAATGATTATTTGTTGATGAGTTAGCAAAAACTATTGAACTAGTTTTATGTATAATGTAAAAATTCTCATATATATATATATCCATTATATAGCTTCTCTTAATTGTAATTATGCTTTTGCTGTTTCCATTTCAAAATATAAACCTTAAAAATCCTCTTCCAATGTAATATAACTGTTAAAAATTAATATAGTTGTAGTTCAAAATAACAGACATTAGAGTCTAGAAAAAGAGAAATGATAGTACTTCCTTACTCTTCACAAAGGATCAACTGTATATTAGTGACTATGGTCAGTTCTGAGCACACACATGAAGAAGAACAATGAAAACTTTAGTGTTTTCCTATGATGGGGAGGATTTCAAATTGTAACCCATGAAAAATCATTCAATAATCCAGAAATGATTAACCTAGAGAGGAGCAGACAGAGGAAGAATGGAAAGAAATACAGATAGAATAAGGTATGAGGTCATGTTAGTCAGATATTTATCACTGTGACATCAACAACTTAAGGCAAAAGAAAGACTAATTTGTCCTCCACTTTCAGGGATTCTATTCTTTTCCTTATATGTGTTGTTTTGGAGCCTATGGTTAGGAAGAAAATCATGTGGTGTTGCAGAATATATATCTCATCATCACAGAAAATCATCTCATGGTAGACAGGAAGCAGAGAGAGAACGGGCGGGGGGGGCAGGGACTGGAGATTATGAAGGTTCATGTAAGTTCCTATGAAAGACATAAATAGGGCTGGGAAGTTGGCTCAGTGGTAGAGCGCTTGCCTTGCATTCATGAGGCCCTGGGTTCGATTCCTCAGCACCACATAAGCAAAAAGAAAAAAGCCAGAAGTGGTGCTGTGGCTCAAGT